>NC_044325.1:155056525-155356525 GCF_007399415.2 Gopherus evgoodei
CCTGAGGCAGGGCTAGAACTCAGGTTTCATCAGTCAAGCTCCAAACAGCTCCCCATCCCTCCTGGAAGTGGGACTAGAACCCAGGAGCTGGCTGCACCTCAGCACTGGGCGAGCCCTCCTGGTGTGATGTCATCATGTCGCTGTTCCCCAAGTGCTGGTCCCCAGAGATGGCAGCATTTCATCACCAGGCAGCCCTCCTGCTGTGACATCACCTTGTGGCTATTCCCCAGCCTCCTCTCCCCAGAGGTGGCTGCATCTCAGTGCTGGGTGAGTACTTCAGGATCATTCATCACTGAAGTAACTTGAATGTTTCTCCTGTTAGGCCTGCTGTAGTATGCTCCCCAGTCTGGCTCTATACTGATTATGTGATATGTATGTACCCTGTGAACCTTGTAACCAGTACGTGTAACCTCTCATAACTCAAGCCTGACCCCAGATGTACAGCACCTTCTTCCTTAACTTGTGTAAATTTGATTTTAAACATTAGCGTTAATAAAAAAATTAATATGCACCAATAGGTGGCGATGCTTCTCCATGCATCTGCAGTCCCCGGGAGCTGCTCCTGTAACATCGGTTCCTCCTGTATGTCCTGTAGTCTGACTCAGTGCAGGCATCTAGGGAGGCTTTATGATTATCCCCTCCCAAAGCCAGCCACAAAACTCAGGAGTCCTGGCTCCAGCCCCTCCTCCCCTGCTCTAACCCACTTGGCCCCAGTCCCCTCCCAGAGCTGGGATAGAACCTGCATGGGTCGGGGCTGGGGAGCTGAACGGGGCAACATTTTTCAAATTTTTTATTTTAAATGCAGATTCAACTTGACAGAGAAATTTTACGAATTTGTTTCAATTTCTATAAATTCTTTTCGGCCCCATCCCTAAAATGGTCCAAAATCTTGAAACATTTTGATACTTCAATTCCAGTCAAAATCTTCAATTTAATTTTAAAATCCCTCCACACCGAAGCATTTCATTTGACCTAACATGATTTTTTTTCCTGTGTTTTCACTTTGCCAAACAACTGGTTTTTCTTTCTTTTCAGGTTCACACACAATGAAATTTCCCCCCTGAGTTTTTGCACAGCCAACTGCATGAAAATCAGGTTTTCACATCAGTCCAATCATTCAGTTTGAGGAGGATTGAGTGTTGGGAAGGACCTGGAGGCTACAGTGAATCGGAAATTGAATACGAGTCAAGACTGTGATTCGAGTGAGAAAAAAGTGAATTTTCTGGTGTGCAGAATCAGGAGTGTCATACATGAGATGTGGGAGGTAATTGTCCTGCTCTACTCAGAACTAGTGAGGCCTTCGCAGGAGAACTGTGCCCAGTTCTGGGATCCACACTTTAGGAAAGATGTGGACACGCTGGAGAGAGTCCAGAGGAGAGCAACAAAAATGAGAAAGGCTTAGAAACCCTGACCTGGGAGGAAAGGTTAAAATCTGACCATGTTTAATCTTGAGAAAAGAAGGGGGGACTTGGGAACAGACTTTAAATATGTTCACAGCTGGTATAACGAGGACAGGGATCAATTGTTCTCATTGGCCACAGGAAGCAGGGCAAGAAGCAACAGGTTTAATCTGCAGCCAGAGAGATTCAGGTTAGATAGCACGAAAAAACTGGAATCAGCACAGAAAACGCCCCTTCCCTGCATTTCTACCTGGCTGTCACCCAGTAAGGCCCTGTCTTCTCCCCATATGCCCAGCAGGGTCCGATAAGGATTGGCAAACCTGTCCCTTGTTCAGCGCTGCCCTGATCTCTCTCTCACAGAGACAGAAACCCAGTGTGAACACACACACACATTAACAGAGCGTGTCCGTCAGGACTGGGTTAATGAGAACTCCCAGGTTGACCCACTGTATGTCCCTTGCCTCAGTAGATTGGGCTGAGCAGCACTTTCAAGCTGTGACCTTCATGTGCCCTTGGATTTGGCAGACTGGTTGCTCAGCACTTCCAAGCTACCACCCTCATATGCTCCAGGTTCCACACCTCCCTTTCCCCACTTTTACATTACAATTGTTCTGCTGGTAACCCACTTGATGAGCAAACCCCACAGGATTTTTTGGCACTGCAGGGTGTGACATTGCTCTCCATATGATTTTATAAAAATATGCTAATAAGTGTGAATATAATGTAACTGGAATATGCTTCATACAAAAGGTTTCTTGTAAGGCATCATTACAAAACTTATAATCTATAGTGTGGTCATCCTATTTGCATGAATGTATCATTCTTGTATATGAAACTATAAGTATGAAATATAACTCTGAGATTCTATTGCAATTTTGCAAAGTGTGGGCCATTAACGGTGGTTTCAAATCTTGATGGCTCCCATCAACTAGGACAATTGACTGTAGATGGCTCTCTTTACTTGCAAGCCTTTCTGTGAGTCAAACCAGGGAAGAATGAAGGCTTGGGGGTCTCACAGGACATGTGACCATGTCACCTGGTACTGAAATCCATCTTAAACCTGGTGCTTTTCCGTTTAGAAGGAGGGGGGGGACCCGGAGAGACAAAAGATTCTGGCCTTGTTCAAAGCTATATAAAGGGGTGAAATGGAACAAAAGGGCTGCAGTCATGAGAAATCCCCTAACTACCACCTGAGCTGGAAGAAGGATTGTACCAGGGGAAAGGATTGGGCCCAGACTAGAAAGGAGCCTAGTCTGTAAAAGAAGCTGATTGGAACATCTCTGAGGGTGAGATTTACCTGTAACAGTTTCTTAATGTATTAGGCCTAGCCTTGCGTGTTTTGTTTCATTTTGCTTGATAACTTACTGTCTGTTAGTACTTGGAACCACTTAAATCCTACTTTTTATAGTTAATAAAATCAGTTTTCCCTATTAATTAAGGTAGAGTAAGTGATTAATACCTGGGGAAGCAAACAGCTGTGCATATCTCCCTATCAGTGTTATAGAGAGTGGACAATTATGAGTTTACCCTGTATAAACTTTATACAGAATAAAACTAATGTATTTGGGGTTTGGATCCCATTGGGAGCTTGGTGTCTGGGTGCTAGAGACAGGAGCACTTCTTAAGCTGTTTTCAGTTAAGCATGCAGCTTTGCGGGACGTGGTTCAGACCTGGGTCTGTGTTTGCAGCAGGCTAGTGTGTCTGGCTCAACAAGGCAGGGTACTGAAGTCCCAAGCTGGCAGGGAAAATGGGCTCAGAAGTAGTCTCAGCACATCAGGTGGCAGTCCCAAGGGGGTTTCTGTGACCCAACCCATCATACAGGGGTCTTTAGCTTAGGAACGAGGAGAGTTGCTGCAGAGTGAATGGGGAAGCCAAAAACATCTGGGGCCAGATCAACCCCTGCCAGCATCTCAGAAGGACCCAGCCATCTCTTTCTCTATGTTCCTATGGCATTTAAAATGTCAATGCCCTAGGAAACACAGCCACTGGCTTGGGGATGGGGGCACACAGAGCCCCTGGCATGGGCTGGAGCCTTCTTATCCTGGCTGGAGAGCCTCAAAGTCAGCCCCGGCTTGGGCTTATACTCCCTGGTGCCCATCGACCCCTGAAGGATCTGACTTTCTCCTACCCATGGCCATCACTTCCAGAGTGTGACTGGCGGAACAATTCTCACCGAACTGGACTGCTACACAGAGATGTGAATGGGCCACCTTAGGATGCCACCCTGGAAGCAAACACGCTTTCCCTCTGTCATCCGGCCGTGCGCCGGGGGCCCGGGTTAGGAGGGGAAGGCTGCTGACCTTTCCCCCACTTTGTGCTCCGTGTGATTTCTGGTAAAGGCTGGGAGCCCGTGACCCTAAAAAACTTTTAGTTCCAGTTTCCTATTGGCTCTTTTTCTCCATGGTACAACGCAAACCCACCTATCAACGTCCTGGGCACGGGGGAGGGTGCTCGCCCACCCAACAACTGAAGGCTCCAGCACCAGCCCAGGGGGAGAAACCGCTAACAAAGCCCAAAGTTCAACTAAATTCAGGAGAAAACAAATGATCAAACAGGAGCAGGAGGTTACAGGGCCATGCCTCTAGGGCTGTCCCTAGAGGGGTACAAGGCCTGAGACAACCCCCCCCAACCCCAGGCCCTGCCCCTTCCCATCCCTACTCCACCCCATCCCCTAAACCCTCACCCCTGCTCTGCCCCCACCCTGCCTTTTCCCACCCTGCTCTGCCCCACTCCACTCCTTCCCCCAAGTCCCCTCCTCCGAGTGATGCTAACGAGGAGGCAGGCGCGACCCCTGCTGCCGGTGCTAGGCTACACACACGAACGGTCTGGGCTGCCTTGGGCCCCACATGCCCCCCAAAGCATGGGGCCCAAAGCGATTGCCCCAAACCAGCCTATGGACGGGACAGCTCTGACTTGTGCCAACGTCTAGGTCTGCGGCAGCCACTGAGGGGGTAGGCGTCTTCGCGGAGCTCTTGCTGCACAATCCCCAACTAGGTGTAGGAGTAGGAGGGTCTCCATCAGAGCGCTGGGGGCTGGTCCTGGCACGAAGCCCCAGGATCAGAGACCTCCTGCATTATGAGCGGGGGACAGGACGGGACTGGGTGGATCCCCTGGCACTTGGTCGTTTCATGGGGCTTTCCACCGCTCATACATCCTGGTGTGTACTCCCGGAGGCAAGGGCAGCCTTACCACCCACCTCTGTGGCTTTTCTTGAGTAGGATCTGTGAGAGGGAGCTCCCCGCCCACCCCTCACCCCTGCCCTCTGGACCTTGTTATCAGGCCCCTGCCCCATGAACCCCCTGCCCCCCAACTCACTCCCTCTCCCAACTTGAGAAGGCTCCATGATCTGCAGCCAGTTTGTTTCTGAATCACACGAAGGAAGCATCTGTACACACTCGTGCTCCACACATTCCATTTGCTCACCCTCGTGTCCCACCCCAATACACAGAGGCAGCACCTTGTGCCATCTCTTGAGAGTGAGGAGCCCCGAGGAGCCAGCCTTTATTCCACCTGGTTCTGCGGCCCACCAGGAATAGCAGCTGATGGCTCCATGAAGGTACTTGGATATTTCACACCTATCCCAGGCACCTGCCCTTTTGTGGCACCAGGGAGACTCTGGCACATGTTTACCTGGAGTGCACCAGGTTGCAGACCCCTCGGATGCAGAAAAAGGAGTTGCTAGTCATACGGAGCCCAAGGGGGAAGCAGAGGAAGTCGTGTGCCAACAAAGGGTCTGCAGGTGGAAGACTTGGACTTGCATGCAGAGGCAGACCAGGCCCTGTCCTTCCTCCTCTAGGGGAGACTGAGAACCCCGTAGAGACCCAGTGCTGTCCTGGCCAGGAAAACTCCAGTGCTACCATCTGGAGTTGGGCCAGGAAATCCAGGGCCAGGCTCAGGGTATTAAGCTGGTCCCAGAGCAGGGACAGGACTAGCTGGTTGAGCACCAGTGCTTTCTGACACAGGAAAAGCCACCAGAACAGTCTGGTTCACCTCCAGAACCGCTCAACCACCCTGCTCTCCAAATCCTGCCTGTTCTCCAATGGAGTGGGATGAGTGGAGGAAAGGTGAATGCTGAGAGAGAGAGTAGCAGATCCATGCTTTACTGGATGGCCTGAAGCGTGGGTGGGAGGAAGCTCGCCTGCCACCTCTCCCTGACCACCAGGTCAGAGCTCCTGACTCAGTTGACCAGGGAGGAGGAGGCTGCTGATTAGATAGCCTGGCAGGCCTCCAACCACACCAGGGCACCTGGGTCCTGCACCATGAACAGCACGTTGGCGGCATATGTTGACAGGACCACAGAAAACTCCGGCTCATAGTCCAGAGCAGATGGAGGCAGGGCTCAATGGCCAGAGTGTGCAGCTGGCCTGACAGGTGACCGGTTCAGTCAGGGACCAGTTGAGCCTGACCAAACACTCCACGGAGGCGCACAGCATCTGGAGGAAACCCACAAACAGTGTCTCAACCTTGAACCCCTGCAGAGTGCCCAGGAGATACCCATAGTCCACCCAGTTGAACGCATTCTCCTGCTCAGGGACAGGAGGGCGAACAACAGACAGTCCCTACACACGAACTCAAGGAGGTCCCCGAGCCAACCAGTGTGGACCCCAGTTACCAGGGCCATCCCTAGGGGAGGTACAGGGCCCAGGACAACTCCCCCTCTACTCCAGGCCCCACCTCCACTCCACCCCTTCTTCCAAGCCGCCACCCCACCTATTCCTGCACCTGCTTTGCAGCCACTCCACCCCTTCTCCCAAGCCCCCATCCTGCCTCTTCCCACCCCTGCTCCACCCTGCCCCGTCCCCAATCGACCCCTCCCCCCAAACCTCCACCCTGCCTCTATCTGGCTTCCACCTCCTCCCCTGAGTGACACCAGAAGCCAGCAGAGTAGGGTGGGCTGGGGCCAGGTCGCTCGCTGCTAGCAGCACCAGGCCACCCTGGACCCCAAAGCTATACTAGAAAAATCCTATTTTAGGTTTGGTATGAATTAGTAGAATGAAGGATAATAAATAATGTAGTATGTATTAAATGCATTGATGTATATTGTAATTATAATTTGATGTACCCTGCCATCCACCCTTTCTGAAAGCAGGAAGGAACGGCCTAGGGTGCCCTTGGTAAAGATGCATCAGCCAGAATCTTATGTCTGAAGCTGATTTCAGGGCAGGAATAGACCCTTATGGTCACCACTTTATTATAGGTTTAAAGTTAGCATTGTGAAAGAAGCAGAAGACTGTTTTCTTTAAATTGTAACTTAATGTTCCTGCTTAAATGTCCATACTGTTTCTGGGTAAATCAATCCTGTTTTATGTGTGAATAAGGGATGTGTGTGTTAGAAGATAAGTGAATCTAACTGGCCATTACGTTAGCCCAAGCTACAGACTGGTACCTATAACATCAACTGGAGGGACAGTGTGTGTGTGTGTGTGTGTGTGTGTGTGTGTGTGTGTGTGTGTGTGTGTGTGTGTGTGTGTGTGTGTGTGTGTGTGAACATATGCTACCTGCTTTACTGTGATATTCTTAGTAAATGCGGCGTACTACCTTATCCTCTGAAAAGGATCCTGAGTGCTTCTTATAAGCATAACACATGCCCCTGAACGCAGGACCCCCCAAAGCGTGGGGCCCACGGCTGTTGCCAGTCACAGTCAAATGGCCTTCGCTATGACCATGTAGGCTCTGCTGAGGAGTGAGACGGGACACCAATTCCAAAGGTTGTGGTGCAGAGGTCCCCCTCAGAGGTGGGCACTGGGTGCCTGCATGACAGGGGTAACACTCTGCTCCCTGCGGACTCATCCCAGACTATGGCAAGGTCCAGGCCGAGGACGTCCCAGAACACTTGGTGAATTCCACGGTCAGTCTCTCCATGCCTGGAGATGGATCAGTGGGCACGAGACAAAGGGCTTCTGAGAACTCAGCCAGAGTGAGGGGCAACTCCTGTCAGTCCTGATTGCCCGCGCTGATCATTGGGAGTCCATCCCAGAGCACCTCGCAGGTGTCATGGACTCACAGGTGGTGCCCAATCTTGGCCCCGTGCGGTCCCTGGGGGGAACCCCATTCAGTGTGACAACCTTCTCGGGCATCCACTCACTCCCAGGGTTACCTGCCCCCGCTCCTCTCTCTACCTGTGTACAGCCTGGCGGGGGAGGCCATCGACGTGACCATGCTAGGTGGACACCAGCCTGTGGCGTGGCCTGAACAGTCCCTGCAGCCTGTGCCAGAACCTGCTGCTGGCCATGGTGGACTGGAGAGTCCACAGCTGGTGCAAAGGCACCTCAGCAGCTCGGTGGAAGAGTCAGCCATGGACGTAGCCCAGGCAATGGGGTCAGATGTGAACAATGACTGGAAGTTGGAGCTGGAGCTGTCAGACGAGTCCCCATTCCTGGCTCTGGGCATTCCTGGGCCTGGATCACCAGACACGGCTACCTGAACGAGCTCAGGCCAAGTTCATATTCGTGCATCCCAAGGTGTCCTGTGTGTTTGACAGGTGAGAATCCCCTGAAGCGCCCCCTGCTGGCCCCTGCAGCACAGCATCCTCTTCCGAGCCCCCCGCCCTCCTCTCTGGAGATCAGCGCCCCCTAGTGCTGCTCTAGGGCAATGGGACAGAACTGACCACAAGGGGCGAGCACCCACCACAGACTCCCTTCCCCAAGGAAGCAGGGGAGGTCTCCTTGGCTCCTAATTCCTCTCTCTTTTCCCTCTGGGAAGGTTAAGGAACCCCAAAGCCCCCCCCAAAGCCCCCACTGCCACCCCACTTCTCCCAGGCCCTGCATCTCCTGCCAGCCAGCTACCACTCATCCGCCTATCAGCCCTTCCTGGCCACGTAGGGCACCCACTATGCAAGTCAGGCAGCCCTGGGGGGCAGCGGCCTTGGGGGAAGGGGGACAGTGCCAAGGGGTGTGTATGCAGGCCTTGCGAGGGGGCGGAGTGGGGGCGGGAAGAGCTGATAAGAGGGCAGGGATTGGGGGAGTGGGGCACAGGAGGGGGCAGCTGCTGTCACTTTATCCACTTGGCACAGGGGTGGCAGTCCTGGGGGTGACTGTAGTGTTCCTGCCCTGTCTCCTCAGCGAATACTTGGACCCCACAGAGCCCAGGAAACATGACAGCCAGGGACTGCAGAGCTCTGTGCCGGCCTGGGTGGGCAGGGGCTTCCCCCGGCTCTGAGATCGGTAGGGCAGGCAGGGGAGTGGATTGGGCTTCCCCAGCCCCAGCATCAGAGGAGAGGGGTATGGTGGAGACTCAGTCCCCCGGAATGGTGCAGATCGGGGGTCTGCCCAGCCACTGAGAGGGCAGGGGGCTCACCTGGGGGTGCTGGGAGAGGAGTGAGGTCAGGCTGTGCCTTTGCCCAGACTGGAAGAGGGAGGAGAGAGCGAGCTCCGAACAGGGGGTGCAGTTCAGGCGGGGCCTCAGGGAAGGGGGAGGAGCACCCCTGGGGAAAACTAGAAGCCAGCGCCTATGACAGTATTTATATGGCACAAGCTAAACCCAGGTGACCAGAGGCCTCTTTAGGAGCTGGGATCACTCCAGCTTCTGGCACACACAAGGTAGGTGCTGTTTAGTTATTGCAAAACTTTTGAAAATGTAGAAGAGAAACCCTGGGGCGAAATCCTGAGTTCTTTGGGGGGAGAGTGGGGAGATCCTCCTCCAGGATCTGACCCCACGTCCCGAGCTGGTCCCTGGGTGCCCAGGCAGAGGGGCTGAGGAGGGTAAAGGAACTGCAGCGCTGACTCCGCTGCCCCAGGGTGTCTTGCTGCGTGGAAGCCCCTCAGCCCCCCACTAATCCCTGATCCCCTCCTTGGCCCCCATTCTACCCCAAGTGCCCCTCCCCCATTTCTTCCCCCACTCCCTCTTGCCCCCCAGCTCCCCTCACTCTACCCAATGAATAATTCCTTCCTGACCCCCAGATCCCAGCACATGCCTGGGGGCAGGGAGAGGGTGTGGACGCTGTTACCACCCAAGGAAGAGATTGTGGAGTCATTGTGGATAGTTCTCTGAAAACATCCACTCAATGTGCAGCGACAGTGAAAAAAGCCAGCAGAATGCTGGGAATCATTAAGAAAGGGAAAGATAATAGGACAGAAAATATCATCTTACCTCTGTGTAAATCCATGGTACACCCACATCTTGAACACTGCGTGCAGCTGTGGTCGCTCCATCTCAAAAAAGATCTATTAGAATTGGAAAAGGTTCAGAAAAGGGCAATAAAAATGATTAGGGGTCTGGAACGGCTTCCGTATGAGGAGAGATTAATGAGACTGGAACTTTTCAGCTTGGAAAAGACATGGCTAAGGGGAGATATGATTGAGGTCTATAAAGTCATGACTGGTGTGGAGAAAGAAGATGAGGAAGTGTTGTTTACTCCTTCTCATGACACAAGAACTAGGGGTCACCAAACGAAATTAAGAGGGGGACTCGATGCCGACAGTTCCTGGAACAAACACCAGGTAGGGGGCTCAGGTCACCCACAGATCCTGGAACAAACACAAGCAGGGGGCTCAGGTCGCTCACAGATCCTGGCATGGCCAGAGGGGGTGAGAGAGGGACTCAGACCCACCCCATGACTAAATCCTGCCACTCGCCCTGACCCCTTGTCTCCCTTCCGAGTGTCCCACCCATCCCCACACCCTGTCCTGAGAGCAGAGGGGAGCAGCAGGCAACACACATCCCCTGAGGCAACCCAGCACCCACAAACACTGGCTCCCCGGCAAGTTCTCGGCTTTCAGTAGAACCCAAGAGTCCTGGCTCCCATCCCTGTGACTGGGATCTCGTGGGGGGGCACCCTGAGATTTCTCAATCTGGGCAAATTGCAAAGAAGGGGGTAGACAATCCCCCAAACTGATGGTTCTTCTAATACTTAGATTCACCAAGCCAGCAACAAAACAGCGTCTGCAATAACTTACTGGTTACTCAGAAGCCAAAACAGCTCCGTTAAAGAAACCAGCCTTGGGCTGCAATCCAGACAGCCAAGTGAAATACGATCAGGATTACTGAAAATCTTGCTCATCATATAAAAATACTGGACACATTCCCCACCAGGACAGTGAATATTTCAGCTCTTACCCAATGGCACACTTACAGCCAACTCTTGTGAACGAAACTTAACTTTATTAAAAAACAAAAGAAAGGGGATTGGTTAAAAGATCATTATCCAGCCAGCTATGAATAGAGTTCTTAGGTCAGTTTCATAGTAAAGATGGTGAGCTTCAGAATTGCAAAGAGTCCTTTCCCAAATCTGTTCATCAGGTTATTGTCCCAAAAAGACAGGCCAATGTCCGAAATCAGCGTGATCCAGACTGGAGCTGGAGACCTCAGTCTTGTGAATCAAACTTCCTCCATGAAGCTTAAGCAGATCTGAGATTACAGGATCAGGGCCCAAAAGTTCTTTTATAGTTTGTGGCTTTGAAGTAAGAGCTTCTGTTCATAAAGGACCACCCGTAATAAGCTGCATGAATTAATATAAAGCAACTACTCACCTCCCGTCATTTACAAGTAATTAACTGCATACTTCAGAGAGGAATGAAGACAGAGATGTTACTACATTTACAGTTCATGTAAATGTTAACATCTCCTTTAGATCTCTGAATTTACAGAATATAGTGACAGACAGGAGCCGTTTGGTTACATTGTCAGCCTCTAACAGCATATACGTAAACACACATAAAACACAATCATTATCTCCTAATATATCTCTAAAGGTTGAACATGGGCTAGTTAGTCTGCTAATGTTCAATCCCTCTTGGCTCCGTGTCCCCCCACCCCACTTCTGACCCTTAGACTCCACTGCCCTCCCGGAACCGGGGATAGAATCCCAGCCCCTCGCCTCCCCCAATCTAATGCCTAGATCCAGTTCCACTCCCAGAGCAAATAAAAGAATCCAGGAGTCCGGGCTTCCAGCTCTCACCACTACCCCTTGCTCTAGCCACTAAGTCCTGCTCCACTTCCAGAGCCAGGGAAAGCACCCAGAAGTCCAGACTCAGACCCCACTCCCCTCCCAGAGCTAGGAAGAGAACCCAGGAGTCCTGGCTCCCAGCCTCCCCTGCTCTAACCACTAGCCTCCACTCCCCTTCCTGAGCCAGGGTTAGAATCCAGGTGTCCTGGCTCCCTGGCTCCCCTCTCTAACTGCCTGACCCCACTGCAGATTTACAATTGGATCACTTATGTCAGGATCTGGCCCTTCCCCCCAGCCAGCCCCCCTTCACTCCCCCTGATCCTGCTGGATTCATTATTGCAGAGGGGCGTTGCTGTAGGTGGGGGTCCCTCTTTCTGCCTGTCCTGCCTCCCAGCTGACGAACCCAGGGAGTTCTGGATCTATGAGCTCCCTGCACTCTGATCCAGCTGACAGCTGCATTAGGGTAGCCCCTGGAAACGCTGCCGCTCCAGCCCAGCTGTCATGATCCCCACACGGGAGCCCTGTGCTTTGCTGCAGACAGGTAACCCCGGGGGCAGGGGAGCCTGTTGGACGTGCTGGGGAGCAGCAGTCTGTGTATGTGTGGGGACATCACCGTACCCAAATACCCATGCCAGTGCTCCCCAGAGCTCTCTGGGTGGTTGTTCCCCCACTGCCGCACCCCAGAGGTGGCTGCAACTCAGCGACAGATGAGCTGTCCCTGGGCAATATAATTGTCTGGGTATTTCCTAGCTGCCCCTCCCCAGAGCTGGCTGCATCTCAGTGCCAGGTGAAGGAGCCTGGCACATACAGCAATTTAGGAGGTAAGATGTGAACGGAATTGAGGACACTCATGTGGGTGTGCACTCCTCTCTCTCTTCCTGCTGGAGGCAATGGGGCTGAGAGTATTTCAGGAAGGTCACCCTGCTGCCTGCAGCTCACAGGGGGGGTTCAGTTCCCAGCACAATGAGGGGAGATTCATTTTGGGGGTGGGGTGGGGAGCGGGGGTTTACACAGGTGCATGTCCGCCCAGCTCTCTATTATAGGGAATGAGAACTGGTCACCCATGTGTCTCGTGTCCCAACTATACACGACTAAACCAACTGCCCCCTAGTGGACAGAATCAGAACTGCCAGGTTGAATGTGTCCTAGTCCCTGTACTGCTCACACCCAGCAGCAACTCTCCTTCAGAATCAGCGGGCAATGGGGCAGGCAGGCTATAGCATAGGTTGTTGGAGAGCTCTTCTCTCAGAACCAGGAAGGGTCATAGCAGTTTGCAGGCTTCTGGGATGCTGCTAGGATGTGTTGTGCCTGTGGAACTGCCTGCCACTTGATCGTTGTTCATGAAGCCTCTCTGTTTCTCTCCCTCTAAGAAGGCTCAGAGACCGAAATCCACTCTCAAGTAGGGGGCACCATCGCACCAGCCATGGCAAGATCCGGTGTCTTCATCCCTCTGCTCTTCCTCTTCCTTCTCCCTGGAGTCTCCTCCAACTGCTACACTGGTACAGCTGAGGAGTGCGAGGAGACCATGACCTTCGTGCCCGGGTACAGCTTGGTGGGGGAGGGCATCGACGTGACCACTCTGGAGTGGTCGGGGGCTGATGTGGTGGACACCAGCCTGTGGCGCCACCCAAATGGCGCCTGCACCCTCTGCGAGAACCGGCTGCAGGGGAGGCAGCACCAGAGGTTGCCGCTGGCCGTGGTGGACTGGAAGGTCAACATCTCGTGCAGCTGGGAGCTCAGCAGCTCAGTGGAAGAGTCAGCCGCAGCTGTGGGCCGGGCACTGGCGTTGGATGTGAACAACGACTGGATGTCAGAGCTGGAGCTGCTAGCGGATTCCCATGGCCCGGCCTTGGCAGGGTCCAAATCCCGGCTCACCAGCTACGCTTACCAGAAGGAGCTGCAGGACAAGTACATGTTCGTACGCCACGAGATGCCCTGTGTGTATTACAGGTGAGAATCCCAGGCTACGCTCCTGCCCCGCCCTGCTCCCTGCAGCACGTTGTTCCCTGCTGCCCCCGCCACCCTGCTCTCTGCAACCCAGTGCCCCCTACTGCTGCAGCGGGGTAATGGGGTAGCACTGACTGCAAGAGGAGAGCATCTCCTACTGCACCCCCACCTGCCAGGGAAGCCACAGAGTGAGCTCTGGGGAAGTGGGGCCAGTTCGTTCAGGGAAAGGTGACGCAAGTCTCTCTGGTTGGCTCCTAACTCCTCTCTCTTTCCCCTCTGGGCAGGTTGAGTCTCCGTCAAGACCCCCCGCTGCTGCCCCAGTTCTCCCGGGCCCTGAGAAGCCTCCCACCCAGCTACGACTCAGCCACATACTGGCCCTTTCTGGCCATGTACGGTACCCACTACGTGAGTCAGGCAGACCTGGGGGGACGCGTGCGGCAGCTGACGGCCATCCCGACCTGCCGGGCAGCACTGGACGGGCTGACAGCCACCGAAATCAAGGCGTGCCTGGGCTTACAGATCTTGCAAGACCTGGGCCTGAGTCAGACCAGCAACCAGGGCAGCAAGGGCAGGGAGAGCTCCCAGGTGCCCTACATGGAAAAGCGCATCAAGGTGACAGGTGGCAACAGTGACTCCAAGCAGCTCTTCTCCACCGAGCAAAATGCCAGCTCCTTCTCGACCTGGATGGAGAGCCTGAAAGCCAGCCCCGACCTGGTCTCCTACTCCCTGACGCCCATCCACACCTTGGTGAGAGCAGGCGACCCCAGGCGGGAGGCGCTGAAGCAGGCGGTGAAGGAGTACGTGGCTGAGCGGGGACAGAGGAGAAGTTGCCCTCGTAGCTGCCCACAAGGGGGCCAGGCCGACCCCTGGGACCCCTGCAAATGCTACTGCTCCGGCAACCCCCTCACTGACTCCATGTGCTGCTCACTCAAGCGGGGCATGGCCCGGCTGAAGGTCCATGTGCTGCGGGGCATAAACCTGTCAGGAGACATCGTCACTGACACCGATGCCTATGTCAAGTTCTTGTTCCAAGGCCAGCAACTGCAGACAGGCCGCATTAAGAATGATAACGACCCCATCTGGAGAGAGGACCTGGACTTTGGGGCGGTGACACTGCTAGAGCGGCCCAAACTGGAAATGGAGGTGTGGGACAAGGACATATTGGCCGACGACCTCCTGGGCCGCTGCTACACCTACCTCAAGGTCGGCAAGAATGTCACGCTCACCTGCAGACTTGAACAAGGCCAGTTGGAGTTTTACTACACGCTGGAGTGTGGGCCCAACCTAGAGGGCAACATATGCCATGAGTACGTGCCTGCGAGAGGCTCAGGGGATAGAACCCAGGAGTCCTGGCTCCCAGCCCTCGCTTCTCTAACCCAACAGACCCCACTCCCCATCCAGACCTGGGAATAGAACCCAGGAGTCCTGGCTCCCAGCCCCCCGCTGTAACCCACTAGCCCCCCACTTCCCACCCAGACCTGGGGATAGAACCCAGGAGTCCTGGTTCCCAGCCCCCCCTGCTCTAACCACTAGACACCACTCCCCTCCCAGAGCTGGGGATGGAACCCAGGAATCCTGGCTCCCAGCCCCCACTTCGCTAACCCACTAGACCCCACTCCCTTACCCGAGCTGGGATTCAATACCAGGGGTCCCAGCTCAAACCCTGTGCTGCCTTTGAAACCAGGCCCAAAACAAGCCAAACTCATCTCAGAGGGAGACGGGTCTGTGTGTGGGGGGGGAGGTGGGGGGTTATACAAATTCCATTATATATTTTTAGTACTTCTAGTTTTGCTCCCTACAACATGAAGTTACACATTAAAATTAATAACCATGCGCGGACTTCCATTATTAAGAAAAGAGGTCATCCTCTCGCTCGCCACCCTCCACGGTCGCCGTTGCTTCATGGGACATTCCTGTGTGGAACCGTGAAAGCATCTTTCACGCAGGATGAGAAAATGCAGCATAGGATGCGTCGAGTGGGTGGGATTTTCGTAACTGAACGGCAGCAGGGAGTGGAGGCTTCTCCAATTCTGGTGACGGGCAGGAGTCACCCAAACCGCACCTACCACCATTTTTATAGCATGACTTTGTTAGGGTGACCAGATGTCCTGATTTTATAGGGGCTGGCCCAAGATTCGAGGCTTTGTCTTATAAAGGTGCCTAGTAACCCCCACTCCTCCATCCCGATTTTTCACACTTGCTATCAGGTCAGCCTATGCTTCGTGCCGAAGTCCAGATACGAAAAAGTGGCTGCAAAGAAGCCACCTCCAAATAAAACAAGCCCCAAACCCCCGCCCCGCAGACTATCACTCTCATAAAATTTAAGCAACTTAAAAATAAATTTAAAAAAATTAAATTAAATTTAGAAAAATCCGAGTGCCACCCCCACCCCTTACAAATTAAAACCACTTTATTGTATTGAATTGTATTATAGATGCTGGAGGCAAAGCAAGGTTTTGGGTGGAGGCTGGCGGCTCGTGACCCCCCCCCCCATGTAATAACCTCGTGACCCCCTGCGGGGTCCCGACCCCCAGTTTGAGAACCCTGTTATAGGTGGACTTGCCCACATCTGGCGCCCCCTGGTGCCTCCTCTGGGGAACGCCCTCCCCTGCCCTCTTGGGGCCTTGCTCACTGCTGCTCTGGCGCCGCCCTGGTGGCTGGGAATCTCCCGACCAGGCTTAGCCCTTGTAAACGTAAGCGGGGGACGGGTCCCACTATAGTGGGGAACTTTCCTGGCTTCTGCGCTACCCCGGTGAAATGGGCTAGCGAACAGATCTGAGTCCTTCCTCCCACTTCCTTTACCCACAGGCCTCCCTGCCCTCGAGGGCTCCCCTTCCACTCTCCTGTCTGGCAGAGTCCTCATAACCCCAACAAGGCTGGGCCCAGGATTCCTGGGGGGCTTGACCCCCAACCCTGCTGTGGTCACCCAGGACAGGGGCTAGGGTGTCCCCACTCCAGGGTGCTCTCTCTGCACCGAGTGCTTCCCTGACCCACTGATCATTTCATACAATTTAAAGCAAATACAACTTGTTTAATTAACAACTTAAAAAAAGAATAAGGAAAAATGGGAAAGGTTAAAGGAAAACCCATCACCCTGCTCTGTGGCAGGGAACATCACAGACAGTGTCTCTGGAACATCCGGGCAGTTCACAGTCTGTTCCTTGTGGGTCCCAGGCCCCTTCTCAGGCCCTGGCTGTGCTGCAGGGACGCTGTGGGTCAGACACTTGCTCTGGCGGTGGCCACACACTCTCAGGCTCTAAGTGGCAGGGCCCTTCGTCCCAGCGTCACCCCCGCTCTGTCAGGGTTACGATCCCCCTCCAAGTCTGGCCTGCAAAGCCTCTTGGCTGAGGCGTCTCCCTGTGCTGGGTCCACTGCCCAGGGTCCCCCTCAGTCTCCCCAGCTGCTCCCCGCACCCAGCTCCGGACTGCTCCAGCCCCAGCTCCAGCTCCACTCTGCCTCAGCACAGCTGCAACTGCTGCTCTGCCTCCAGCTCCCTGGGCTGCTTCTCTGGCCCCTCTGGCTCCTGCAGCCCTGCTCCCAGGACAGGATCTGCTCCCTGCATTGCTTCTGTGACTCTGCTCCCAGCACTGACCTGGGATCCAGCTTTATCTGCTAGGGATGCCCACCAGTAAGATGTTTGATCCGCACAGCTGGTTTTTGGGGGCGCTGAGCTCCAAGCTCCCTGCTTCAAACTGGGCTTCTGTCTCCATAAGGGAGGGATCACGGCAGAGCTGGGTTCCTAAATCCTTATGGGACCCTGCTGGGCCTGCAGGGAGAAGACAGGGCCCTACAGGTGACAGCCAGGTGGAAATGCAGGGAAGGGGCTATTTCACTGCTGATCCCAGTTTTTCCCGCTATCTAACCTAAATCTTCCTGGCTTCAGCTGAAGCCTGTTACTTCTGGGCATATCGTCAGTGGACATGGAAAACAATTGATCCCCGTCCTCTTCATAACAGCCCTGAACATCTTTGAAGACTGTTCCCAGGTCCGTCCCCACCACCCCCCCCCCGCCCTCCTATTTTCTCAAGGCTAAACAGGGCCCGATTTTTTAAAATCTTTCCTCCTAGATCAAGTTTTCTAAATCCTTTGTTCATTTTTGTTGCTCTCCTCTGGATTTGCTCCCATTCGCCCACATTTTTCCTACCGTGGGATGCCCAGAACTGGACACAGTCCTCCAGCTGAGGCCTCCCCAGTGCCGACTAGAGTGGGACAATCACCTCCCATGTCTTACATACAATACTCCTATTAATACACCCCTGTGATAGTAACCTTGTTGGCAAGTGCATCACACTCCACTCTCATTCAATTTGTGATCCACTGTCACCCCCAAATCCTTCTATACCGGGGTTCTCAAACTGGGGGTCAGGACTCCTCAGGGAGTCATGTGGTTATTACATTGGGGGGGGATTCGTGAGTTGTTAGCCCGCATCCCAAATCCCAGTTTGCCTCTAGCATTTATAAGGGTGTTAAATTAAGAAAAGTTTTTATATATTCATAAGGGGGGGGTTGCACACAAAGGCCTGCTGTGTGAAAGGGGTCACCAGTCCTAAAGTTTGAGAACTACTGTTCTATATACTCAATCCTCCTTCAGCTGAATGATGGGAGCGATACGAAAAATTGGTGTTTTTTTCAGTTGGCTGGCTGGGCCGAAACCTCAGGGGAGGGCGGGGGGAACATGTGGGTAAAATGAAATGCTTTGAGTTGCGGGGGGAGGGAAATAAAATAGGAGATTGTGATAGGAATTGAAATTTCAAAACATTTCAATTGTCTTGACCATGGGTGGGCGGGGCGAGGGGGGAGAGACACCCACAATTTGCTGAAATTGACACAAATTCACGACATTTCTCCAGCAGCTTGAATCTGCAATTTTTGGTGAACATTTTTGCCTGGTTCTAGCTGGGAGTCCAAGGTCCCCAGCCCCAGCCCACTCAGGTTCTCTCCCCAGTTCTGGGAGGGGAGTGGGGTCTAGTGCTTAGAGCAGGGGGGTGGCTGGGAGCCCGGACTCCTGGGTTCTATCCCCAGCTCTGGGAGGGGAGTGGGGGCTGGTGGTTAGAGCAGGGAGGGGCTGGGAGCCAGGATTCCTGGGTTCTCTCTGCAGCTCTGGGAGGGGATAACACAAAGTCTCGTAGACCAATGTTTCTCAAATGCAGCCACCACGTTTTTTTTCCTGCAGCCATGACAGATGCCTGGGCAGGTATGGGGGTGGGGGAAAAGCAGCACCCCCTCCCTGCAGCATCCAAGGGCTGGGGGGGACAGGGCTCAGCACTTCCTGTCTGGCTTCAGCCCCCCTCTCCTGCTTCAGCCAGAGTCTCTGCTGGCAGGCATTAATCCCTCCACCCCCTCCAGCTGTGCAGTTCCAGGGGGGTCTTAACCCTCCTCCTTCAGCCTTGGGGCTCTGGCAGTGGGCTCCTACCTTCCCCCACCCCCACCTAGTGGGCTCTGGGCTTCACCCCCCTGCCCGGCTCCAGCCATAGGGCTGCAGCTCTGGGTTTCAGCAGGGCCAACCTTATTGGGCACCATGGTCGAAGGGCACAGAAGTGAGCTCACGGCAATGGGGAGGAAGTATCAAGCCCAGAGGGCTCCGTCAGGGCAGGAGGGAGGCAGCCAGGGCCAAGGGCACTGAAAAAGAGAGCTGTACATTAGTTTCCTGATGTAGGGTCTTTGCAGACTCAATAAATAAATGACAGCGGGTCAGCCGTGTATCTGTGCACATTTGTGTTTGTTTTCCCTACAGTTAATTAAGAACTATACAAAACAGGGGTTAGAGCGCCCACCAGCAAAAGTCGGTGTCGGCACTCGGAGACCACTGAAGAAGTATGTTGTGAAACCACTTCCTAGAGTCCCACACCAAGCCAGCCGACTGCTCTGGAACTGATGTGAAAGGAGCCACTGCGACCGGAGACGCATGGAGAAACATCACCCCCTGCTGGTGGCCACTGTACTACAGCAGGCACTTTAGGAACATAGAGCATCCATACTGGGTCAGACCAAAGGTCCATCTAGCGCAGTGTCCTGTCTTCCAACAGTGGCGAATGTCAGGTGTCCCAGAGGGAATGAACAGAACAGGCAATCATCAAGTGATGCATCACGTGTCGCTCATTCCCAGCTTCTAGCAAACAGAGGCTAGGGACACTGCCCATCCTGACTAATAGGCATTGATGGACCTGTCCTCCATGAATTTATCTAGAGCTTTTTTGAACCCTGTGATGGTGTTGGCTTTCACATCTGGCAAGGAGTTCCACAGGCTGACCGTGTGTCGTGTGAAGAAATATTTCCTTTGGTTTGTTTTAAACCTGCTGCCTATTAATTTCATTGGGTGACCCCAAGATCTTGTGTTGAGGAGTAAACAACACTTTCTTATGTACTTTCTCCACACCAGTCAGGATTTTATAGACCTCAGTCGTGTCTCCCCTTAGTCGTCTCTTTTCCAAGCTGAAGAGTCCCAGTCTTATCAATCTCTCCTCATACGGAAGCCGTGCCAGACCCCTAATCATTTTTGTTGCCCTTTTCTGAATCTTTTCCAATTCCAATATATCTTTTTTGAGACGGGCAACCGCATCTGCACGCAGTATTCAAGGTGTGCACGTACCATGGGTTTATAGAGGCAAGATGATATTTTCTGTCCTTTTCTTAATTATTCCCAGCAGTCAGTTCGCTTTTTTCACTGCCGCTGCACATTGAGTGGATGTTTCAGGTTACTTCAGCGAGCAATGACCCCGGGGTACTCCCCAGGTACTGAGATGCTTCCACTTCTGGGGAGGGGCAGCTGGGAACAGGTGCAGGGTGACATCACACCTGGTGGGCTCACCCGGCGCGGAGATGCAGACACTTCTGGGGAGAGGCGGCTGCGAACAGGTGCAGGGTGACATCGCACCTGGCGGGCTCACCCGGCGCGGAGATGCAGACACTTCTGGGGCAGGGCAGCTGAGGAACAAGCTTTACACACAGAGGCACATACACCGATCGCACGAGAATCAAACCTTTTGCAACACACGGGGCATTTTTAAAAGTGCTTTGTTTATCTTTTTTATTACAAAATACAAGTCAGGCCATGTTACATTCAATGGCCAAGGCAGCTGGGAAATGTCACTCCACATTGCAGCTTAGAGATTAAGAATTAAAACAAAAGGCTGGGGCAAGAACCCAGGCGTCCTGATCCTCTGCCTGGTTAATGGGGAGAGCAAACATCTGGCTCAGGCCTCAGTGAGTCAGACCCAGCTTGGCTTGGCGGAGGGGCAAGGAGGTCAGAGACCCTTCTCTGGCTTGCTGTGGGGGGCTGGGTCAGCTGACACCCCTCATCCGCACGGATCAGGGGTGGGGTATGAGGGGGTGAGGTGGGCCAGGGAAGAGAGGTGGCAGCCAAGCCCTGGGGGTGAGGCCACCACTTGGTACAACGGAAGCAGTGTGAAAGGCCGTGCTAAGGCTGAGGGGGAGGGTGATGGAGGAGAGGCACCAAGGACAGCAGTGGAGCAGGGGTTGATGGGAGTGGGGGGAAGCAGGGGCAGGGGGATGCAGAGCAAAGGTGCCAGGCAGTGGGCCATGTGGAACGGCGCCCCTCCTGCCAGTCGGCTGGGGGATGGAGAGGGTCAACTGAGGGGGGACGTGGGATTTGAATGGGATCCTGATTAAATACTGAGCCCCAGGGGGTTAAGGCACAAGAGACATGGGGAGGTCGGCCTCCCCTCGGAGCTGGGGATAGAACCCAGGAGTCCTGGCTCACTGGGGGGACATAAGCCCCCCCACCTCCCCCTCGAAAAGCCACCATGCTGCATTGGCACTTACCTCACTGGCAGTGTGAACAGAAACTGACCCCACCCTGCCCCCTAGAGGGAACCTCCTGTTAAGGCAGTGATGGGGCACTGTGAGCGGGGGAGGCCGGAGGCACCGCTCCCCCTCCAACCAGCAAACAGCGACCCATGGGCGTGGGATGCCTCAATACTCTCACTGGGGCATGCAGTCCCCTATCCTAAGGAGGGGAGTTGGGGAGAGCAGCAGGTACACAGGAAGTGGCACCATATGAGACAGGAAGCGGGCACAGCTAGAGAGGGGGGCAGGACACGGACCGTACCACAGAGAGCAGGCCCACCCGAGACAGGACGTTGACGTCAGAGGGGAGTGGCCAGAGCACAAAAAGTTGGCATCACCGTAATACAAAGTAGAGACAGAGCAAGAGGCGGGGCCCACACGAAGCTGATTTTCCCAAAACAGGAAGTAGATACTGGCAGGAGGGGCGATGAGACAGGAAGAGGTGGGCTTAGAAGAAGTTGACTTGTTCAGTGCATGAAGTTAATGCTAGTGTGAGGGGCTTTGCCACGCAAAGTGGCACTGCCCAAAACAGGAAGAGGCTCAAAGGGGAGGAACAGAGCCACAGGAAGTGACATGGAGGATGAACCATCAGACTAAAATGCCACAAATTCACAGACCTCGGAAAATCAGAGGCTCTTCAGGGCGGCTGTCACCCCTACCCCGAAGGCAAGAGATGCGAGGAGTCAACAGAAACCGTTCTGGACGGGAGGGGGCTGGCTTGTGCTTAAAGATCAGGATTTAAACCAGGTGTTCGCTCCGACCATCAGTGCATAAACCTCCCAGCAGGGGGCAGTGGTTCCGCTAGAAGCCAGGGCCGTGCTCACGAAACCTGAAAGGCAGAGAATATAGCTGGGTTTAGAAACGCAATATGGACCCACCTGCCCCAGCATCCCCCACACCTACACTAGTGGTGCGTGCTGAGGGGTGACTATGCCCCACAGTACTTACCAGAAAGCCCCAGCCCCACAGCAGGGGGAGAGGGGGTGGAAACCAAACACAGGTCTAGCCGGTGGCGATGGCCACTCCGATGATAACCACAACGATGACGACGGTGACCGAGAGGCAGATGATGATCATGAACTTCTTCTGCCAAGCCCCGCGCAGAAGGGGAAAGTGTTAGCGGGTTTCCTATCTTCCACAGCTTAACCCACTAGACCCCACTTGCCTCCCATGGCTGGGGATAGAACCTAGGAGTCCTGGCTCCCAGCCTTCTCTGTTCTAACCCACTAGCCCCCACTCCCCTCCCAGAGCCATCAAAAGAACCCAGGAGTCCTGGCTCCCAGTTAACAGTGAAGTGTATAAAAAGTGAGATGTGGGTCCTTTCTCCTTGAGGGGTGTTGGTTCTGATCCGGCTGCTAAGTTAGGGGTCAGGGGGTGAGATTGGTTAGATCAGTGGGGCGGGAAGGGAACATCAGGGGACCCACCTTGCGGGCTTTCTGCTGGTTCTCCCTGGCCGAGCCGAGATGGTTGTGTCCCTTCTTGACATAATCCTGAGAGTCCAAGATGTTCTTCTCAATCCGGTCGATCATCTCCCCCTACAGCCCAGGGGAGAAGGAGGTGGTTGTGATACCCTCAGCCAGTCCAGGATTCGGGGAACAGGGAACAAGGGTGAGAGATGGGGGAGCACGAGGCGGTCAAGGGGAGATGGATAGGGCTATGGGAGGAATGGGGCAGCATCTACAGGAAGTGGCCATTGGCAATGTGGGACGGGGCTGAGCACAAAGGAAGTGGCCTTTCCTAAAACAGGAAGCGGATACTGGCTAGAGTGGGCAAGTGGAAGCAGTGGCTGGCAGGAGAGGCGGGCCCAGGGAAAGGAGCCAGCTGCCCAGAAGAGGCAAAGCTGTGCCCCCAGGGAGGTTCTGGACCCCCCATACCTGCAGCTCCACCTCGGTGGCAAGGTAGGTGAACATATCGTGCAGCTCCTGGATGCTGCGCTCCAGCTTGAGGATCTCGTCATGCCGGGTCTCTATCTCGTTCAGCGCCTGCTTGGTCACACGCGTGTCCTTCATGATCTGCGGGGTAAGGAGGAAAGGGGGGAGTCAATACCCCAGCCTGGCCTGGACAGACCCCCATCATTCCCACACACACATGCACATCTGTCCCTGCCACTCACGTTAGAGACAAACACTTCCGTCTGGCCACTCTCCAGCATCTGCTCCAGCTCTTCATCTGACACCACGCCGCCGCCAGCTGCCAAGAGAGTAAGGGGCTGGGTCAGCTCCCTTCCTTACCCACTAGACCCCACTCCCCTCTCAAGGCTGGGGAGAGAACCCAGGAGTCCTGACTCCCAGGCCCCCTGCTCTAACCCACTTGACCCCACACCCCTCCCAGAGTTAGGGAGAGAACCCAGGAGTCCTGGCTCCCAGCCCCCCTGCTCTAACTCTGGCCTCCCCAAGGTCATTGGAACAGGTTTATCATCCACCAATTGCCCTGCGTGGATTTGACCCATGAATTCCTGCCCCCCAGCACAGACCTCTGCTACTCTAGCTCCAGGGATAACCCGCCTTAACAGGTAGCACCATTACAGCCGTTATCCTCCATACACAGCTGAAGGGGTAATGCCATTAGCTAATAGCAGTGGCTGGCTGTTATCCTCACTGCAGACCTAAAGGAGGTGCTCCATTAGCTGGCAGCAGTAGTAGGCAATTAGCCCATATCGATGAGCCACTAAAGAGGCACGTTCACTCTACAGGTTACATCCCGGGGCCCTCCCTAGGGATTGGGGGCAAGACTGTCTGGCCAATGCAGAATTCCAGTCGGGGATCTGCTCAGTCAGAGGGGCAGGACCCCTTGACCAATCCAGAACCCCAGGCAAGGATAAGGACCATCAAAGAGCCAGGACTCCCTTGGCCAACACAGAGTCCAGGCTGATGTTCTGGATTGGCAGCGAGGCAGGATCCATGGCTCCAGACCGTCGTAGGGGCAGGATCCGGGGGAACGGAGGGAAAGCCCCCAGGCTGGGCTCAGAGGCTGGCACTCACTGATCTGCAGCTGGCGGTGGATTCGCTCCACGTTGCGGTCCCGATACTGCGACTGGATGGTGTTGCACTTGTTGATCAGCTCCAGGAACTGCTGGGACAGGATGCCGTGCTGGGAACGGGGAAGGGGGTTTAATTGCGGCTCCTGGACCCAGACACACACACACCTGCACTGCCCTCTTCACAAACCCCTCACCTGGGTTCTCTTCATCCGGGTGTTGATGGCGTTTCTGTTCTCATCCTCCTCGCCCTTCTTGGGTTCGATGGCTGGGGAGAGACTGGAGTTGATGGAGAGAACCCAGGAATCCGGGTTTCCAGCCCTGCCCCCACCTCACCTCTATTCCCCTCCCAGAGCTGGGGACAGAACCCAGGAGTCCGGGCTCCCAGTCCCTCACTCACTTTTCAGGCGGCTCCGAATGTCTTTGGCCAGACCCTTGATCTCCTCACGCAGTCTCTGCAGATCTCGCTTCATGCCTGGGGCAGATTGGAGGGGGGGAGGGGCTCAGATGTCTGCCAAGCCCCCCACCCTCCCAGGGACAATCTCAACCCCATCCCCAGATCTTTAAGGGGTCCCTAAGTCAAGCCTAGACCCATCCACTCCTGAGGGGACGTTCAAGAGCCCCCTCCCCAGGAATGATCTAAGCAAAACTGTCCACTCCCCAATGCTACCCAAAGAGCCCCCCTTCACCTGCTTCACCTATTCCCTCCCCCCAACTGCCCCACATATTCCACCCACCAAACTGCTCCCTGCACACCACCCCCCATGCCAACCATATCCTTTCCAGACCTTCCCCATACATCGCCTCAGGTTCCCACCCCAGATTCCCCATGTCCGCAGACTGCCCCATAGCCTGGTCACACGCCGCTCCACATCATCTCCCCTTGAGTTCCCCTCTCACAAACCTCCCCAAACCCCCTTTCCCATCCTTCCCAACCCACTCTCCCAGTTACCCTCTTCCCCCTCCATTCTCCCAGACCCCCACAATACCCCACCTCATCTCCAGCTTCCTAACCCTGCCCCACACTTCCTCCTGAAAGCCCTCCCTTCCCAACACTGCCCCATGCTCCTCTCTGGGATCCCTCCAGCCCCCACATCCATAAACCCCCTGCCCCAACCCAGACCACCCCCACCCTGCAGGGGACCCACAAACCATGCCCCTCTTGCCCAACCCAACCCTGCCACGGGACCCAGAATATGGCACAGACCATGCACGATGCCATGTTACAAGCCATGTGGGGGCGCATTGTGTCAGTGTTGGAAGGATTCCTGCCCCCCCCAGCTTACTGTCCTCCGGCAGCGGGGTGGCTAGAATTGTGGTCTGATGCTTTTCCAGATCCTTCACCTTCCCCTCCAGGGTCTTCAGCGCCTCACGGATCCCCCGGGCCTGCAGGAGAGGAAAATAGATAGAGATGAGACCACGCCGTAGCCTGGAGTAGCCACTCCCATGCCCTAGTGACGGACCAGAGCCAGCGCCCCGTGTCCCATTCCCCGCCCCCCTGAGCCAGCCAGTCCCCAGCCCTGGGGCTGAACTGGAGTTGGCACCCTCTGGAGGGCAGAGGCTGCGTTACCATCTGGAAGAACTCGTCCGGCGGCTCCCCTTCATCCTTGGACTTGGCTGATCCTGGCTTCACGACCAGGACCACCCGCTCGGCCTCCTCATCATCTGAGCTCCCGTCATCCTGTGGGGAGTGGGAGGTCAGGCATCGTACACAGACCCCCTGCTCTGCAGCCAGCTCCATCCTTCACACCTCACCCAACCCCCTCTGCTCTCCCTCCCCGCCCAGGGTACTCCCCCCACCCATCTCCCTCTTCCTGCCCAGCCCCCACCACACCCCAACCCCACCCTGCCCTTCCACGCACTCTTGCCCTCTCCCCCTACTCCATCAGGGTGGATAAAAATTAATGATTTTTTTTTAATTCAGATTTTTTTGAGGAAAAAACCTATCGAAAGACAGTTTTAATTAAAATACATGATATCTCATCATGCAATAGGGATTATAAATTCTAACTTTATAGTATGAGACAATATATTCATGTCATGTTTAAGAAAAGTTTTGTAAATGAGTTCCAACAGTTCATGGATTAGGGTCCCAATCTTATGGGGTTCCAGGGGATTCTGTAGAGATTATTTAGGTTAATCTTTCTATCTACCCAATCGGACTCGGTGCTTAGTCTAGAAGATACCAGCAGAAATGCTTCGTTTTGCGGTTCTCAAACTGTGGATTTGTGTCTCCAGAGGTAGCATGCTTGTTAACAGCAAAAATGATTTTAAATAAATATAGAGAAGTGAGAAATAACGGACCTCAACCTTATTGTCCATCTGCAAATGTGCCTACACAGAGTCAATCCCTTACCTCTCTTGAAAAGTGCAAAGTTTCAGAAAGTTCAGTGAATAGAAGGTTGTTGGGGGTGGAATAGATCTGGACAAGGAGAAGTCTGGAGATAAATGTGAGAAGGGAGGGACAGGCAGTAGAATCAAAAGTGAATCTGTTCGAGCAGCATATTCTAGAAGTCTTGAGGTCTTTCTGAGTGTAGCCTTGATTGATTTGAGATCTATCATACCATTCTCTCCCTAGAAGGGAAAGCCTATAATGGCAGCAGGCTGTAAGAGAGACCCAGTTTGGGTCTCATCTGTCTCTGAGCTGTGAAGATGTATGAAGGTTATAACAACCAACAAGAATGCACTTTTATGTAGAAATCCATGATTAATTTGAGTCCACCAACACTTTTCCACCCTCCCCCACTATACATGCTCCACCCTAATCACAAAATATCAGGGTTGGAAGGTACCTCAGGTCATCTGGTCCAACCCCCTACTTAAAGCAGGACCAATCCCCAGATGGATTTTTGCCCCAGATCCCTAAATGGTCCCCTCAAAGATTTAACGCGCAACCCAGGGCTTAGCAGGCCAATACTCAAACCCCTGAGCTAACCCTCCTGCCCAGACCTGGCCTGAAGCAGAGAGAGCAGAGACTTGAAGCTGGGTTTCCCACATCCCATGCACATACCCTAACCACTGAGTTACTCCCCCCACCCACTCTGCCCCTCTTCCACTGGACACGCCTCAGCCCTGATCTCCCTGCCCACTATCTGCGCCCTCTCCCCAGTCCTCTCTTTGCTCCCCCTATTCCCTCTCGCCCACACCTATCCTCATGCCATCAATTCACCGATTCCAGGTCCATGTCCTGGTCCCATCCCCTACCCCCTCGAACCCCCACTAGGCTAAACCATTAACACAGCAGCTGGGGAGCTCAGCAGGGGGCGCTCTCCCCTTGCAATCAGTGTAGGCTCCCTGGCTCTGCTGCAGATGTTCTGTGCCATTGGAAATGGGGCCGCACCTCTGGGCCTCAGTGTCCCCATGTGTAAAATAGGGAGAGTGATCCTGCCTTTGTCTGTTTGGTCCGTGAGCTTTTCAGAGTGAGGAATACCTCTTCCCGTGTCTATGCAGCGCCTGGCGTGACGGACACCCCAATTTCGGTTGGAGGAGAGGGGTCCTGTGCAGCGCCCAGCACCATGGGGCATCTCCAGGATTTTGTGGGGCCTGGGAAGCTCCTGCTGGACACTGACTCCATGGAGAGACATTAACCCTTCGCCTGCTGCACGAGGGGCAGGGGTCACATCTCTCCCAAAGATGAGCAATGCAGAAGGCCAGATACCAGGGTGAGGGGCATAGACAGAGGGAGACGGGGCTGGGAAAAGAGTGGAGGAGGGAGGGACCTCCCTGGGGACAGCAACCCAGCAGGAAAGGAACCTGAAGGGAGAACAGCCTGGGGGGGAGATGGGATGGGAGACGGGAATTTCCTGGCTGAGGGGGAGAGCCTAGGGGTAAATGGGCAGAGCAGGAGGGGAGGGACTCCCAGGGAGAAGAGCCGTGGGGTGAATGGGCAGAGCAGAGAGGGGGGAGGGACTCCCAGGGGGAAGAGCCCAGGGGTGAATGGGCAGGGCAGAGCAGAGAGGGGGGAGGGACTCCTGGGGGGAAGAGCCGTGGGGTGAATGGGCAGAAGGGGAAGTGACTCCCGAGGGGAAGAGCCGTGGGGTGAATGGGCAGAGCAGGGGAGGGCCTCCCTGGGGGAAGAGCCGTGGGGTGAATGGGCAGAAGGGGAAGTGACTCCCGAGAGGAAGAGCCGTGGGGTGAAGGGGCAGAGCAGGGGAGGGCCTCCCCGGGGGAAGAGCCGTGGGTTGAATGGGCAGAGCAGGGGAGGGCCTCCCCGGGGGAAGAGCCGTGGGGTGAATGGGCAGAAGAGGGGGAGGAACTCCCGGGGGGAAGAGCCGTGGGGTGAATGGGCAGAGAAGAGCAGGGGGAGGGACTCCCGGGGGGGAAGAGCCCAGGGGTGAATGGGCAGAGAAGAGTAGGGGGAGGGTCTCCCGGGGGGAAGAGCCGTGGGGTGAATGGGCAGAGCAGAGAGGGGGGAGGGACTCCCGGGGGGAAGAGCCCAGGAGTGAATGGGCAGAGCGGGGGGGGGGAGGAACTCCCGGGGGGAAGAGCCCAGGGGTGAATGGGCAGAAGGGGAAGTGACTCCCGAGGGGAAGAGCCGTGGGGTGAATGGGCAGAAAAGGGGGAGGAACTCCGGGGGGGAAGAGCCCAGGGGTGATTGGGCAGAGCGGGGCGGGGAGGAACTCCTGGGGGGAAGAGCCGTGGGTGAATGGGCAGAAGAGGGGGAGGGACTCCCGAGGGGAAGAGCCGTGGGGTGAATGGGCAGAGCAGGGGAGGGGGGAGGGACTCCCGGGGGAAGAGCCGGGGGGTGAATGGGCAGAGCAGGGGAGGGGGGAGGGACTCCCGGGGGAAGAGCCGGGGGGTGAATGGGCAGAGCAGGGGAGGGGGGAGGGACTCCCGGGGGAAGAGCCGTGGGGTGAATGGGCAGAGCGGGGGGGAGGGACTCCCGGGGGAAGAGCCGGGGGGTGAATGGGCAGAGCAGGGGAGGGGGGAGGGACTCCCGGGGGAAGAGCCGTGGGGTGAATGGGCAGGGCAGGGGAGGGGGGAGGGACTCCCGGGGGAAGAGCCGTGGGGTGAATGGGCAGAGCGGGGCGGGGAGGGACTCCCCGGGGGGAAGAGCCGTGGGGTGAATGGGCAGAGCAGGGGAGGGACTCCCCGGGGGAAGAGCCGGGGGGTGAATGGGCAGAGCAGGGGGAGGGACTCCTGGGAGGGGAGGGAACAGCCTGAGGGGGCTCCCTGGGGGGAATAGCCCGGGGGGAGGGAGAGCGGGGGGAGGGGATTCCCTGGAGGGAACAGCCGGGGGGTGGCTCTCACCTCTCTGAGTTCCTGCGTGCGGTCCCTCATGGTCTCTTCCAGCCGCAGACCCCCGCCCCCCCTTTCAGCCCGCCCGAGATGGAACTCTCCCGAGCCCCTCTGCGCATGCGTTTGGCACCTCCCATCGAGCGGCACCGGAAAAGTAGGTCACCCGCGCCGGAAGTAACTCCGCCCCGAGAGGAAGTTGCCCTGTAGCGTGTCTGACGGGCGGCGGGAGGACCGGAAGTCGATGACCCCAAGGAGAGAAGCGCCGCGACCGGAAGTTGGATCGCCCCCACAGGCTATCGCCCTTTGCCCAGGAGACTCCGTCCCGGAAGTTGTTGTGCCCTGACCGGAAGTTGCCCTCTATGCTCAGATACACGTCGCGGTGCCCTTAGCTCTTCTGGGTCGGGTGCCCGCCAGAAAGGCACCATGAAGATACAGGGGCGGGCAGACTGTCCCTTGGCCTCTGGTCCTCACAGAGCTCTGTTTTCCCAGCTCTGCGGGCGCTGCCCACCGCTGATATGGCCCAAAAAGCTACAGCGTGCAACCCCGTCCTAAAGTGGCATGCACAGCCCCGGAGAGACCAACCATAGAGTTGACCAAGTCAAGAGAGACCAGAGCGTCACCCTGTCAACTCCAGGGCGGGGGAGGTGTGGCTGGCTGGCTCGGGGTGGGGAGAACGGGATATGGGGGCTTTCTCTTCGAAGGGGCCCGTACACTGAAAGTGGGCCAATACAGAGACAGTTAGCATGACCCCAAACCAAGGATGACACACAAATTTGTGAAGTGGCATAGTGGGGAGAACACTAGACTTGGACTCAGGAAACCTGGGTTGTTTTCCCAGCTCTACCACTGGCTCTCTGTGTTACCTTGGGCAAGTAGATGCCTCTCTCTGTGCCTCAGTTTCCTCTTCTGTAAAGTTAGGCTAATGACACTGATCTATAGTGAGACAAGGTGGTGCTGGTCTGGGAAAACCCACCTATCGATATTGCACGTACCCAATGAGCTGATGCACATTATTAGGTGTATTATGGTAATACTTAGTAGAGTGATTTGCCAAGGGTCACACAAGGAGTCAGTGGCAGAGCTAAGGATAAAACCCAGGAGTCCTGACTCAAAATCCTGTGCATTAATTACAGTATCTATGATGCCTCCCTTATGGCAGCTGGCTGGAGGATCGTCCTGAATCCGCGCCAAGTGCCAAATTCACAAGCCCAACTTCCCCTTTGCCGTTGGCAGGCAAATCCCAGGGTATTGCTTTCAGCAGCAGGGCATTGGCTGCTGCTCTTCTCCTCTCTGTGACTGAAGGCCCATCCTGCTTGCTTGGCATTTTCCCTGCCTGTCTCTCTCCACAATGAGTCAGGGCTGGAAATCATCCTGGCGGGAACCAGAATGAATTAATTCATCCCGTCAAGGCCAAACAGCAAAGCCAAGGGGACAGAGCAAGGCACAGTCCTCAGTCCCAACCTGCAGCCCCTCCTATTCCAGCCCGGGGCTCTTCTGGCCCCACACTCAGCTGGTGCCCTTCCATCCTGCCTTGCAGCCCCCTGCTATCCCAGCCCTGGGTTCCTTGACCTCAGCACTGCTGGTGCCCCTAAATCTTGACCCACAGACCACTGCTTTCCCAGCCCCAAGGTCTTACGCACACACAGCTCTGTCAGTGCCCTCAGCCCCAAACCACAGGCCTCAACTAAACCTGGCTGCAAACCCACCATGGTCATTTCTACTCCCCACCCCCAATCATCAGTTTAACCCCACTTCCTAAGGATGAATGCCAAGTGAGTCAGTCCTAATTTGGCTCCTCACCTTCTGAGCCCCAGCCCCCTCCCATGCTGACTCACCCCTTGCATGCATGGCCATAAACTAGCTGCCTTGATTACCTGACAGTCCAGCATTACTCACATGCCATAGTTATTGCTTCCAGTAAAAAAGGGCTGTTGAGAAAAATCATCAGATAAAGTCATCCATTTATCCATTCTTATCTATTAGGTGTAGTAAGGTAGCACCACTGACCTTGCAGGAGATCAGGGTCCCTGTGGTGCCAGGTATTGCACAGACACAGAGTGAAAGATGGACCCTACCGCAAGAGGCTATGTCTACACTAGAACTTAGGTCGGCCAAACTCTTCTCCTTAGAGGTGTGAAAAAAACACCCCACTGAGTAATATATTTTGCTGGCATAAGCACTTGTGTACAAAACGGTGGGTTGGTGGAACATGCTCTCCCGCCAGCATAGCCACCGCCCCTCGTTGAGTTGATTTTATTATGTTGACGGGAAAGCTCTCTCCAGTCAGCAAGAAGTGGCTACACAAGACATCTTACAGCAGCACAGGTGTTTCAGAACAGCTACGCTACTATAAGCTCCTAAGTATGGACATGGTGTAGTATATTATGACAAACACCATGTATGTCTTTCCACAACGCCACTTATCCAGCCTTCCAAAGTCCTAGTGTCATAAACAGATAAGTAAGAGTTAATAGAACAGAAATACTTCATATCTCTTTGCCTGGGAAGGGTTAACAAGAACAGTGAGCCTGGCTGTCACCTGACCAGAGGACCAACCAGGGGACAGGAGACTTTCAAATCTTGAGGGAGGGAAGTTTGTGTGTGTGCTGTTAGTGTTTGGTGGTTGTTCTCTCTGGGTTCTCAGAGGGGCTAGATGTGCAACCAGGTTTCTCTCCAATCTCTCTGATACAGGCTCTTATAAGGTCAGAATAGTGAGTACTAGGTAGATAAGGCGAGTTAGGCTTATGTTTGTTTTCTTTATTTGCAAATGTGTATTTGGCTGGAAGGAGTACAAATTTGTATTTTGCTGAAAGGATTTTACTTTGGTACTTGTATACTCAGGCTGGGAGGGTGTTCCCAGTGTCTGTAGCTGAAAGACCCTGTAACATATTCCATCTTAAATTTACAAAGATAATTTGTACTGTTTTTCTTTCTTTAATTAAAAGCTTTTCTTGTTTAAGAACCTGATTGTTTTTCATCTGGTGAGACCCCAGGGGACTGGGTCTGGATCCACCAGGGAATTGGTGGGGAGAAAGGAGGGAAGGGAGAGAGAAAAGTTAATTTTCTCTCTGTGTTAGGATTACTTTCTCTCTCAGGGAGAGTCTGGGAAGGGGAGAGAGAAGGAGGGGGGAAGGTGAATTTTCCTCTCTGTTTTAAGATTCAATGAGTTTGAATCACAGTGATCTTCCAGGGTAACCCAGGGAGGGGAAGCCTGGGAGAGGCAACGCTGAGGGAAAGGGTTTACTTTCCTTGTGTTAAGATCCTGAGGGACTGGGTCTTGGGGGTCCCAGGCAAGGTTTTGTGGGGACCAGAGTGTACCAGGCACTGGAATTCCTGGTTGGTGGCAGCGCTACAGGTTCTAAGCTGGTAATTGAGCTTAGAGGAATTCATGCTGGTACCCCATCTTTTGGACACTAAGGTTCAGAGTGGGGAATTATACCATGACACCTAGTCATCCACTCATCTGTCAGACCATCATTCTGTCTGTCCATCTGACTTGACAAGCACAGACATCCATGATCCCGAGTATAGCCATTAGTCCTTCCATCCATCCCAGGTATAGTCATCCCTCCTTCCATCCATCCCACCTATACCCATTCCTTCTTCCATCCATGCCAGGTATAGCCATCCCTCCTTCTATCCATGCCGGCTGTAGCCATCCCTCCTTCCACTGATCCCACCTATACCCATCCCTCCTTCCACCCATCCCGGCTATACCCATCCCTCATTCCATCCATCCCGGCTATACCCATCCCTCCTTCCACCTAACCCAGCTATGCCCATCCCTCCTTCCACACATTCTGGCTATACCTATCTGTCCTTTCATCCATCCCGGCTATAGCCATCCTTCCTTCCATGCAACATCTAGACACCGAGCCATCTAATCTCTGTTACTCCTTCCCTCCATCCACCAAAACCCAACCTATCTCTTCCTTATCCATCCATCTATCCTCTTCCTTTCTTTCCTTCCTTCCTCCCTCCTTCCATTCATCCATGCTGTACACTTCCTTCCTTCCTTCCTTCCTTCCTTCCTTCCTTCCTTCCATCCAAGCTCTTCGTATAGTTCTTTCTCTTTCACCTCCAGCTCTCTGAAAATCAGTGCCATGGTGCTGAATGCTACCAATACTTACTTATTAATAGCCCCCTCACACCTCAGACACTCACATCTAATTCCCCAGCTGGGACAGCTGAAGGAGTCTAGGAGCACTTGTGGCTAACGGGGCATAGTCGAACATGCCCATTGCAGATAGGACCGGGTGTGGTGTAGCGCACAATGGCCAGTTGGGCTTAACCTGAAATTCCCTTCCAAGGGGGGTGATTTGTTCACCCATACAGTTATACTGGTCCAATGCCGATTGTGGAGGCAGCTCTAGTGGAATAAAGAAGCTGAATGCTGTAGAGCCTATTCCCCTTCCTGTATTGGACTAGCTATGCTGGAATAGGTCGTTTTATCCCAGTTTAGCTGCATACGTGCGGAGGGGATCATATGGCTTTAACTAGGGTAGGATAGACAAAGCGGTGCAATCTGTGGCATCAGGCTCAACACTGACTGTGAGAGGAGAGTGCCTCCTACTTGGCCCCACACACACTGCTCCTTGCAGCACAGCACCCCCAGAACCATTCACTGGGGCTTTGGGGGCCAGCACTGACTGTCAGGGGGAGAGGTGGGGGAAGAGAGAGAGAGAGATTTGATTTTTTACGGCACACTTTGTGGTGTTGAGCAGCTGTCCAGGAGTGTGAGTGTGTGTATGTGTGTGTGTTGTAGCTGTGTAGGGCACACACTGCGGTGCTGTCAGGGAGGATGTGTGTGTTGTGGTTGTGTAGAGTGCACATTGTAGCACTGTTGAAGAGGCTGTGTGTTCCGGTTGTGTGCCATACACAACTGCAACATACACAGTTCCCTCACACCACAACAGTGAGTCCTTACACAACCACAGCATAAACACACTGAGCCCCTGACACCACAATCGTGTGTGGCCTACAAAACCAAAACACACACAGCTTCCTGACACCACAACGGTGAGTGAGCTACACAACCACAACACAGACCCACAACCCTCTAATATCTCAACAGTGAGTGTCCTACACAGCCACCTCACACCCACACACAACACCATAACTATGTGTCTCCTACACAACCACAACACATACACACATTCTCTCCCAGTCTTTCATGCACACACTCTCCAAGACAAACCCCAGCACAGAGACCCACAACACACACTGAGCACTGTCATATGTAAACACACTTAAGATGATGCACACACACTTTCACTACACTTCAATGCCCCTAATCTGCTAATAGATACACACACATACTTTAGCACCCCTTAACTCCTGATAAAAAACCACACACAAACAAACAACCTCCAATCACACTCCAGTATCCCTTATCTGCTGATATGCACACACAAGCACACAGACACTCTAAAATCCCTCTAATCTGCTGATAACACCCCCCCCACACACACACCCTCACAACTTCACTCTAAGGGTATGTCTACATCTACAATTTTGCAGCGCTGGTTGTTACAGCTGTATTAGTACAGCTGTATAGGGCCAGCGCTGCAGAGTGGCCACTCTTACAGCAACCAGCGCTGCAAGTGGTGTTAGATGTGGCCATACTGCAGCGCTGGTGGGCGGCTTCAAGGGGGGTTCGGGAACGCGAGAGCAAACCGGGGAAGGAGACCTGCTTGATTACCAGAGGCTTCCTCAGGTATGCTGGGATACCTGCTTATTCCACGGAGGTCAAGAAAAGCGCTGGTAAGTGTCTACACTTGATTACCAGCGCTGGATCACCAGCGCTGGATCCTCTACACCCGAGACAAAACGGGAGTACAGCCAGCGCTGCAAACAGGGAGTGGCAGCGCTGGTGATGCCCTGCAGATGTGTACACTTCCTAAGTTGCAGCGCTGTAACCCCCTCACCAGCGCTGCAACTTTGTGATGTAGACAAGCCCTAACACCCCTCATCTACTGATGCTCAACTGCATGCACTCTAATACGCCTCTCATCTGCTGACGTGCACAACACGCACACACTAGCTGCTCAGAGCAAGGCACACGGCTCCCTCTAGTGCCCATTGCTGGAACAACATCCCCAGCTGAACCAGCTGGAGGCGGGCACTGAGGCACACACACACACACACACTGACACACACACACTGCAACACTCACAGACACATGCACTGAGACATTCACTGACACACACACAAACACTCATAGACAAAGATGCTCACAGATGCACTCTGACACACTCACAGACACACACCGACAAACACTAACACACACACACTGACACACACACACTGCAACCCTCACGGACACACTCTGCCACACTCACTGACACACTGACATGCTCACAGATACACACATCAACACACACACTCTGAGACATTCACAAACACACACTCAGACACACACTCACAGACACACTGACACACACTGACATGCTCTGAGACACACACGCACTGGACACTGACACACATTGCAACACTCACAGACACACACAGACACACTCACAAACACTGACACATGCTCTAAGACACACACACACTGAGACACTCACTGACACACACACTGCAACATTTACAGACAAACACACAGACACACATTGACACACTGAGATATTCATGGCTACACAATCACAGACACACTCAGACACACTGACACAATCACAGACAAACACTGACACATGCTCTGAGACACACACACAGACAGACACACTGAGACATTCACTGACACACTCATGGACACACTAACACACAAACACTGCAACACTCACACATACACTCTGACACTAACCTCCCCACAGACACACACACTGACACACACTCACACACAGAGGCCACCCCCAAATCTGCACCGCCCTGCCCCCCCAAAACTACAACTCCCAGCGCTCCCCGGGGGGGCAGGAGGGGTGCAGGGAGCATGCCCAGACCCCCATCTCCCCCCTCCCTCCATCCTTCCCCTGCATCCCCCCCGCCCCCTCTGCTGCATCAGCACCAGCCTCCCTCCATCCTTGAGCAGCAGCAGCGGCAGCAGCCACCCGGCTGGAGCAGGGAGCTTCGCCCGGTGCTGCAGTAACCCAGAGCCCCCCCACCCCCACTTCCTCCTCTTCCTCCCTCCGCCACCCCAGCAGGGCCCCCCCCCGGATCCAGGGGGAGCAGGGGCTGCGGCAGCAGCCGGAGGAAGCAGCAGCAGCCATGAAGGACCGTACTCAGGAGCTGAGGACTGTAAGAGCCAATGTCTCTTTTCTGCTTAACCCAGGGGACCCCCCCGTCCAACCCCCCCAGGGCCTGGGGGCGGGGAGAGAGCCCTGATTCCCCGGGGGAGGGGACACCAGACCTACCCCCAGGCTGAGCGCTCCAAGGGGGAAGGGAGATCAGACTCTGCCCCCACATGCTGAGCGCTCCAAGGGGGAAGGGAGATCAGACCACCCCACAGGCTGAGTTCTCCAAGGGGTGGGGTATTGGGGCAGACCCCCTAGCTCAAATCTCCAAAGGGAGGAAATTTAGATGGGGAGGGGGGGTCCATTGCTGAACTCCCAGGGAGTGTGTTTGCGGGTGTGTGTGGTGGGGATCCAGCGCCACCCCCCATAGGGACCAAGAGGGAGGAGATGATAAGGGGGGGGAATAACCACTCCCCAGAGTATATTTCCATGGGTCTATGGGAAGGGGTATGCGTGATGGATACGGGGGGCAATTCAGACCTCCCCAACCCCTTTCTTTCTAGCTCTATCTAACCCGCTCCCACCCCCTCTCTGGTGCCCAAATCAAATCGGGCTTGTCTGTTTCATAATATTTTTTCCAGGCGATATTTCACCAGTTTCTTGGCCAGGATTCCTATTCCCCCCCCCTCCACACACACACACACACTCCCCGTTGGGGGTTTTCTGGGAGGATGCAGGGGGGGAGGAGGAATGCGGTAGCAGGATAAAATATATATATGAGGTGATGGAGAAAGAACCACCCCTTTTCCACACATCCCCAATTTATGTCACGGATCAAGGTTGGGGCGGTGGGCGGGGGTGGGTGGGTAGGAGAGGAGCCGGGAATCTGGGTCTTTGCAAATCTTTCTCTCAAGGAAAAGGCAGGATCTATTTCTGTCTGTGATTCCTGTGGGTTCTATTCGGGTCTCTGTGTGTGTGTGTGTGTGTGTGTGCGCGCGCGTGCTCATTTCACTTCCCTAATAAAAATATTGCAGATGGAGAGAAAATTCTCTCCAATAGGATACAGGCAGTTCAGAAGTGTGTGTGTGTGTATGTGTGTGTGTGTGTGTGTTTAACAACAAATACCCAGAAACACGGTTTAATTACAGCTTGAGGGGAAAAATCCTTCCAAAATTGCTAGTTGATTTGCTTTCCGCTTTGCTGCTGCGGGATGGATGGATGGATGGAGCCAGACAGACAATGCTGCTCGGCGCATGGAGTCTAAAATAGCTGGTGGCAAGCACACCCTTCTGCAGTGAACAGAAGCAGGGGCTTTTTTTCCTATGCTGTGATGCTGGTGGCAGGGAAGGCTGGCTGGGATGGAGGGATAGGGAAAGGCAGAGAGAAGGAGAGAGGCAGCTGGGAATGGAGCGTGCTCATTTGCTGCAGGGACACAGGGATGGATGGAGAAGGAGGAATAAATGACTCTTTTCGGTGATCGGGCGCCGTTCTCTTCGCTATGAGGATGGAGGGATGGAGAAAGGCAGCAAGGCGGAGAGACGGAGCTGGGGATAGAGAGCCCCTGTCTGCTCGCTGGGGCTCTTTCCTTCCCTTCAAGGATGGAGGGATTGAGAAAGGCAGTGAGGTGGAGAGGTGGGAATGGATTCCAGAGCTCCGGGCTGCTCGCTGCGGCTTCTCCTGGCTAGATTTGAAGGCTGCTGCCTTCTCTGTGGCCCTTGGGCCAGGGGCCGGCAGGACTAGGGGGGGCTGTGGCCAGCGGGAGGCCCTGGGCCCCGCACCCCTGGCCCAGCTGCAGGTGCGGGCAGGTGAGTGCCGGGAAGATGGCCCAGCTGGCTGCTGGCGCAGTGGGTGCTGGGTCAGGTTTGCTGCAGGGAGCGGAGCGGGGTTTTCACTCGACGGTGGGGGGGTGAATGCAGCAGAGAGACACGGGGGGGTGAGAGGGAGTGTGTGGCGTGCATGTGAGTGACTTGTCTGTCAGTGTGTGATGAGCGTGTGTATGTGATGTGTGTCTGTGAGCAATGGCTGTGTGCCTCTCAGGGTGTGTGTGTCCGACAGCTCTGTGTGTGTGTGTGTGTGTGTGTGTGTGTAAGTGATGACTATGTCCCCCCGTGTGTGAGCAATGGCTGTGTGTCTGTCAGTGTGTGTGTGTGTGTCCCCCCGTGTGTGAGCAATGGCTGTGTGTCTGTCAGGGTGTGTGTGCATGTGTGAGTGATGGTTGTGTGTCTGTCAGGGTGTGTATGTGCATGTGTGAGCGACGACTGTGTGTCCCCGTGTGTGAGCAATAGCTGTGTGTCTGTCAGTGTGTGTGTGTGTGTGTGTCCCTGTGTGAGCGACGGTTGTGTGTCTGTCAGGGTGTGTGATGCGAGACAGTGTGTGTGTCTATGTGTGAGCAATGGGGGTGTGTCTGTGAATGTGTGTGAGTTTGTGATGTGTGTGTGTCTGTATGTGAGCGATGAGTGTTTGTCAGTGTGTCTGATGTGAGTTTGTGCCTTTGTGAGCAATGGATGTGTGTCTGTGAGCGTGTGATGAATGTGAGGGAGTGTGTGTGATGTGTGTGTTAGTATGTGTTATGTGTATGTGTGTGAGAGCAACGGGTGTGTGTGTCTGTCAGTGTGTGAGTGCAAGAGAGTGTGTGAGACACGTGTGTCCATGTGTGTGATGTACATGTATCTGTGTGTGAGCAACAAGTGTGTGTCTGTCAGTGTGAGTGTGTGATGTGTGTGAGCAATAGGCATGTGTCAGTGTGTGATGTGTGTAAGTGTGTGTTGTGTGTGAGTGAGAGTGGGTGCATGACCCGTGTGTCTCTGGGTGAGTAATATGTGTGTCTGTCAGTGTGTTTAATGTGAGAGAGTGTGTGTGGCTATGTCTGAGCAATGGGTGTGTGTTTGTCAGTGCATGTGATGTGTGTGAGTGTGAAAGAGTGTGTATGTGATGTTTGTGTGTCTGGGTGTGAGCAACAGGTGGGTGTCAGTGTGTGATTAGTGTGTGTGTCAGTTTGTGTGTGTGTCCATGTGTGAGTAATGAGTGTGTGTCTGTTAGTGTGTGAGTGTGAGAGAGAGTGTATGTGTGACACATGTGTGTCCATGTGTGAGCAATAGGTATGTATCTGTCAGTGTCATGTGTGAGAGTGTGTGTGTGACCTGCGTGTCTGTGGGTGAGTGACTTGTGTGTCTGTCAGTGTGTGTCAATGTGTGAGAGTGTGTGTGATGTATTAGTGTGTGAGAGAGTGTGTATGTGATGTGTGTGAGTGATTGAGAGTGTATGCGATCTGTGTATCTATCTGTGCTTCTGATATGTGGGTATGGGTGTGTGAGAGAGTGTGTGTGTGTGTTAGTGTGTGGTGTATGAGAGAAACTGTATGTGTGTCATTGTGTGTGTGGTGTGTGTGAGAGTATGTGTGTGATATGTATATGTCAGTGTGTGAGTGAGTGTGTGTGTGAGACTGATGTGTGTCTCTCCGTGTGTATATGAGAAAGAGTGACACGTATGGGTCAGTCACTGTGTGTGTTAGTGTGTGTGTGAGAGAGATAGAGTGTCAGTGTGTGTGTCAGAGCATGTGTTTGTGTCAGTGTGTCTGTGCATGTGTGTGTCTGGGTGTGTTTGCATGGGTTATAAAACAGGTATGCTGGGTGGGAGATGGCACGCCCACACAGAACACATTTGCATATGCCCACATATTCAGACACACTTGACACACATCCACACACACATATCCACTGCCATACACTCCAAAACACACACACACCATACAACATGACAGCAGATCCCCGTCTGGGTGACTGTGTATGTGTGTGTTGTGGCCCCACAAACCTACACTGCTGGGCTGGCTTGGGGAGCTGCTGAGCAGCGGGGAGACCCTGGCATAACAGCTTCCGCCATGGGACAGTGGCTGGCATGAGGAGGCCCCAAATTGCCCAGCTGCCCCTGGCACAAGGCCACATGTGAGCAACATCTTGCCAGAGGCAGCTAGGGGCTAAGATCCTCCAGTTATGGGGCAGATCCCAGACAGAAGCTACCCTCCACCTCACCTGATAGATACAAGGGTGTCTGGGGACAGATAGATAGATAGATAGATAGATAGATAGATAGATAGATAGATAGATAGATAGATAGATAGATAGATAGATAGATAGATTCTCTCTCCCTCTGGGTGGGTACAGCTCTCTTGGTAGCGCCGGCTCTCCCTGCCCCCAGCACTGGACTCTTGGCCATAACTGGGTGGTTGGTGGGTGCCCCAGGGGTGCCATGCAGGCCCCCAGCGCACAGGCTGCGTGTGTCTGTGTGTGTCTAACTATGGCTCCACGTTCCTGCCCACCAGCCCCTCCCTGCCAGACAGCTGCAATGCAGGCGCCCATGGGGGGTGGGCAGCAGTGACAGGAGGCCTCTGTCTCTCCCCATCAGTTGCCCCAGCTCAGGGTGCTTGGCAGGGCTGGAGGAGCTGCGGGGGTCGGGGCTGGGGCCAGGCCAGGCAGGGGCAGATGCTTGCCTGGTGTCTGGGCCTGTCGCACTGGGTTTTATTGGCTTCTCTGGAAGGTTTCTCGAGGGGGCATCAGCCCAGCAGACAGAGACATGCGGACACAGTTCCCCCCGTTTCCCCCGCGCGCGTGCACGCGCACACACACACACACACACACAGTCTCTCTCTGAACCACACTCCATCTCTTGAACACACATACACTCCGAGACACACACTTGCACTCTCTCACACAGACACACACACATCTGTGTCCCCCACACAATCACCCACTCAATGGCTCTGTCACACACAAAGTCTTTCACACAAGCACACTGTTACACACACACACACACACACAATCGCTCACACACACAAAATCTCAAAGATGCAGAGCCACACATCCACACACAGGTCTCACCGATGCTCACAATCTCTCCCATACACCCTCAGACACACTGTCACACACACACAACTTCTCCCACGCAAACACAGCCTCTTTTACACATACAGACATAGTGACACACATAAAGCTACACACAAGCTCTCCTCAACACACAGCTTCTCTCTCTCACACACACGGACACAAAGACATGTGCTGTCTCCCTCCAACACACACACACCCTGTCCCCTCCCGACTTCTCAGCCCTGAGACCCCAGAGCTGCAGCTGGAGCCCAATTGCTGGTGGGGACCCAGAGTCCAGCCTGGCTGCTATTACTGTCAAGGTGACAGCACTGGGGCTTAATTTGTGCCAGGGCCTGGCAGTTCAGGGCCCCAGCACCTCTGGGCCTGGCAGTTCAGAGCCCCCCAGCACCCCTGGGCCTGGCAGTTCAGGGCCCCAGCACCTCTGGGCCTGGCAGTTCAGAATCCCCCAGCACCTCTGGGCCTGGCAGTTCAGAGCCCCTCAGCACCTCTGGGCTTGGCAGTTCAGAGCCCCCCAGCACCTCTGGGCCTGGCAGTTCAGGGCCCCAGCACCTCTGGGCCTGGCAGTTCAGAGCCCCCCAGCACCCCTGGGCCTGGCAGTTCAGGGCCCCAGCACCTCTGGGCCTGGCAGTTCAGAGCCCCCCAGCACCCCTGGGCCTGGCAATTCAGGACCCCAGCACCTCTGGGCCTGGCAGTTCAGAGCCCCAGCACCTCTGGGCCTGGCAGTTCAGAGCCCCCCAGCATCTCTGGGCCTGGCAGTTCAGAGCCCCCCAGCACCCCTGGCCCTGGCAGTTCAGAGCCCCCCAGCACCTCTGGGCCTGGCAGTTCAGAGCCCGGCACCTCTGAGCCTGGCAGTTCAGAGCCCCCCAGCACCCCTGGGCCTGGCAGTTCAGAGCCCCCCAGCACCTCTGGGCCTGGCAGTTCAGAGCCCCCCAGCACCCCTGGGCCTGGCAGTTCAGAGCCCCTCAGCACCTCTGGGCCTGGCAGTTCAGAGCCCCCCAGCACCTCTGGGCCTGGCAGTTCAGAGCCCGGCACCTCTGGGCTTGGCAGTTCAGAGCCCTCCAGCACCTCTGGGCCTGGCTGTTCAGATCCCCGGTACCTCTAGGCCTGGCAGTTCAGAGCCCGGCACCTCTGGGCCTGGCAGTTCAGGGCCCCAGCACCTCTGAGCCTGGCAGTTCAGAGCCCCAGCACCTCTGGGCCTGGCAGTTCAGAGCCCCCCAGCACCTCTGGGCCTGGCAGTTCAGAGCCCCCCAGCACCTCTAGGCTTGGCAGTTCAGGGCCCCCCAGCACCTCTGGGCCTGGCAGTTCAGGGCCCCCCAGCACCTCTGGGCTTGGCAGTTCATAGCCCCCCAGCACCTCTGGGCCTGGCAGTTCAGAGCCCCCCAGCACCTCTGGGCCTGGCAGTTCAGATCTCCAGTACCTCTAGGCCTGACAGTTCAGAGCCCCCCAGCACCCCTGGGCCTGGCAGTTCAGAGCCCCGGCACCTCTGGGCCTGGCAGTTCAGAGCCCCCCAGCACCTCTGGGCCTGGCAGTTCAGAGCCCCCCAGCACCTCTAGGCTTGGCAGTTCAGGGCCCCCCAGCACCTCTGGGCCTGGCAGTTCAGGGCCCCCCAGCACCTCTGGGCTTGGCAGTTCATAGCCCCCCAGCACCTCTGGGCCTGGCAGTTCAGAGCCCGGCACCTCTGGGCTTGGCAGTTCAGAGCCCTCCAGCACCTCTGGGCCTGGCAGTTCAGATCCCCGGTACCTCTAGGCCTGGCAGTTCAGAGCCAGGCACCTCTGGGCCTGGCAGTTCAGATCCCCGGTACCTCTAGGCCTGGCAGTTCAGAGCCCGGCACCTCTGGGCCTGGCAGTTCAGAGCCCGGCACCTCTGGGCCTGGCTGTTCAGAGCCCAGCACCTCTGGGCCTGGCAGTTCAGAGCCCCCCAGCACCTCTGGGCCTGGCGGTTCAGAGCCCCCCAGCACCTCTGGGCCTGGCAGTTCAGAGCCCCCCAGCACCTCTAGGCTTGGCAGTTCAGGGCCCCCCAGCACCTCTGGGCTTGGCAGTTCATAGCCCCCCAGCACCTCTGGGCCTGGCAGTTCAGAGCCCGGCACCTCTGGGCTTGGCAGTTCAGAGCCCTCCAGCACCTCTGGGCCTGGCAGTTCAGATCCCCGGTACCTCTAGGCCTGACAGTTCAGAGCCCGGCACCTCTGGGCCTGGCTGTTCAGAGCCCAGCACCTCTGAGCCTGGCTGTTCAGAGCCCGGCACCTCTGGGCCTGGCAGTTCAGAGCCCTCCAGCACCTCTGGGCCTGGCAGTTCACAGACTGGGCACCTCTGGACTTGCTGCGTCTTTTATGAATGTAAAAAAATTGCTTGTGCCCTGGCACCTCTCTCATTACAAATTAAGCCCTGGGCCACATCTGGTGCCAGAGGTGACTGCTGGGTCCTGCCAGCCTTGCAGTGTGGGGCTGAGACCCCCAGGGTAGTGGATGGACAGACCGGACAGGAGCAGGGAATTAATCTGGGTCACCCAGCATGGAGGGAGCAGAGGCTCTGAGTCCCCTTTAGGATGGGGTCAGAGAGGGGAGATTAGAAAGTTTGCAAGATCCATCCATCCATCCATCTCCATATACCCCCTCTGTCTATCTATCCATCCATCCATCCCCATATACCCCCTCTGTCTATCTATCCATCCATCCCCATATATCCCCTCTGTCTATCCATCCATCTATCCATCCCCATATACCCCCTCTATCTATCCATCCATCCATCCCCATATACCCCCTCTGTCTATCTATCCATCCATCCATCTCCATATACTCGCTCTGTCTATCCATCCATCCATCCATCTCCATATACCCCCTCTGTCTATCTATCCATCCATCCATTCATCTCCATATACCCCCTCTGTCTATCTATCCATCCATCCATCTCCATATACCTCCTATGTCTACCTATCCATCCATCCATCTCCATATACCCCTTCTGTCTATCTATCCATCCATCCGTGTCCATATACCCCCTCTATCTATCCATCCTTCCATCTCCATATACCCCCTCTGTCTATCTATCCATTCATCCATCCATCCATCCCCATATACCCCCTCTGTCTATCTATCCATCCATCCATCTCCATATACCCCCTCTGTCCATCTATCCATTCATCTCCATATACCCCCTCTGTCTATCTATCCATCCATCCATCCCTATATACCCCCTCTGTCTATCTATCCATCCATCCATTCATCTCCATATACCCGCTCTGTCTATCTATCCATCCATCCCCATATACCCCCTCTGTCTATCTATCCATCCATCCATCCCCATATACCCCCTCTGTCTATCCATCCATCTATCCATCCCCATATACCCCCTGCACTCATCTATCCAATCATCCATCCCCATATACCCTCTCCAACTATCTATCAAGACAGCCAGCCCCATACACTCCCTCCATCTATCTACCAACCAATCCATCTATCCATCCATCCCTTTATATCCCCTCTATATATCTACCCATCCATCCTGATATACCCCCTCTTTCTACCTACCTACCCATCCATCCCCATACACCTCCAGCCATCATCTATCTATTTATTGATCTATCCATCCCCATATGTTCCCGCTACCTATTTCTCCATCCATCTCAATACACTCCAACTATTTTTTGTCTATTCTTCCATCCCCATAAGCCTCCTTTCTCTTTCTCTCTCTCTCTTCCCATAACCTCCCCTTCCTCTCTCTATCCCTCCCAAACACAACCCTTTGGGGAAGAAGCAGGGTCTACCGGGTTAGAACAGTTTGGGAGCCAGGACTCCTGGGTTCTGTGCTGTCTCTGGTAGGGGAGTAGGGTCTAGTGGTTAGAGCAGAGGTGGGCTATGGGGGGGAACCCGTTGTGGGTGGGAGGAGCAGGGCAGCAGTAGCAGTGCATGCAGCCATTAAGCTGTTTAAGTGGCTCCATATTTGGGCAGTGGAGTCTTTTTTTAGCCCAGTGTTGTGACGCTGGCGCACTGGGTTTTCCTCAGCCAGCAAGGGGAGGGCAGTGCTGCTAAATATGCCGCTCGGCTCTCGAGGGCTGGGAGAGCACAGGGCGAGAACGGGAGCGATAGCTCTAATTATAATCAAGAATTACTCCACAGAAGCAATCCGGCGCTTTGGGGCACGTCAGTATCGCTCCCCTGGCACTGAGATGCAGCTGCCCCTGGGGTGGGGTGGGGTAGTTGTTTAATAGCCATATGGGGGGGAGACACCCCTGTTTATTCTGCTTCACCTTACTCCCCTGCTAGAGAACCCAGGAGTCCTGGCTCCCAGCCCCCCCCCGCCAACCCCTAGACCCCACTCCCTTCCCAGAGTCGGGGAGAGAACCCAGGAATCCTGTCTCCCAGCCTGCCCCCACTCCAACCCAGTGGACCCCACTCCCTTCCCAGAGCTGGAGATAGAACCCAGGAGTCCTGGCTCCCAGCCACCCCCCCCCACTCTAACCCACTAGACCCCACTCCCCTCTCAGAGCTCTGGATTTCCATCACTTTCTCTACAATTTGAACATCCCCCCAGTGCCCCTTAAGTCATCCATCTCCCTCCCTGCTCCCATCCCGAACCCTGCCTGGACTTTCCCCTGGTTGCAGGGGCTGAATCCTTTGGCTCCCCGCAGCACCCCCCTCTTCCCTGCCTGTCCGTGCTGCAGGCTGCCCGTGACGGAGATCCCTGCATGATGCTGCAGCAGAAGGCCGGCCTGAGCACAGAGCGGCAGAGGAAGGGAACTGGAGACTGACAGGCTGTACAGACAGACACCGAGAGACACACTGACACCAGCACAAACACGGCACCTGCACAGCACCAAACAACACACACACACCGACTGACACACAGCCGCAAGGCTAGAGATGCACAGTCAAAGGCAGAGGGATGCCTTGACACACACAATACACAGCCACACAAACACACGCTGGGATACATCCGTGGCATTTTGACTCACAGCCACAAAGCCGCAGGTGTGCACAAAAGCACACAACCAGGCAAACACGCTGGCCTGCAGACACACACACACACACACACACACACACACACACACACACACACAGAGCGAACCTACTACTACAGAGACACAGAAACACGGATGCCCACAAAAACCGACAAACAGGCACACAACCAGACATGCAAGCACACAAAATCACAGTCGTGTGCAGAGCAACGCCAAACACAGACCCACACAGACAAGCACACACCTACAGAGACACACACCCACAAATACACAACGTGACACACACTTTCATGCATAAAACCACCGACACCCCTCCCCTCACAATCTGAGACACAGGCAGAAAGCCACACAAACACACACACACACACAAAAGCCCAGGCACAAATACACACACACACAGAGAGAGCCTGTGTGTCATATGGCTGGACGGGCTGGTGAAAGGGTATGGATGGCTCCTCTCTGGGGAGGGGTCAGGAGGAGAGATGGGGCGCTGGAGGGCCAGACAGGCTAACGGTGGAGAGAACAAGGAATGGGGAGCAGTCTAGCTACGCTTTGGGGAGACCCCCTCCTCCCTGTATGAAAATAGAGGCTATAAGGGGGACACCCGAATCTAGAACATCCCACTCCCCGCAGCACAGTGCCCCCTAGTGCCGCACTGGGGTACTGGGGCCAGCCCTGATTGCTAGGGGGAGAGCGCCCCCTGCTGATCCCATGCCGCTCCCTGCAGCACAGCGCCCCGTAGCGCCGCATTGGGTCAGCGCTGACGCCACTCCAGCGGCTGGTTATTTTGGGAATGACGGGTTCCTGGAAGGACAATGGGAATGTGATAGTCCCCCAAGCAGAGGATGCGCTTCCCTTCGCCCCCTCCCACAGCCACCAGAGCGTGTGTGTTATGTCACTGCTCCAACACACCAAGCAGTGACCTTGGAGCGAAGGAGACGCATGAGAGATGTGAGCCAGAATGCCCTCCAGGAAAGAGACACACAGCCACAGCCTCAGCCACAGCCCCTCCCCAACCCATCTTCACCCCTCCACGCCTCAATCCCAGACTCCTCCCCTCCCGGAGCACCTTTGGGACACCCCATCTCTCTCCAGCTTCGGGGGGGGGTGGATCTGTCTCGCCCCAGCTCTGGGATGGGACCCCTCAGCCCAGGCCGATACGCTCCCTGCAGCGCTGGGTCTCTGTACAGGGAGCAGAGCCCTCCCAGGGGGACGTTTCCACACCGCTACTTCAGAACATGTCGCCTGGGGTTAGATCAAGTTTGGAAAGCATCTTATGTAAGTGGAGTGTAGTCATGGCATAGACAGGGCTGCTTGAGGGGCTGTGGAATTGAGGAACATGGAATAGATAGATAGATAGATAGATAGATAGATAGATAGATAGATAGATAGATAGATAGATAGATAGATAGATAGATAGATGTGTGTAGTGGGAAGAGACAGAAGTGTATAGGGATGGATAGATAAAGGCAGGGTTTGAAGAATTTGATTTTTTTAAAATAATTTTGATGTTCATTTTTACGACTTTTTTTTCCCGATTTTTATCTATTTACATTTTAACAGGTGCACACAATTATGGGGTTTAAGCAATTTTTTTGTATTTGTATTGATTTCAATTTTCCGAGTTGTGGGAAATTCCCTGGGGCCACAAGAACATAATTATTTAATGGCAGGAGACGCTGAGATTCAGAAAGCGTTGTAACCGTTAAAACGCAAATTGTCCACATCCCATGTCAACGCATATGCGTCTACTTAAATCAAACTCCCCTCTCAGGCAGCATCTTCCTCACTTTGCCAGCTGCCAGTTTCAGTTGTTATGGATGGAAATATTTTTTTTCATTAATGTGTGTGTGTACGGTAAAATAGATGTTGACCAATAAAAATGTAATGCTTCAAAGCCTAGATCAGTACCTCTCAACCTTTCCAGACTCCTGTCCCCCTTTCAGGAGTCTGATTTGTCTTGCCTACCCCAAAGTTGCACCTCACTTAAAAACTACTTGCTTACAAAACCAGACATCAAAATACGAATATGGGTGCTGGCTGGTGAGTCTTGCCCACATGCTCAGGGTTTAGCTGATCGCCATATTTGGGATCGGGAAGGAATTTTCCTCCAGGACGGATTGGCAGGGGCCCTGGAGGTTTTTCGCCTTCCTCTGCAGCGTGGGTCATGGGTCGCTTGCTGGTGGATTCTCTGCAGTTTGAGGTCTTCAAACCAGTTTTGAGGATTTCAATAACTCAGTCCTGGATTAGGGGTTGTATAAAAGTGGATTGGTAGGGTTCTGTGGCCTGCCTTGTGCAGGAGGTCAGACTAGATGATCATATTGGTCCCTTCTGACCTATGAGTCTATGAGTCTATGAGAATAGTGTCACAGCCACTAGTATGGAAAACTTGCTGACTTTCTCCTTTTTGCCATATAATTATAAATTAAATCAACTGGAATAGAAATATTGTACTTACATTTCAGTGTATGGAATATAGAGCAGTATAAACAAGTCGTTGTCTGTATGAAATTTTAGTTGGACTGACTTTTCTAGTGCTTTTTATGTAGCCTGTTGCAAAACTAAGCAAATATCTAGATGAGCTGATGTACCCCCAGAAGACCTCTGTGTATCCTCAGGGATACATGTACCCCTGGTTAAGAACCACTGGCCTAGGTAAAGGAGTTTGTAGTTAGCTGAGCTAAGTATCAAGGGTTAGTCTGTATCCACAAAAACGACAAGGCGTCTGGTGGCACCTTAAAGACTAGCAGATTTATTTGGAGTGGCTTTTTTACCCACGGAAGCTTATGCCCCAATAAATCTGTTTGTCTTTAAGGTGCCACCGGACTCCTTGTTGTTTTTTAAGCCCAGCTACATCAGAGTTGCAGAGAGATCTGGATCTCAGTAGAGACAGAGAGAGAACTAGATACATAGGTGCAAAACTGGTTGGAAAACTGTTCCCAGAGAGTAGTTATCAGTGGTTCACACTCATGCTGGAAGGGCATAACAAGTGGGGTCCCACAGGGTTCAGTTCTGAGTCTGGTTCCATAGGCATGGGAACTATGGGTACAGGGGATGCTGCAGCACCCCAGGGCTCCTGACTGCCAGCCCCGCACCCGGGGTCCCAGCTGCCGCCTCGTGCACCCTGGATCCCGGCTGCCAGCCCCGCACACTGGGGGTCCTGGCCTCAGCTTGGCAGGGGGGAGTATATAGGGATAAGGGGGCTGGTTTTCAGCACCCCCACTATTAAAAATGTTCCAACACCACTGTCCGGTTCTGTTCAGTATCTTCATCAATGATTTAGATAATGGCACAGAGAGTACACTTATAAAGTTTGTGGCCGATACCAAGCTGGGAGGGGTTGCAAGTGCTTTGATGGATAGGATGAACATTCAAAATGATCTGGACAAACTGGAGAAATGGTCTGAAGTAAACAGGATGAAATTCATTAAGGACAAATGCAAAGTGCTCCACTTAGGAAGGAACAATCAGTTGCACACCCACAATGGAAAATGACTACCTAGGAAGGAGAACTGTGGAAAAGGATCTGGGGGTCATAGTGGATCACAAGCTAAATATGAGTCAACAGTGTAACAGTGTTGCAAAAAATGCAAACATCCTTCTTGGCTGTATTAGCAGGAGTGTTGTAAGCAAGACACGAGAAGTGATTCTTCCGCTCTACTCCGCACTGATTAGCCCTCAACTGGAGTATTGTGTGCAGCTCTGGGCACCACATTTCAGGAAGGATGAGGACAAATTGGAGAAAGTCCAGAGAAGAGCAACAAAAATGATGAAAGGTCTAGAAAACAGGACTTATGAGGAAAGATCGAAAAAACTGGGTTTGTTTAGTCTGGAGAAGAGAAGACTGAGAGGAGACATGAGAACAGTTTTCAAGTATGTAAAAGGTTGTTACAAGGAGGAGGAAGAAAAATTGTTTTTCTTAACCTCTGAGGATAGGACAAGAAGCAGTGAACTTAAATTGCAGCAAGGGCGATATAGGTTGGACATTAGGAAAAACTTCCTAACTGTCAGGGTGGTTAAGCACTGGAATAATTTGCCTAGGGAGGTTGTAGAATCTCCATAATTGGGGATTTTTAAGAGCAGGTTGGACAAACACCTGTCAGGGATGATCTAGATAATACTTACTCCTGCCATGAGTGCAGGGGACTGGACTAGATGACCTCTCGAAGTCCCTTCCAGTCCTGTGATTCTATAGATACATCTTCCTATCCTCCTAAACAAACATCTGTTTATCCATCTCCGTACACACAGCCCTCTATCTGGGGTGTAGTGGGTTAGAGTAGGTGGGGCTGGGAGTCAGGACACATGGGTTCTATCCCTGGCTCTGGGCGAGGAGTGGGGTCTGGTGGGTTAGGGCAGGGATGGGGGTCAGCATTGCTGGTTTCTAGTCTAGTCTAAGCACTGCATGACCTTGTTCCAACCCCTTTAGCACTCTGAGCCTCAATTTCCCCAGCTGGTGCAGTAGATCTGTTCCTTTCTTAGGCCAATCTGATTTTATGTTTGGTGGGGAAGGATGGATGGGGAACCCCAGTGAAATTATTTAGGGGGACCCCTCCTCTTAATCTCTTGCCTCCCACATCCTGCTTCCCTCTTCTTTTGCCAAAACCAGAAACAGCATGGTCCCATGTTAACTGGGGGTGGATGCAGGACCCCCTGCAGTCACCCCGGTCTTTAGTGGGGAGCATTGGTCCCTATTCCCTGAAAGGATTGGCAATCAGTGGCTTTTGGCCTAAAGAGGGTCAAAACCAGGGTCTCAATTTGTCCCCTCTCCCAAGATTCAGCCTCCCTGCCCAGCCAACAAACTACTCCAGGACCAGACTCTGTTGGCCTTTGTAGGTCTTGCAGGCCACCATGTGGGCAATGTGGTGTATAGGACAGCACCCCAAAGTCGGGTTGCCAGCTTTGGTTGGATGAATTCCTGGAGTTTCATTGCATGACGTTATCTTTAACAAAAGATTTATCATTAATTCAAGATAGATAGAAAGATAGATACATACATACATAAATAATGGGTGTTTCAGCATAATTGTGGGTGGGGGAACTCAGGACTTGAAGAGCATGGGGGAATTGCAGATTGGTGTTGAAGGGCATAGGCCATATCTTTCTTCATTTTATGTCCTAAATTGTAGGACACCTGCTGCGCTCCACCCCAGAGATGGCTGCATCTCAGCACTGGGTGAGCCATCCCTACGCGGCGTTGCTGTGCGGCTGTTCCCCAGCTGCCCCGCCCCAGAGGTGGCTGTGTCTCAGGGCTGGGTTGTGTGATACATACCTGCTCACCCTGCAAATTGCTCTAAGGTGGTCGCTGGGATCTGTGTGCATCCGGGGGAGACAGTGGGGCGTCTAATCTCTTATCTTCTCTCCCCTCCAGGCCAAAGACAGTGACGATGAAGAAGAGGTGGTTCATGTGGACCGGGATCATTTTATGGACGAATTCTTCGAACAGGTTAGAGACGAAGGGCTGCTATTTATACGAGTCATGTCCTACTTAGGGTTACCAGCCCTCCCAGTTTCACCGGGAGTCTCCCAGAATCGGGCTCTATCTCCTGGAGGCTACTGAAGCCAAACTGGGAGATTTTAGGCGTGAAAAGTCCGGCGGTGCAGTGGGGCTAAGGCAGGCTCCCTGCCTGACCTGGCTCCACATCACTCCCAGAAGTGGCCAACACATCCCTACAGCCCATAGGAGGGAGGGATTGCTCAGTGGTTTGAGCATTGGCCTGCTAAACCCAGGGTTGTGAGTTTAATCCTTGAGGGGGCCATTTAGGGACCTGGGGCAAAACCAGTACTTGGTCCTGCTAGTGAAGGCAGGGGACTGGACATGATGACCTTTCAAGGTCCCGTCCAGTTCTATGAGATAGGTATATCTCTGTATTTTTATTTTAAGGGGTGGGGTGTTCTATCTCTGCTCCAAGCACTGGCTCCGCAGACCCCATTGGCTGGGTACTGCAGCCAATGGGCACTGCGGGAGCAGTGCCTGCAGGCAGGGGCAGCGCGCAGAGACCCCTGCCCCGGCCACTTCTGGGAGCAGCGCGCAGAGCCCTCTGGCTCAGTTTACCTTGGGCGGCTGCCAGTCAGTGGTCCAGCGGGACTAAGGCAGCTCCATTGGACACAGTTCCCAGTCAATCGGAGCTGCGGAGTTGGCTCTCGGGGTGTGGGCAGAGCGTGGAAACCCTGCCCCTCCCCGCCCCGGCGCCCCACAGGGATGTGCCAGCAGCTTCCAGGAGCGGCATGGGGCCAGGGCAGGCAAGGAGCCTGCCTTAGCCCTGCTGTGCCGCTGACTGGGAACCACCCAAGGTAAGTGCCGCCCGGCCGGAGCCCACACCGCACCCCCATGCCCCAGCCCGGAGCCCCCTCCTGAACCCAAATTCCCTTCCAGAGCCCACACCCCCTTCTGCACCCCCACCCCCGCCCAAGCCCAGAGCCCCCTCCTGCACCCAAGCTCCCTCCCAGAGCCCACACCCCCAGCCCCTCCTTCACCTCTTCCCCAGCCCTAAGCCCCCTCCCAGAGCCTGAACCCCCCACCTCCTCCCACACCCCAACCCCCTCCCCCAACCCTGAGCCCCCTCCTGCACCCCAACCCTCTGCCCCAGGCTCAGCCCAGAGCCCCCTCCCACCCACACTCCAAACCCCTCAGCCCCAGTCCAGAGCCTGCATCCCTCCCATACCCCAATCCCCTGCCCCAGCCCAGTGAAAGTCAGCGAGGGTCGGGGAGAGCAAGCGACAGAGGGAGGGGAAATAGAGTGAGCAGGGCAGGGCCTTGGGGAAGGGGCAGGGGTGGGGCCTTAGGGATGGGGGGGCAGGGGGTGGGGCAAGGCAGTTTGGGTTTGTGTGATTAGACAGTTGACAACTCCTACTCCTCACCCAGCTGCCACACCCCAGACCCGGCTGCATCTCTGCCCGTTCGCTCACGACATGGTGTTTCTGCGTAACCTGAAATAACTCCTGCCAAGGCAGGTGGTTCTGAATTAGTGTGCAGCTGGCCTCATTAATATTCAGACAGGCTGATTAATAGGCAAAGGAGCTCACTGATGATGCAGTTTGTCCTTCGCACGCAGGTGGTGGTGTCGTAAGTTACACACGTGGCCTAGTTAATTGTGCAGCCACAGTGGGGTGGGGCAGGGGGCAGGAGGAGGAATAGCAAAGTTCACAGAACAGTTCATTTCCAATGCCACAGCATGGTGCTGGGGGGCGATATGGGACAAGATCCAGGGCCTTAGCACAGCGCCTCCTAGTGCCGCGTGGGGGCATTGGGGCCAGCATGGAATGCCAGGGGAGAGTGCCCCCTACTGAGCCCCCACCCCGCTTCCTGAGCCCGGCACCTCCAGCCCTCTCCCTGCAGCTGGTGCCCCCTGCCAAGCCACCTGCCCACTCCCTGCAGCTCAGCGCCCCATCCCAAGCTCCTGCTCCGCTCCCTGCAGCCCACCACCCCCTGCTGAGCTCCCACCCCGCTCCCTGCAGCCCAGCGCCCCCTGCTAAGCCCCCACTCCGCTCCCTGCAGCCCACCACCCCCTGCCGAGCCCCCTGCCCACTCCCTGGAGCCCGCCACCCCCTGCTGAGCCCCCACCCCGCTCCCTGCAGCCCGCCACCCCCTGCTGAGCCCCTGCCCCGCTCCCTGCAGCTCCCCACCCCCTGCCGAGCTCCCCACCCGCTTCCTGCAGCCCACCACCCCCTACCGAGTCCCCACCCTGCTTCCTGCAGCCCGGCTCCCCCCACTGAGCCCCTGCCCCACTCCCTGCAGCTCAGCGCCCCATCCCAAGCTCCTGCTCCGCTCCCTGCAGCCCACCATCCCCTTCTGAGCTCCTACCCCGCTCCCTGCAGCCCAGCGCCCCCTGCTAAGCCCCCACTCCGCTCCCTGCAGCCCACCACCCCCTGCCGAGCCCCCTACCCACTCCCTGGAGCCCGCCACCCCCTGCCGAGCTCCCCACCCGCTTCCTGCAGCCCACCACCCCCTACCGAGTCCCCACCCTGCTTCCTGCAGCCCGGCTCCCCCCACTGAGCCCCTGCCCCACTCCCTGCAGCCAGGCGCCCCCTCTCAAGCTCCTGCTCCGCTCCCTGCAGCCCAGCGCCCCCAGCCCTCTCCCTGCAGCTCGGCACCCCCTCCCAAGCTCCTGCTCTGCTCCCTGCAGCCCGCCACCCCCTGCTGAGCCCCCACCCCGCTTCCTGCAGCCCGGCACCCCCAGCCCTCTCCCTGCAGCTGGTGCCCCCCGCCAAGCCCCCTGCCCACTCCCTGCAGCTCAGCGCCCCATCCCAAGCTCCTGCTCCGCTCCCTGCAGCCCACCATCCCCTGCTGAGCTCCCACCCCGCTCCCTGCAGCCCAGCGCCCCCTGCTAAGCCCCCACTCCGCTCCCTGCAGCCCACCACCCCCTGCCGAGCCCCCTGCCTGCTCCCTGGAGCCCGCCACCCCCTGCTGAGCCCCCACCCCGCTCCCTGCAGCCCGCCACCCCCTGCTGAGCCCCTGCCCCGCTCCCTGCAGCTCCCCACCCCCTGCCGAGCTCCCCACCCGCTTCCTGCAGCCCACCACCCCCTACCGAGTCCCCACCCTGCTTCCTGCAGCCCGGCTCCCCCCACTGAGTCCCTGCCCCACTCCCTGCAGCCAGGCGCCCCCTCTCAAGCTCCTGCTTCGCTCCCTGCAGCCCAGCGCCGCCAGCCCTCTCCCTGCAGCCTGGCGCCTCCCTCCAAGCCCCCAGCCCTCTCCCTGCAGCTCGGCACCCCCTCCCAAGCTCCTGCTCTGCTCCCTGCAGCCCGCCACCCCCTGCTGAGCTCCCGCACCGCTCTCTGCAGCCTGGTGCCCCCCGCCAAGCCCCCTGCCCACTCCCTGCACCTCGGCGCCCCCTCCCAAGCTCCTGCTCTGCTCCCTGCAGCCTGCCACCCTCTGCTGAGCACCCATCCCGCTCCCTGCAGCCCAGCACCCCCTGCCGAGCCCCCACCCCACTCCCTGCAGAACGGCACCCCCTAGAGCCACAGTGGGGCACTGGGACCAGCACCGACTGCCAGGGGAGAGAGCCCCCTGCCCTGTTCCCTGCAGCACAGCGCCCCATGCTGGTATGCCTGGCAATTGCAGTGCCCCCGTGCATGTATCTATCCATCTGTCCGTCCCCAGGTGGAGGAGATCCGTGGCTGCATAGAGAAGCTGTCGGAGGACGTGGAGCAGGTGAAGAAGCAGCACAGTGCCATCCTGGCTGCTCCCAACCCAGACGAGAGTGAGTTGGGGTGCCCCAGGCTGAGGGGGTCTCTGAGCCCCATCGCCTCCCTGCTCTGCTGGGGGGAGAGGGGGATGGAACCTAGAGGGGTCCATCCACCCCTTCCTTCCTCCTTCCTTCATGTATCAACCATTCACCCTTTACCTACCTACCTACCTATCTATCCCCCCACACACACACCCCTCAGTCTATCCAACCCTCTCCTTTCATTCATCCCTGTCCACCCATACATCCCTCCCCCTTCCTCCTTCCATCCATCTCGCTGGGCCTTCATCCCTCCTCCATCCATCTATCCATCCCTCTCTCCTCCTATTCATCCGTCCATCCACCCATCTGTCTGCCTGTCAATCTGTCCTCTAGCCATCCCTCCATCTGCCTAACCAACTGTCCGTCCCGCCCTCCATCTATTCATCACTCTGTCCCTCCATCCCTCCCTCCCTCCCTCCCGTCATCCATGGCCCCGTGTGTGTGCCTAGCTATCTGTATCCACACATCTCCCCATTCACCCTTTGTTCACCCAGCTGTTCCATGCCCCGTCCCCAGTGTGGAAGGTGGGCGGGGGGTGGGGAGGGGACTCCCTGGCAGGCATGCCCGCCATGGGGATCCCAGGGGGATCAGGGGGTTGGGAAGGTGGCCTCACCCCCAGTGTGGGAGGCGGTGGTGGTGACTCTTCCATCTCATCCCCCCCGCTTCCCCCCGACCATGCAGAGACCAAGCAGGAGCTGGAGGACCTCACGGCCGACATCAAGAAGACGGCCAACAAGGTGCGCTCCAAGTTGAAAGGTACGAGCCTGGGTGGCCATATTGGCTGGTCCTGCACGCCCTCCCCTCCAGGGCATATCACTCTGCCCTGAAAAATACTCCCTGTCTTCCATGCCAAGGGAGTCCGTGGCTCAGATCCGGCTCCTCATGTCTCTCCACAGCCATCGAGCAGAGCATTGAGCAGGAGGAGGGGCTGAACCGGTCCTCGGCTGACCTGCGGATCCGTAAAACACAGGTATCCCTCCGCCCTGCCCCCCAACACAGGTTTCCTTTGCCCCCCGCCCCAACACAGGTATCCCTCCTTCCTCAGCCCCCCCAAATACAAGTATCCCTCTGCCCTGACTCCTTCAAGACACAGGTATCCCTCCCTCCTCACTCCCCCTCGACACAGGTATCCCTCCCTCCTCGGCCTCCCCCAAATACAAGTATCTTCAGCCCTCCTCCCCCTAGACACAGATATCCCTCCACCCTTGCCCTTACAGAAACAGGTATCCCTCCGCCCTCACCTGCCCCCCAGAAACAGGTATCCCTCCGTCCTCGCCCTCCACAACATAGGTATTCCTCCGCCATCACCCACCCCAACACTGGTATCCCTCCATCCTTGCCTTCCCAGATACATGTATCCCTCCTCCCTTGTCCCACCCAGACACAGGTATCCCTCCTCCCCACTCCCCCCAAACACAGGTATCCCTGCTCCCCACTCCCCCCAGACACAGGTAGCCCTCCGCTCTCATTTCCTCCAGACACAGGTACCCCTCCGTCTCCCCGCCCCCAGTATCCTTCCCTCCTGAAGCCCCAGCCTCAGCATCAACTTCCAGAACCATCCTCTCTCTTCCATCCCTTCCTTCCCCACCTCTCCAGCTCTCTCCCATCACAACTCCCCGCATCCCTCCCTCCACTAAGTCGAGGGCAGATCACTCGCAGTCTCAGTCAGCGCCACAAGCTTCCACCACCGAAGGGACCCCCCCAAAAAAATAGTGCCCCCAGCCGCTCTGCGTCTCTCATGGTGTCTCCCTTCCCCACCCCTTCCCCCCAGCACTCCACCCTATCCCGTAAGTTCGTGGAGGTGATGACAGAGTACAACGCCACCCAGTCCAAATACCGGGACCGCTGCAAGGATCGGATCCAGAGGCAATTGGAGATAAGTAGGTTTGGATGGGGGCGGGGCCTTTGCATGGGGAAGCTGTGGTTGTGTGTGTGTTTGTGTAAGAGAGAGTGGCACTGCCCCCTGCTGGTAGGAATCAGCGCCCTGTGTGTGTGTGTTTGTGTGGGCGCACACACCCTCAAAGTGCTGAGTGACCCCAGTGCCCCGTGCAGCGCTAGGGGGCACTGTGCTGCAGGGAGCGGGACAGGGGCTCAGCAGGGGGCGCTCTCCCCAGGCAATCAGGGCTGGTCACAGTGTCCCAGTGAGGCACTAGGGGGCGCTGTGCTGCAGGGAGCGGGACAGGGGCTCAGCAGGGGGCGCTCTCCCCAGGCAATCAGGGCTGGTCACAGTGTCCCAGTGAGGCACTAGGGGGCGCTGTGCTGCTGGGAACAGAGCTCAGTAGGGGGCACTGTTCCTTTGCAGCCTGGGTGGTACTAGGGGGGCGCTGTGCAACAGGGATCGGGACTTTGCTTCCATCAGCCCTGGAGCAGTAGGCCAAGGCCACTGACCTGCTATCGCCTTCACAGCTGGTCGGACAACCACCAATGAAGAGCTGGAAGACATGCTGGAGAGCGGCAAACTGGCTATTTTCACTGATGATGTAAGTGTCAGGACTGGGATGTCACCCGAAACAGGGCTCCCCATGTTCCCAAGTCAATAGCCCAGTGCGGCACTAGGGGGCACTGTGCCACTGGGGACAATTGCATTTCAGCACAGGGCCATCCCAATCCCCAGCTGCCCCACCACAGAGGTGGCTGCATTTCAGCTAAGGGTGCAGGGCCGGTGCAAGGATGTTTCGCGCCCCAGGCGAAACTTCCATCTTGCCCCCCCAGCACCCCCGCCCTGAGGTGCCCCCGCCCCCCCAACGGCAGCTCTCAACTGAGGCGCTGCAAGCCTGGGAGGTGGGAGAAGTGAAACGGCTACGGCGTGCTCGGGGAGGAGGCGGGGCAGGGGTGAGCTGGGGCGGGGAGTTCCCCTACATGCCACCACCCCTCTTACTTGCTGCAGGCGGCCCTCCCCGCACCCCCCTGCCCCATCTCCCTCCGCCTAAATGCCGGCGGGGACCGGGGCGGCCAAAGATCCGGCCTCTGTGGTCGCTGCCAAAGAAAATTGCGCCCCCCAAATCCTAGCACGCGGTCGCCTAAATGGTTGCATCGGCCCTGAATAGGTGAACACTAGAAGGCCCTGGAGGGATTGGGGGGATGCTTATTTCTATCATCCAGACTCCCTTCTGCTTCCACAGATCAAAATGGACTCACAGATGACGAAACAGGCTCTGAACGAGATCGAGACCCGACATAATGAGATCATCAAACTGGAAACCAGTATCCGTGAGCTGCATGACATGTTTGTGGACATGGCTATGTTGGTGGAGAGCCAGGTGAGAACCTGCAGTGTTCTGGATCTAGAGTGGGCTTCAGCCTAGAATCTGCAGAGTTCTGGATGGTGGAGCACGTGAGCTGTGGTTGAGAACCTGCAGAGTTCTGGACCCTGGAGCACAGGAACTATTTTCGACAGCCCACAGCCTTTTGCAGCATAGAAACCATGCACTATAATCTAGACCCCAAAGAGTTCTAGATTGTGGAACCCATAAACAATGGTCTAGAACAGTGGTTCTCAACCTTTTCTCTGCCGTGGCACAACTTGAGCTCCAGGGGCTCTTCCCCACCCCACCCCGCCCTCAGCTGGCATCTGTAGGAGGGAAGACGAGGGGCAGAGAAGCTGACCCATTGCTCACACAGAACGGGAGGGGAAAAGAGAGGGCTATTGAGCTCTGATTGGTTGCTTCACTCCTGGAGGAGGAAGGTCAGTGAGGCAGATGACCAATCAGAAGTCAGCTTCCCCTCCTTTGTAGTTTTTCAAAAAATTCCTTGGTACCCCTGTTCAGGCCTGACAGCACAGCATCAGGGAAACTCTGGTCTAGAACCTACAGGGTTCTGAACCTTCAGCACATATTATCTACAGTCCACAGCCTTCTGCATCATAAAACCATATACTGTAGGCTAAAACATAAGGAGTTCTAGATTGTGGAACCCATGCGCTGTGGTCTACAACATACAGGGTTCTAGACCTTGAGACCCATGAGCTATTATTTAAAGCCCACAGTCATCTGCAACCTAGAACCCATGTACTATAGAACCTGAAGAGTTCTGGATCGTTGAACCCATTAGCTATGTTCCAGGGTTCTGAACCTTGGGGCCCATAAGCTATTATCCACAGTCTTCTGCATCTTAGAACCCATGTGTTTTTCCCAGATCCAAGAGAGTTCTGGATCAACTAACCCATCTGATATGATCTGGAACGTGTAGGATTGTGTAGTGTGGAACCCAGGAGATTATTACCACAAGTGGAGAGCATTCTGCATTTTAGCACTCAAGAGTGATAGTCTAGAACGTGCAGCTATATGTATCATAGAACCCAGAAATGAATCTCCAACCAGCAGAATTCTAGGTCATGAAGCCCATGAACTATGCTCTAGAATGTACAGGGTTCTGTACCTTGGACCCATGAGATTATTGTCTAGATGCCGTCTGTATTCACCTGCACCTAAATGCAACAGTCTAGGACTTGCTGTGTTCTGAATTGTGGAATCCATGCATTATGGACAGTTCACGCATGATAAATCCAGGAATGAACTATTATCTAGAATCCACAACCTTCTGCACCTTAGAACTTAGATGTTGCGCTAGAAAACCCAGAAAGTTCTGTATCATGGAACCCATGAAATATGGCCCATAATTTACAGGGTATTATAACCTAGAACCCCTGAGATTATTACCTCAACCTGACAGCTTCATGAATCTAAGTGCCCATGGTCTAGAACATGCAGGGTTCTTGATCATGTAACCTGTGTGCGGCAGTCTAGAACCCATAACGTTCTTGATTTCAGAGCCCATGGTTGGCGTCAGCATTTCAGAGTTAGCCAAGTTCTCAGTCCTTTGAGCCACTAAAATCTTGGAGGTCTTTTACATTACATAACAGTTAGAGTTCTGGATTGTGGAAGACATGAGCAGTGGTCGAGAACATAATGCATTCTGCAACACAGGGCGCTTGACAGTCAGATGGGCTCCCCAGTCTAGAACCCAGAGAGATCTGGATAGTGATACTTCTGAAGATAGTCACAGCTGCATGTGTTCTGCCATCTAGAACCCACAGAGTTCCAACACTCTGGGGCCAGGAAGAGTGCTAGAGAGAGTCCCCAGATGGTGGGTTCTCTATCTTACACCCTACCATAAGGTGACAGTCCACTCTAGAACTCTTTTAGAACATCAGTGGATCCAGAGTGCACGTTCTAGGTTCCAGAATGTACAGCGTTACAAGTTCTGAAACAGACTCACCAATCTTTTAAAGGTTCTGGCACCCAGGAAGCACTAAATGGGGCTTGTTTGCAGAGTTCATCGGGGGCTGCAAAGGTGTCAGTAGTGTGCATTTTTAAGTTCGCAACAAGGTACTTAGATTTCCATTTCAGCTGTTGGCTTCTCTCCTAAGGGCTGCCCTTGTGATGGGGACTCTTCTCCCATGAGAATCTGGACTGAGACTCATGAAACTCATTGCATACAAGACTCAGAATAACTTTCAAATAAAATTCACACCTGACTCACAGCCCTTCCTAGAAGGGAAAGGCCCCTTGTCCCATTCTCTGCCCCCTTGAGCGAGCCAGTCCCATTTTGGAGCCGATGCCCCCCCTTAAGGGGAACGACCCTGGGTCCCATTCCCTAAACTGGCTGATTTTTCTGTGCGGGTTTACCTCTCACCTGGGCTGTCTGTTTCAGGGGGAGATGATTGACCGCATTGAGTACAACGTGGAGCACTCCGTTGACTACGTGGAAAGAGCTGTGTCCGACACCAAGAAAGCTGTAAAATACCAGAGCAAGGCTCGGAGGGTGAGTGCAGGGATGGGGCGGGGGGGGTGGAACCAACCTGCTCTGCAATGAACCCCCTTCATCTGAGGAAAGAGGCTGAGACCCCACAGAAATCTGTACACAAATCTCCCCAGCCCCACTCGAGGCAGGTCATCCCCGAGAGCCTCCTTCCCCAGCAGAGATGGAGACATTTCCCTTCTCCTGTCTCTCTCTCTCTATCACTCCATCCCCAAGGCCTCTCCACACCACATGCTTCACTAATTTTGTGTGTGACAGCCGTTTTCTATTTTTAACACAGTCTATCCACTTCCTTCAATCTTGGCCTGCACTTCCACGGGCTCCTGAAACACTGCTGGCCCAGCCCTGGCCTCCCCCTTACCCACAGCTCTGCTGGTGCCCCTCCCTCCGGACACACAGCCCCTGCTATCCCAGCCCTGGCCTCCCCCTTACCCACAGCTCTGCCTGTGCTCCTCACTCCCAACACGCAGCCCCCTGCTAGCCCAGCCCTGCCCCCCCACCACACTCACAGCTCTGCTGGTGCCCCTCACTCCCGACACGCAGCCCCCTGCTAGCCCAGCCCTGGTCTCCCCCGCACTCACAGCTCTGCCGGTGCCCCTCCCTCCCGACACACAGCGTCCTGCTATCTCTGCCCTGGGCTCCCTCTTACCCACGGCTCTGCCTGTGCTCCTCAGTCCTGACTTGCTGCCCCCTGCTATCCCAGCCCTGGGCTCCCCCGCACCTGCACCTCTGCTGGTGCCCCTCACTCCCGACACGCAGCCCCCTGCTAGCCCAGCCCTGGCCTCCCCCACACTCACAGCTCTGCCAGTGCCCCTCCCTCCCGACACGCAGTCCCCTGCTAGCCCAGCCCTGGCCTCCCCCACACTCACAGCTCTGCCAGTGCCCCTCACTCCCGACACACAGCGTCCTGCTATCTCTGCCCTGGGCTCCCTCTTACCCACAGCTCTGCCTGTGCTCCTCAGTCCTGACTTGCTGCCCCCTGCTATCCCAGCCCTGGGCTCCCCCGCACCCGCACCTCTGCTGGTGCCCATCACTCCTGACCTGCAGCCCCCTCCTGTCCCAGCCCCACCTCCCTTGGCAGAGCAATGAGGGATCTGTCAGACTGCTACCTGGCACTGTGGATAAACAGATGTGATGAGTCCGAGAGCGGGAGAGGAATGACGCTCCGAGTGAACGCGAGGGGCAGGGACACCCTTGGTTTCCATCAGGAGATGGAGAGATCTAAAGAACTGAGGACTCCTGGGCTCTAGTCCTGGTTCTAAGAGGGGAGTGGAGTCTAACAGGACGGAGCCTGAGGAAATAGGAGCCAGGACTCCTGGGTTCTTTTCCTTACTCTGTAGATTGATGGTGTTTAATAAATCACCTTTTTGTTCAACATAAATAAATAAGAACAGCTGGGATCACAGGGCCGTCACTCCATTGGGGTCAGTGGGGCCCGATCCCCAGCCGGGGTCACTCAGCCGTAGCTCCATTGGGGTCAATGGGGCAGATTCCAGCTGGGGTCATGGGGCCGTCGCTCCATTGGGGTCAGTGGGGCCCGATCCCCAGCTGGTGTCATGGGGCCGTCGCTACATTGGGGTCAGTGGGGCCCAATCTCCAGCAGGTGTCATGGGGCCATCACTCCATTGGGGTCAGTGGGGCCAGATCCCCAGCTGGGGTCACTCGGCCGTCGCTCCATTGGGGTCAGTGGAGCCTGATCCCCAGCTGGGCTCACGGGGCCGTCACTCCATTGGGGTCAATGGGGCAGATCCCAGCTGGGATCACTCAGCCGTCGCTCCATTAGAGTCAGTGGGGCCAGATCCCCAACTGGGGTCACTCGGCTGTCGCTCCATTGGGGTCAGTGGGGCAGATCCCCAGCAGGGGTCACTCGGACGTCGCTTCATTGGGGTCAGTAGGGCAGATGCCCAGCTGGTGTCATGGGGCCGCCGCTCCATTGGGGTCAGTGGGGCCCGATCCCCAGCTGGGGTCACGGGGCCATCACTCCATTGGGGTCAATGGGGCAGATCCCAGCTGGGGTCACTCAGCCGTCGCTCCATTAGAGTCAGTGGGGCCAGATCCCCAACTGGGGTCACTCGGCTGTCGCTCCATTGGGGTCAGTGGGGCAGATCCCCAGCAGGGGTCACTCGGACGTCGCTTCATTGGGGTCAGTGGGGCAGATGCCCAGCTGGTGTCATGGGGCCGTCGCTCCATTGGGGTCAGTGGGGCCCAATCCCCAGCTGGGGTCACGGGGCCGTCACTCCATTGGGGTCAATGGGGCAGATCCCAGCTGGGGTCACTCAGCCGTCGCTCCATTAGAGTCAGTGGGGCCAGATCCCCAACTGGGGTCACTCGGCTGTCGCTCCATTGGGGTCAGTGGGGCAGATCCCCAGCAGGGGTCACTCGGACGTCGCTTCATTGGGGTCAGTGGGGCAGATGCCCAGCTGGTGTCATGGGGCCGTCGCTCCATTGGGGTCAGTGGGGCCAGATCCCCAGCTGGGGTCACTCACCATCGCTCCATTGGGGTCAGTGGGGCCCGATCCCCAGCTGGGGTCACTCGGCTGTCACTCCATTGGGGTCAATGGGGCAGATCCCAGCTGGGGTCACTCGGCCGTCGCTCCATTAGAGTCAATGGGGCAGATCCCAGCTGGGGTCACTCGGCCGTCGCTCCATTGGGGTCAGTGGGGCCAGATCCCCAGCTGGGGTCACTCGGCCGTCACTCCATTGAGGTCAATGGGGCAGATCCCAGCTGGGGTCACTCGGCCGTCGCTCCATTGGGGTCAGTGGGGCCAGATCCCAGCTGGGGTCACTCGGCCATCGCTCCATTGGGGTCAGTGGGGCCAGATCCCCAGCTGTGGTCACTCGGCCGTCGCTCCATTGGGGTCAATGGGGAAGATCCCAGCTGGGGTCACTCGGCCGTCGCTCCATTGGGGTCAGTGGGGCCCGATCCCCAGCAGGTGTGAATCCATGTAGCTCCAGTGATTTCCACCAGCTAACAATCTCACTCACTCTGCTTGTTGTCTTGCTGGTGCCCAGTCCAGCCATGAAAGTATTAAACTAGCCATTAAAATCTCTTCTTCTCTCTCTCTCTCTCTCTCTCGCTTCCTGGATCCCTGGGGTAATGTAGAAGAAAATTATGATTATAATTTGTTGCGTGGTCCTTGGGGTAGTTCTTGCTTCCACAATTGGGGGGACTCTGGGGTTGTAAATCAAAGCAAAAAAAATATTATAATAATAATATAATAATAATTTAAAGAAAACTTGTACATGCAATGGATATAACAGCACACGTTCCAGCTACCTATACATACACTCCTTGGGGGTCAGCAAATCTAAGTTTCTTGTTCTCCGCCATCTTTCCATCCATCTCTCCATCCCCTGGATACCTGGGTTCTCCCCAGATCGGCCGACATCCCTGACCCCTGGTAGGAGGGCGTGGACTGGCTCATAACCAACCTTTGGGTTCACAGTGACCCAAACGCTCTGGTTTCTCTTCACATCCGAGGTTAGCCTGGAGGGACGGAGTGGTGATCTGTCCTTTGTTGATGCTGTCTTGTTTTGGGTTCTGCTGGGGATGGTGTGGCCAGTAGTGGGGGGGGGGGGGAAATACCAGTATAATACATGGAAAGTTGTCAATACTAGAAAGCTAAGGGATCCCAGAGTGGTTACCAATCAGCTGTTATGAAAAATACCAGTTTATTCTAGGAAATACCTCAGTAGCTGAATATTGCAGTGTCAATACCAGCCCACTGAGGAAAACAGGAGTAGTTACCCATCAATCACTATGGAAAAAATACCAGAGAATTATATGAAACGCTAGAGCAGCAAAATATTGCAATATCAGTACTAAAATATTAAGGAATATCAGAATGATTACCAGTCAGTCATTGTCGGAGGGAAACAGACTGCTACATAAAATACTAGAGGCACAGAAAATGGTGTTGATACTAGAGCACTGAGGAATTCAAGAACATCCAGTTATACCAGAATATGAATGAAGCACTATCCCCAAATACTAATAGTAACATACTAGTCCTGCAGTATCCAGGAAAACTAGAGTACTAGTATTAGTTTATAGAGGAATGCTACAGCAGACTCCAGTGCTACAGTATTGATACTACAGTATCGATGCTACGGTATCAAAAATGCTAGAGTACAAATACTGTAGTTCCAAGGAATGCTGTCATATCGCCGAATACTTCAATAGCAATGTTACTGTATCCAGGTGTACTAGAGCAATGCTACTACAGTGCCCAAGAACCCAAACTGCTTCTACTGCAGGATCCTGGAATCATGGAGTATTTATGCTACACTAGCAAGAATGCTGGAGCACCGATACTACAGTAGCCATGAATACTGGAGTAGCAATATGACAGTATGTAAGAATGTTAAAACTATCCAGATTAAGTCATCTCCCATCACTACAAAATACTCCAGTTTCTAAAGATACTCCAGTATACATGACTTGGGGAAGCACATGGCTATCCCAGCTCATGCCTGATTCCAATTCCACATGCCAGGAATGGTTGCCACTATGTCAGGTGTTATTGAAAAAGAAATGAGCATTACTACAGAAATACTACAAAATCAAAGAATACTCCGGTATTCCAGGTGGGAAGATCCTAAAGTTCAGCCCCTCCTTTGCATAAGAGCAGCTATGAACAAAAAATATTATTAAGTTATTAATGATCAGTATTACACTATTCCAGAGTAACAATACTGAGCCATTGTAAAATATACTCGAATAATGTACACTGACAAGGACAATGACACAGTATTTGAGGGTAATAACAGTAATACATGATCTCAAATACAACAGCCTTAGGAAGGATATTACTGTGGTGTCTTAGTGTAATGTTGGCTCCTACAACTTAAGCCCTCACAAAATACTGGAGTATAAGTACTCTCAAACACCACACCCCTATAAAACACTAGAATAATATACTAAAATAATAACAGTTCCCAAATACTAAACTCTTGTAAAATACTAGAGTAATAATGGCTCCGCAAAATGCAAAACCTATATAATATACTAGTAAAATAAGGGCTCCCAAATACTACAGCCTTACAATAATTCTGCAGCAATATAGAGTAATAATGGCTATCCAAATATTACGCCTTTATAATACATTCAGCTAATATAAAAATACTGGACATACAGGTTTCTGGGGAGGAAGATCCCATAGTATTTTAGACTAATAGTGGTGCCCAAATCCTACACTTTTATAAAATTGCTTGAATACTATACAGTAATGACTGGTAATTATTAGTAATAGATGCTACATTGTATGTCTGTGGAAAAATACTGTGATATTCTAGAGTAATAATGGCTTGCTACCAGTACTACACATTTATTTAAAAATACTAGCAATATACAGAGTAATATTGAATATGCAACATTATGCCTAAGAAAAGAAAAAATACAGTATTCTGGAGTGAGAGTATGTGGCCAAGTAAATATGTCCTTTATAAATATATTAAAGTAATATGGAGTAAAAATGGATATCCAAATAGCATCTCTTTGAGAAAAATCCTATGGTAGTCTTCAGTAACGATGGCTTGTAAACATCTCAAATATTATACCCTCGTTTAAAAAGAATCATAGAATAGAGCTGTGGTTCTCAACCAGGGGTCTGGGCCCTCTGGGGGACTGTGAGCAGGTTTCAGGGGGTCCGCCAAGCAGGACCAGCATTAGACTTACTGGGGCCCAGGACAGAAAGCCGAAGTCCCACTGCATGGGGCTGAAGCCTGAGCAACCTGTGGGGTGGGGCCCTGGGCAACTGCCCTGCTTGCTACCCCCTAATGCCGGTCCTGGCTTTCATATGCCGAAAACCAGTTCTTGGAGTTTTTATAGCATGTTTGTGGGGTCTCAGAAAGAAAAAGGTTGAGAACTCCTGGAACAGAATATTTAGTAACAATGAAACCTAAATACTACAGTCATATAAAAATATAGATAGATGTGCATGTGGAAGAGCTCTCTGGATAATACAGTTATAGTTCAGAGTAATAAGGGATGTCCAAATATTATGCCCCTGAAAAAATATTTTAGAAACCTAAAGTAATACTGGATAGCCAAGCAATACATAGCTTAAAAATACTACAGTATTCCAGAGGAATGGTAGTTTTTCCTAATACAACATTCTTACACAAATGCTAGATTACTGTATATTAATAATGGATGTCTAAATACTCTACCTTTTTATTTTATATTAGGGAAAAAATACTATAGTATATTACAGTATTACCGGCCCTCCAAATATTACGCCCTTATAAAAGATGCTGCAGTAATCTAGAATGTTACTGGTTTCCAAAGAATTCACCCTTAAGGAAAACACTGAGGCAACATAGAGTAATAGTGAATGCTGAAATATTGTTCCTCTGGAGAAAATAATACAATATTATAAAGCAATAATGGCTCTCCAAATACTATACCTGTTATAAAAATGCTAGAGTAATAACGGATGTCCAAATACTGCACAGTTATAGAAATGTGAGATTAATATAGAGTAATACTGGCTATATTTGATCGCTGCAGTAATCTAAAGCAATACTGGATCCCAAATAGTATCGCTCTGCAAAATACTGTGGTAGTCCAGAGTAATAATGAATATCCAAATATGGCACTCTTATAAAGACCCTGGAGTATATAGATAGTGTAATAGTGGCACTTAAATATAGCCTTGAAAAAATTCAATGGTAATCTAGAGTAATAATGGTTCTCAAACACACACTGATAAGAATACTAGAGTAATTATGAGTAATGATGGCTCCCTAAAAAAAACACTTATAAAATATTACAAAGATATAAAGTACTCATAATCCAAAACACATGTTTGTAAGAATAGTAGAGTAATCTAGAGTAACTGTGGCTTGCCAATACAGTTTAGAAACTAGTCTCACTCTAGAATATGCTAGCATATGTATACACTAAACTTCTGGAAATAGTAAACTAATTAATAGTGGCCACCAAACACACTTCTAGACTAATTTAGAGTAATAATAACTTCCAAACACACTTTGGAAGCAAATAGTACTCTAGATTAGTCTTGTTTTCTTAAAAAAAGACACTTCTCTAAGAACAGTAACCCCAAATATATGTTTATAATAGTGCTATAGTAATTTAAAGTAATAGTGTCTCCCTAACACACCTGCAGAAAATCATGGAGTAACGTGGAGTAATAACCGGTTCCAAATATACCCTTGTAAAATACTAAAGAAATTGGAGTATTTATGGCTCCCGAGTATGCCATGATAAAAATACTAGAATAATAATTTATCTCCAACTGCTAGTCTTCCCAAAGTACACTGCAGCATTCTGGAGTAATAGCCCCAAACACTGCCATGTCACTATCATATTGGAGTTCATTACTCTAGTACACCACAATATTTCTACAAGTATCTGGGGCAATTACTCTGGGATGCTGTAGGGACAGTGGGGCGGGGGGGTGTTGGGGGAGGGTGGAAGTTATCCCAGAGCAATGTCAGCCACACCTGGGTATTAACAGTCTTCAAGTCACCCTACGGTGGAGCTATCTTGTGGCCAAACACCACTGTGAGCCTTGGCGTTGGGAGGGAATAGGCATCGAGGAAGGGAATAGACTGCTCCAAACCACATGGGGGGACTGTGGCTGGTCCCTCACCCCATATGGAGGGGTGATCAGTCATCAGACCATGAGGAGACACCACACCAGGACCCATCTAGCCCATACTCAACTGGGGCACAATCATCCCTTACCGTCTGCTGCCCAGGAATCCTACTTCCCAATGTCCCAGCAATGGGGCGACATAATTCTGTCCCCATACCTCGTCCTTACCCACTAGGTCGTCTTCCTGACAACTGTGTCACACTGTTGCGTTTTATAGCATATGTGGGTGCGTGCGCACACACACAGACACATATATACAGTATCTGTGTGTATTTCTATACACACACTCTATACACAACACATTTCTGCATGCTGCATATAGTATACATTAACCTATGTGTATCTAGCTATATGTATATGCATAGGTGTGTATTTATTTATTTGTGATTTTGTGTGTGTGTGTATATATTTGTGATTGTGTGTATATATGTATATTTGTGATTGTGTGTGTGCGCATATATATAGATATTTGTGATTTTGTGTGCATGTGTGTATGTATGTATGTGTATATATATAAATGGATATCCAAATAGCATCTCTTTGAGAAAAATACTATGGTAGTCTTCAGTAACAATGGCTTGCCAACACCATTGTAAACATCTCATTTTGTTCTAGTTCTAGTTACGCTGCATAACTAGTTCTAGTTACGCTCTATAAAAGGATATCCTGTGGATAGGTAGCTAGATCGAGATACATTCGGTGTATACTATATATGTCTGTTTGAGTACCTCGCTCAGTGGCTATAGACACAGCTGTTGTAGCCGTAGCTAAATCCTAGTCACACCAAGACAACCTGCTGTATTTGAGGTGTGTCCCACCGGGCCGCTCTCTGACTGGGAGTGGGGGCATCCTGTCTAGATTGGGGAGAAGAGTGAGGAGCATTGTGCTGTGCAGAGCCCATACAGACACACCAAATATACTATACAAGCAGGGTGGGCATGGAACGGGGCCAGGTCCCAGCTGGTGTCATTCAGCTTTGCTCCACTGAAGGCAAAGAAGTGATGGTAGTTTTATACCAGCCGGGGATCTGGCCCAGTGGGTGTGAGAATATATTGGAGGTGATGTGTATGTATATGTACCATGAAAGCTAGATAGATAGATGTGCATGTGTGTATATTTGTGTATATTTGTATCTTAAATATCCTATAGATATGTGTGTATATATATGTGTGTGTGTGTGTGTGTGTGTATAAACAAATATTAAATATACTATAGATGTCTGTATATGCCGATGTATTAAATATATTATAGATGTGTGTATATAAACAGAAATATTAAATATGGTATATTAATTAAACCTCTATCATATATTTAATATTTATAATATGTGTATGTGTGTATGTATATATATATATATATATATATATATATATATAAAGATACACACGTATACAGCATATTTACTGTGTATGTGTGTATGAGTATAGACAGACACATCTATAGTATATTTCCTATGTATTTATATTTAAGGATAAATACACCCCTCTATAGGATATTTAATATTTATGTTTATATTTGTATATATAAATAAAGATACATAAAGACACATCTATGGCATATTTATTATGTGTGTATAGACAGTATATTTCTTACATATCTGTATGTGTGCATATATATGTATATATAAATATAAGTACGCATATATAATACATCTACAATATGTATATTTACTATATCTATATCTCATATATAATATCTATATAGCATATATAGATATATATATATGTGTAGCTATTTAGATTGATATATACACACACACATACATACGTGTAGGAAATATACTCTACATGTCTATATCTTTATATAAAAATATATGCATTATATATTTACTGTGTGTATAATATATATGTTGTATATAAATAAATACACACATACATATATAGTAAATTTACTACAGATGTTTAGCTACTGTATATATGCATATATATGCGCACACACATATATATATAAAATGTCCTCTGTGTGTCCTTTTATGTGTAAGCATATATCTACATTCCCATATATATAGTAGCTATACTATATATGTGTGTAACTATGTATACACACATATATCACAAATATACTATATGCCTATGTATAGCATGTTAAAATATACTAGACACACACACACACAGAGCCAGATTCACAGTTCGTACAAATGACGATAGTTCCGTGGATTTATCACTACTAACAATTCACATCAGCTGCGGCTTGTTCCCAGGGTCTAGCTGTGATATATAGTGTGTGTTCTGTGTGTGCGCTCACAGCACCTTTACCTACCTACACAACCTCCATTCCACCATGTCTGCATTCCCAGCCTACCTTCCGAAAAAGAAAAAAAAAAGAACAAACCAAACTTAGATTTTTTGATCTTTTTTAAACAAAACACAAAAGCGAACAAAAAAAAAGACGTTAAAAAGGACTAAAAAAACAAAACAAATGCGGGAGAAAAATTCCTACCACGTTGTCGATGTCCCTCAACTTCCCTTTTGGGGTATTGAGCTGTGTATTGTTTCAGTGTGGGCTGTTTTCCTGTAATCTGTGGTGTGTTTGCTAAGAAACAGACAAATAACCTCTTCATTTTTCTTTCCTTCTTCCCTTTCCTGTTTCCACTTCCGGTCTCTTCCTCATCCCCTTTTCGTCTGTGTGGCACTAAAACATTTTTAAAAAGACAAATGAACTAAAAAGAAAAAACCCACTGACATGTCCCTCCTTTCGCTGCTTGAAAACATATCAAAGAACTGCCAAAATAAATTCGTTTTCCAATCACCGCATGACCTGGGATCCTGTCTGGATTTATCGCCCCTCTATTTTCCCATCCCTGTCCCGTATTATTTGCTCCATTTTGGATCGAAAGAGTTTTCCCTTCCCTCTCTCTGAACCTAAGAGGAACCAATGTTTTGTTCCAGATCGGAGATGCGAGCTGGTTTTGGTCGGTTAAATAGCACCACATCACACGCATCCACACGTACATAGTGAGCTGAGGATGTACAGTAGTGAGCGGTGGTGCAAACGCACTCGCCCACCCATAGAGTGAACCAATTTTGGGAGGGGGAGGGGGCGGCGTGCAAAATGCATGTGTGAGCTTGCATACACCAGGTCTGATTTCTTCCAGCAGGGGGTAGCATTTCACACACAGAGACAGAGAGACACACCCCTTCATGGCCAGCTTGATACAAACCCCAACAAATGAACTCACCTCCCACGGCTGTGAAGGTGGAGAGCTGCTTTCATTCCTCATGGACAGGGTATATGCAGGGCAGATATAATTCCACCTACTGGGAGAAGAATATATCACCCCTCTTCTCTAGCCCCGAGCTCAGCCAGGCCCCCCGGGAGCGCCCTAAGAACCAGCATCCTTCCCCCTGAGGATCGAGGGTGGAGGATTCCACTCCACAAACCCCGTAACCTTCCCTCGTAAGTCAGGTTTTCTAAACCTTTTCTCACTTCTGTTGCTGTCCTCTGGACTCTCTGCAATTTGTCCCCGTCTGGCCTAAAGTCACAGGACTCCAGCTGAGGCCCGAGCAGAGCGGGACAATCACCTTCCGTGTCTTACCTAAGACACACATGTACCTACGACATGCATGTACCTATGACACGCATGTTCATACACCCTAGAATGATATTCGTCATTTGCCTTTTTTCAAAAATACATCCCATTGCTGATTCAGCTCCAATTTGTGACCCACTGTCACCGCCAGAGCCTTTCCAGCCATCTGACCCCCTACCCACTTAGTCCTCGTTTTGTAGCGGTGTGTTTGATTTTTTCCTTCCTGAGTGAAGGACTTTGAACGTGTCTGTATTGAACCTCCCGGTGATGGCTACAGACCAATTCTCCAATTTGTCAAGGGCGTTTTGAATTTGAATCCTGTCCTCCACTCCTCCCTGCTCGGGTCATCTGCAAATTGAATAGCACACTCTCCACTCCATTAGCCAAGTCATTCGCGACAATGTCAGCTGGGCTGATACCGGACCCAGGACTGACCCCTGCAGGAGACACCCTCCCAACCCCGTCACCTCATCCATGTGAGGCGCGCCCATGAACACCAACAGATCTCTGTGCGGCCCTGGATTTAACAAAGCAGCCAGCGTGCGGATGACCGCGATGGCTGTGCTAGGCCCCGATCATCAACGCTATTTAGGCTCCTGACTTCCTTGATGTCCGTGGAAATGAGTGGAACCACAGTCGAGGATCTGGATTTTATAAACACATGACAGGCATCGCCTTTGTGCGTGCGGGCGCTGATTCGACCAGAGCACGTATGGGATGGATTTGCTGCCGTCGCCTCTCCAGTCCTGTGCGCCCAAATCCATCCCTGCTCAGCACGACACGTGAGCCTGCCTTTGAGATGCCGACCTGCCGACTAGCAGGAAAAGTCAATGGGATTTCAAGTGTCTCATCTGATCCCTGCCTGGAGCCTAAAAACCTGGGGCTGGCTGGCGCGGCCAGTCTAGAGCTGATGTTTCAGGCCAATCCACCGCTTCCTTTCGGAGCGTCTCTGCCTTCGGATCGGACTCAGTGAGCCCTTGGCTGCTTCGTGTAAATCTGGGCCGGGCATCGATCCGTCGGGGTCCATGGGCCAGCTTGCTTTAGCGAAGGACTTAACGAGAACAGGGCGTGGCTTCAGATTTAAGCAGGTGCATCAACTTAAAGGCTTTCACAGCCCCATCCGTTTCAATGGGCAAGTCAGTTTCAGCAGGATCCCAGGCCCCATTCGTTAACAGGAACACCCCACCCCCGCTCCCCTTCCCTTCCTCTGGGTCTGTTTTGCCATTTGTTCTTTCCATCCCTTCTCCTGTGTGTAAATATTAACTGAGGAACCCGATGGTCATTGCCTTTTGCCTGCTGAGTTGCTTTTTTCCCTCTGAATGCGCTTTTCCCTCCAACCCCCAGCCTGGTCACGGAGTGTTGGAGAGTCACTTCTGGGCGTTTGCTTCTGATTTTTTTAATCTATTTGTTTGAAGTCTTTCTCTTTTTTGTTCATTCGAAAGCAAATGAATTGTCCGATTCTTCCGGCTTTCAATGTCTGTCCTAATGTGCTTCATTAAAGCCAGCGCCTAACTGCTAAGCCTTCCCCCCTCAAGTGGGCTATCTAATCTGTCCTCTTGCATAGCACGAGCCAGAGAGTTTCACCCTGAACTTTACCCCGTGATTTACATTTCTATAAAGCACATCTTTAGCAAGGCAATGGTTTAAAACAACCCAGATCTTTTAACTCCAGGCGTGGTTTTGCTAACGTAGACTCACCAGCCAGGCTTTTCAGATAGTTTGATTGTGTATATGCAGACTGAAGAAGTTTCATTTCATTAGACATTAAAGGCCTGAAGAGATCATCCAGTCTGACACAACCCAGAGAATTTCCCTGCCCACCCCCTCCCCCCATGATTTCTGCATTACCTTGAGTTTGAGCAAGAGGGTAGCCCGTGGAGACACAGCCAACGTCAAGCTAAATGATGCCAAGCTATTGAGAATCTGTTGCATCTTTCATGTTGCTGACGCTGAGCCTTGAAAGTCCATGAGATCAGCTTTAAAATATACCAAATGTTAGGTTATTGGCCTTCCATTTTGCTAACACTGCACTTTGGAGCGTGTCTGTCAACTCAAAACTTGGATTTTAAACAACAATTTGACAGCTGAGATTCCCCCGTCATCACAGGACACCGGGGCTTTAGAACGAGTGCCAGCTCTCGTGAGAGCGGCAACGAAAATCTCCAGAGTTGGCCATCCTGCCGTGAAAAATGTTTCCCTTGTTCCCAGTCTGAATTTGGTTTCACCTCTCAGCCGCAGGGGCTCCTTTTGCCTCTTGGAGGCCTGGTCTACACTAGAGGAGAGGAGGGGGTCCATGTAAGATACGCAACTTCAGCTATGGGAATACTGTAGATGAAGTCTTCATATCTTATTTTGACTTACCTCCCGTCCTCACGGCGTGGGATCGATGGCCTCTCATGGCGTTCCGGAGTCAACGGGAGCACATTCGGGGATCAATCACTACTGCCGATCCGCCAGGTAGTCTGGATGTACCCAGAGATAACGTGCAGTCAAATCTAGCACAATTGTGGCTTAAAAATATCAGGTTGAACTTCCTTGTCCCCTAGAAAAAAATGAAAATTCACCGGCAAGGGTTAGACTTCAGAATTTACCAAATCGTGGGAAGATCACAGTTATACCTCCTTCAAATTAACAGTCAGATTCACCCCAGTACAACTCTTCCACCAGCAAACTAGATTAGGATTTAATCCCATAGGACCAAACAATTTGTCTCATATGTTTGGGGGCTCAAATATCGGGGTGGAATTAACACGAAAAAGAAGAAAGAATCATTCTTCATCTCGTTCATTGCAGCAACATGACCACAGACTAGAACCTGATAGGTGCACACAATGGGTCTCAGCAAGCATGAATATTTATCAGGTGAAATCCGTGCTAAAAAAAGAAAACCGAGAAAGAGCCGCAAGATCTTTTCATCTCCTGTGGAAGGTTTAGGACTTAATCCCTGGCTTGGCTGGAATTGTCATGTTTTTTCTCTGCAAAACTTTTGTCTCATGGGTTTGAAAAAAAAATGCTTGCATGTTTTAATGAAAAAAAAACCAACTAAAACATAAAAAAATGACCAAAAAAACCCCCCAAACCTGGTTTGAGATTGTGGTGTGTGCCCTTTATTCCGCTGCCTTGTGTTCTGCTCTCATCTGGAACGAGGAAGAAAACCAAAAAGCAAAACCAATGAATGAATGAAACAAAGAAAAAAACTTAGGTCTGTGTGGGTTCAAAACAAAAAAAGACTCAAAAAGCACCTGTCGTCTGTTGTCTGTTTTCCTTTCGTTCTCATGGTTTCTGTGGTGGCTTTTTGTTGTGTTCGCTTGCTACAGTTTTCTCCGCACCTTTCCGTCTGCCGCGCTGCCACTCCGAACAACTTCCTCTTGGGCTCTCCCCAACTTTCTCGCTGGCTCTGGCCAACTGTCTGGCTCTCGACAACTTTCTATCTGACTCTCTTCAACTCGCTAGAACTTCCTCTCCATCTTTCTGCCTAGCTCTCTCCAGCTCTCAATGGCTCACGGTACTTTTCAGTCTCTCTTCTGCTCCCTGCCGCTTTCTCTTCCTTCACCTCTCCCTGTCCTCAACTGGGTCCTGGCACTTCTTCCTCTCCAGCTGACCCTTGTGGGCCCCGGCGTGGCCCACCCCGTGCCGCTGTTCGGACCAAGTGTGCAGACCCTGTCAGCCCGATTTCATACCTGCCTTGGCTGAGCATCATGAGATGGAATCAGGGCCGGGCCTTCCCCACCGTTCTCTCTATAGCTTTTCATACAGGTGGGGTATTGACTGGGGAGGGGGGATCACATACTGGATTAATGGGGGGGTGAGACCTCCTTACCCCAGCTAACGCCAAGAAAGGGGTTCTTGAGCTGAAAAGGTTGCTCCTCCCCCCTTATATAGTGTAACTAGTGGTCCCCCACTCACCCTTCTGGCCCTGCGCTTCTCTGTTTGTGTCTGAATATCTTTCCTTTCTTCTGTGTATCGCTTTCACCATCAGGTCTGTCTTGTGTTTCTCTCACACTGTTGGGGTTCAGTGAGTTGGGATGGCTAGGGGATCAGGACACCTGGGTTCTCCAAGAAGGGAGTGGGGTGGGTTAGAGGGGGGCTGGGAGTCCGGACTCCTGGACCCCAGCTCTGGGAGGGGAGTGTGGGTTGGGGAGGAGGGACGGGGAGCCAGGACTCCTGGGTTCTCTCCTCAGCGCTGGGAGAGGTCATTCTTTTGTGTGTGTCGAGTGTTCTGAGAGCCTCGAATGACGGAGCCCCCTCCACCCCCCATCAGTCTCTCCCTCTACATGTGCTGTCACTTTGCGCTCACACACACATTCACACTGGGGAGAGGACCTTCCTTCTGTGCTGCCTCTCTGTCTAGCTAACCCCAGGGGACAAGGGCAAATCTTGGGGCTGCAGCCACCTCCCCACTCCATCGAGCCCAGGAAAGAGGGCCCAGGGCAGGGCGTCTCGAGGTGGGGAGAGTCACAAACACGCAGGGCCCCGAACCCCTCCAGCAAGGGGCAGCACTGCTTATACGCAGCAGGGGGCGCTCACTCCCGTGGCTGTCACTGCTGGCTCCAGAGCTAAGGGGCGCTGTGCTGCAGGGAGCAGGGTGGGGGCTCAGCAGGGGGCGCTGTGCTGCAGGGAGCAGGGCGGGGCTCAGCAGGGGGCGCTGTGCTGCAGGGAGTAGGGCAGGGGGCTCAGCGGGGGGCGCTGGGCTGCAGGGAGCAGGGCGGGGGCTCAGCAGGGGGCGCTGTGCTGCAGGGAGTAGGGCAGGGGGCTCAGTGGAGGGCACTGGGCTGCAGGGAGCAGGGTGGGGGCTCAGCAGGGGGTGCTGTGCTGCAGGGAGCAGGGTGGGGGACCTACAAGGGGCACTGTGCTGCAGGGAGCAGGGCGGAGGCCAGCAGGGGACGCTATGCTGCAGGGAGCAGAGCAGGGGCCAGGAGGGGGCGCTGTGCTACAGGGAGCAGGGCAGGGGCCAGCAGGGGGCGCTGTGCTGCAGGAGGCTCAGTGGAGGGCGCTGTGCTGCAGGGAGCAGGGTGGGGGCTCAGCAGGGGGCGCTGTGCTGCAGGGAGCAGGGAGGGGGCTCAGCAGGGGGCGCTGTGCTGCAGGGAGCAGGGTGGGGGCCAGCAGGGGGCGCTGTGCTGCAGGGAGCAGGGCAGGGGGCTCAGCGGGGGGCGCTGTGCTGCAGGGAGCAGGGCAGGGGGCTCAGCGGGGGGTGCTCTCCCCTGGCCATCAGTGCTGGCCCCGGCACTAGGGGGCGCTGTGCCAGAGGAGGCATTCAGAGTTTGCAACCAGCTGATACTCAGGGCTAACACAGCTGAATCTGTTTGCAACCAAGCAGCCGAGTGGCCTGTCTCTAAGCCGATTGGTGGCTAATCATACAGGGCTGGATAAGCTCCGCGCGTTACAGGCCAATCTCGTTAGAACAATCCCCTTGGGGTCAGGGTGACATATGCTCCGCCAGCCACGCCTGGGAGCACATCTGGCAGGGGCTGCATTAGCCTGTTTCTACCCGGGAAGGCCCGGGAAGGCCAGGAGTGGCCTGGTCCCCCCGAGCACTCCCCTCCGTGCCACAGACTGAACCCCTAACATTCATCCCCACCTTGCTCCCCTGCAGGCAGCGCTTGCCCGTTGTGCAAACACAGCTGCCTCTGGGGTGGAGCAACCCGAACAGCACAGACTGCTGGGGAGAGCGCCCCCTACTGAGCTCAGCCCACTCCCTGCAGCACAGCGCCCCCTAGTGCCGCACTGGGGCATTGGGGCCAGCCCTGACCGCCAGGAGAGAGCACCCCCTACTGAGCCTCCACCCCGATCTCTGCAGCACAGCGCCCCCTAGTGCCACATTGGGGCATTGGGGCCAGCCCTGACCGCCAGGAGAGAGCACCCCCTACTGAGCCTCCACCCCGATCTCTGCAGCACAGCGCCCCCTAGTGCCACATTGGGGCATTGGGGCCAGCCCTGACCGCCAGGAGAGAGCGCCCCCTACTGAGCCTTCACCCCGATCTGTGCAGCACAGCGCCCCCTGGCGCCCCACTGGGGCATTGGGGCCAGCCCTGACTGCCAGGGGAGAGTGCCCCCTACTGAGGCCCTGCCCCACTCCCTGCAGCACAGACCAAAGCCCTGGTCTCTACCCCCAAAGCTCTGCTGGTGCCCCTCTGTCCTGACTCGCAGCTCCCTGCTCTCCCAGCCCTGGGCTCCCCCCGCAGCTCAGCCCAGCTAGCCCCTCCCAGCCGGGGCAGGAAACGCCAGAACATCTGTTCCTAGCTCATGTGAACCCAACCCATGCAGCGGTGCCCCCCCCCACCCTGTCCCATAGGCGTTAGATGATGCCACAGCTTCATTATTTCCACCATGAGCTCGAGCCGCGCTGCTCAGCCAACACTGACAACTGCTCCCGTCCGGGCCCACCCTGGCTGAGCAGCCGCTCGGCAGGGAAAGGTCGTCTGACCCCACCCAGGCCACCAGCTCATCCAGCCAGGCCAAACGTGGGCAGGGAATGGACATACGGCTCCCCAGCCACAGCATCTGGGCTGCGACCTGCCCGGGGCCATCCTCTCTCGTCAGTGGGGAAACTGAGGCACAAACATGCCCAAGGCCCGTGCCTCAAAGGCACTTTGGCGCCTAATGCTCTTCAAAGCCAAGAGGCATTAGACACCTGCCATTGAGGGTCTAACCCTAAAGAATGTGCCCACACTCGGCACATCAACCCCAGGTCTTTGCAGCACCCCGCCATCCTGCTCCTCTGCACTCATGGACGCCTGGGTGCCCAGCCCTGCCCACCCCAGAATACAGGCTGGAGAAGTGCTTTGTGGGAGTTTTCCTCCCCGACCAGCCCTCTACTTTGGTGCCATGGGAACTCCCACAGTGAGCCTGCTGTGTGGCCCCCCACTGTCATGGGAGAGCACCCCCCTGCCCCACTCCCTACAGCACCCACCCCCAGGCACCAGCCAGTTTCACCCCCCACCTCGCTGCCTCCTGACCCGTCACACACAAGCCTTTGGAAAGCTGGGACTGCAGCTGGATGAGCATCTGCCATGGGGCCCAGGGTGCCAGCACCACCAGCGAGCTGGGACGGTGGAGCCCCCGCTCCCCCTGCTTCCTTTCGTTGAGTGGCGTAAAGGCCGGCTGGGGGCCAATATGAGTCACCCTGCTGCAGTTGCAGAGAAGGCGGCTAACGAGGGGTCTGGGCTGCAGGCCCAGGAGCGGCATGTGGCGGCCACGGGAGGTCACTGGCCTGCTCAGCTCGGCCCCGGGGAGGCCTCAGCTGGGGCAATGCCCAGTTCTGGGTGCTGCACCTTGGAGGCCGCCTAGGGGGGAAGCCAGAGGAGGGCAACAGAACGGAGCAAAAGCTTTCGAGCCCCCCGAGCCCTGAGGGGAGGTTAAAATCCTTGGGTGTGTTCAGGCTTGAGGAGAGAAACATGAGGAGGAACCTGAGGACAAGGAAACTTCGGGGCCCACCCAGCCCATCCCCAGCCAGTGCAGGATTACACCCGACAGGCCCATGATGAGCTAAAGCTTTAGAGCCAGGACTCCTGGGTTCTCTCCCCAGCTCTGGGAGGGGAGTGGAGTGAGGGGGCTAGAACTCAGGGGTTCTACACAACAGGGGGCACAAGGGGCTGCCTGATCTCAGGCGGGTTCTTTTAGCTCAGACACCCTCTTGGGCAGGGACTAGCTCTCGCTGCTTGTCATTGTCAGGGGGGATGGGATTGGGGGGCACATGCCAGGTTCCCCTCCTGCCACCCAGGGTGCTGTCCCCAATCCAGATGTTCCTGCCAGGAGGCTGGCAGATGTTCTCCCTCCCTGTTCCCATCTCAGGTCTGCCATGGAAGGCGGCTAATCCCCTTCTTTCGATATTTAAACCACCCCAGGCCCAGGGGATTATCTCACTGCGGGGACGCAGCACAGCCCTGTACAGGGCTCGGGTGAGCCCCGCAAATCCCTGCACCAGGGAATGAGCCCAGCCCGCCTGCTCTAACCACTAGACCCCACTCCCCTCCCAGAGCTGGAGATAGAACTCAGGAGTCCTAGAAGCCGTTCTGAATTTTAACCCAGGCTGCTAATGTCAGGGGCTTATGCCATTCACTGCGAGCAGCCGTGGAGCGATAGGGCAAAACTGAGGGTCAGCAATAGAGGGGGAGGGACCCCAGCTGTAGGACAGCAGAGGGCTGCGGGTCGGGAGTGAGAGGCACCGGCAGAGCTGGGGGTGGCAGGGCTGGGCTGGCAGGGGCTGCAGGTCAGGAGTGAGGGGCACTGGCAGAGCTGAGGGGTGGGGGGGAGCCCAGGGCTGGGCTAGCAGGGGCTGCGGGTCGGGAGTGAGGGGCACCGGCAGAGCTGGGCTAGCAGGCGCTGCGGGTCGGGAGTGAGGGGCACCGGCAGAGCTGGGCTAGCAGGGTGGAACAGAGGCTGGAAGAGAGTTGGACCAAAGTCAAAGCTGTGTAAACAAACCTGGCGACCTTTGGCCGTGCCCAGCTGTGCCAGGCGGGTTTCACGGTGCAGGGGGCCAGGGCAGAGCAGGTGTGGGAGTGAGGGCTGGCAGCAGAGTGCAGCGCTGCGGTTGGAGATAATCACACCCAGGCTCGTTTGGCTGCCACATGGGAGACTGAGGGATGGGCCGGGGCCCAGTCACTGCACCACAGCCAGGGCCAGAGTCTGGCTCTCAAGCGGGAAAGTCCCTGCCCCCTTCCCCACCCCCTGAGCCAGCCAGTCCCCTGCCCTGGGCCGGATGGGCGCCGGCGCCCCCTAGAGGGGACAGGCCCTTGCCCCATTCCCCGCCCCCTGAGAGAGCCGGGCCCTGCCCTGGGGCCGGATGGGCGCCGGCGCCCCCTAGAGGGGACAGGCCCTTGCCCCATTCCCCACCCCGAGAGAGCCAGGCCCTGCCCTGGGGCCGGATGGGAGCCGGCGCCCCTTAAAGGGAACAGGCCCTTGCCCCATTCCCCACCCCCTGAGACAGCCAGTCCCTGCCCTGGGGCCAGGTGGGAGCCAACGCCTCCTAGAGGGGACAGGCCCCTGCCCCATTCCGCACCCCCTGAGACAGCCAGTCCCCTGCCCTGGGGCCAGACAGGCCCCTGCCCCATTCCTCACCCCGTGAGACAGCCAGTCCCCGCCCTGGGACCGGACAGGCCCCTGCCCCATTCCTCACCCCATGAGACAGCCAGTCCCCGCCCTGGGACCGGACAGGCCCCTGCCCCATTCCCCACCCCCTGAGACAGCCAGTCCCCGCCCTGGGACCGGACAGGCCCCTGCCCCATTCCTCACCCCATGAGACAGCCAGTCCCCTTCCAACCCTACAAAAAATGATTTTATCCATTTTCCAGGGATCATTTCAGAGTTTAATTAATACATAAGTTACTAGACTTTGCGTGGTGCGTCTGTGTGGAATGTGCTGTGGACGTTCAGCCTCTTCTTATAATTAGTCATAATAAAATTATAATAATTAATAACTATTGAGGAAATTAATGCTTAGATCAGAGGTACTGGTGCGCTGAAGGAAAGCCTGGAGCTGGAGTCTGATGGGGAATGGACTCCAATCCAACAGGTCTAATGGGCAGGTTGGCTTCCATGGAGAATGGAGTCCAGGCTGGGGGATAATACATAGGCTGGAAAGAAATCCCGGAGTGGTATCTCCGTGGAGAATGGAGTCCAGGCTGGTGGATAATACATAGGCTGGAAAGAAATCCCGGAGTGGGATCTCCATGGAGAATGGAGTCCAGGAGCCATCTGAGTAGGATCCGGGTCCAGCTGTCTGACCAGCCTCTGCGATGACATGGGGCTGGGGGGGAGGGGGGGCTGCAGGTCCAGATCCCGTTACGGTAGAGTTGGTTCCTCCCCAGAAGTGCTCTGGGGATCTGGACCAAAGCACTAGGATGGTAACAAAATCCAGATGCGGATCCATTTGCAATCAGCGTGGGCTGGTCTGCAGCAGTGCACTGGGGTGGGGGTGGGCAAAAGCTGGACTCCGGGAGGGGAACATGGATCCCAAGGTAACCAAGTCCGCTGTGTGCCGGGATGAGACAAGACCTGGGCTGGCAAATTCCTCTGCACGGAGGGGCACAGGCTGGAAGCAAAACCCGGATCTGGAATCTATCTCCATGGAGCCAGATTCACTGGAAGGCTGGAGGTAGGATCAGAGCAAAACCCGGATCCGGATTCCCGCATCCCCCGCCCTGATATCCATGGGCTGAATCAAAATCCGGATCTGGATTCACACATCCCCTGCTCAGACACACACGGGATGGAAGCAAAATTTGAATCCAGATTCCCTCCCCCCCTTCCCTGACACCCATGGAAGTAAAACCCGGATCCAGATTCCCACACCCCCCGGCACTGGTGGGTTGGAACAACACCTGGATCTGGATCCCTCTCTCCGGAGCCGGATTCATTGCGAAGAAACACGCAGGCTGGAACCAAGGCCCAGCTGCTCAGTCCCCCACCTGCCCTACTTCCCTGCCTCTCTCTGGGCGTCGACCTCCTGGAGCCAGGCCACCGTGCGGGCTCGGCTCTCTTCCCAGCTGTAGAGGGGCTGGTAGCCGAAGTGGCGCTGGGCCTTGTCCGTCTGCACCGTGAAGGTGGTGCTGGCCACGGCCAGGGTGTATGGGTTGAGCAGAGGGGCATAGGAAAAGAAGGGCCGGAGAAGCCGTCGGAGGAGATCATTGGCCAGGGCCAGACAGCGCAGAAGCCAGTGGGGCACGACGGGCTGGGAGCCCAGGAGGCGGAAGCCGCAGGAGGCCAGGATCTCCATGTTAAAGTCCTCGTAGCTCTTGTAGGGGGAGGCATCGTAGCAGAAGTAGACCTGGCCCCCGATAGCCGCCGGGGCCTCCTGCATCTGCCGTGCCACCAGCACGTGCATCCAGGCCACGTTGCCTGTAGGGGGGAGGGATAGCTCAATGGTTTGAGCATTGGCCTGCTAAACCCAGGACTGTGAGTTCAGTCCTTGAGGGGACCACTTAGGGATCTGGGGCAAAAATCAGTACTTGGTCCTGCTAGTGAAGGCAGGGGGCTGGACTCAATGACCTTCTGAGGTCCCTTCCAGTTCTAGGAAATGGGTATATCTCCAATTATTATTTTATTATTATAGGGGAGACAAAGGGGGGGCATCAAACACCCAGCCCTGATCTGCCCCAGGAGGGGGCAGCACTGCGCTCACCTCTGCCCCCAGCCCACGGATAAATCTCCCCTCTTTGGCCGGGAATTCAATCCTGCATGTGAGCTGCAGCCACTAGATGGCGACATCGCTCAGACACACACACCACCCCAAGCCCCTCCAGCAGGGGGCAGTGCTATACACACACAATCCCACCTCCAGAGCAAGCCCCATTTTCACACACACACAGCACACACCCCTCACCCCCCACCAAGGAGTATTAGCAGACTTGAAGAGGGGGACCTGGGCTAGCGGGGGGCTGTGGGTCAGGAGTGAGGGGGCACCAGCAGGGCTGGGCGAGGGGGGCAAGGCTGAGCTAGCAGGGGCTGCAGGTCGGGAGTGAGGGGCACCGGCAGGGCTGCGCTGGCAGGGCTGCGGGTCGAGAGTGAGGGGCACCGGCAGGGCTGGGCTAGCAGGGGCTGCAGGTCAGGAGTGAGGGGCACCGGCAGGGCTGGGCTGGGCTAGCAAGGGGGCTGTGGGTCAGGAGTGAGAGGCACTGGCAGAGCTGGGGGTGGGGCAGAGCTGGGCTAGCAGGGGCTGCGGGCCGGGAGTGAGGGGCGCCGTCAGGGCTGGGCTAGCAGGGACTGCGAGTCGGGAGTGAGGGCACGGGCAGGGCTGGGCTGCGGGGGGGCAGGGCTGGGCTAGCAGGGGCTGCGGGTTGGGAGTGAGAGGCGCCGCGCTGTCACTCACCCACGTAGACCCGGCCGTGCTCGGTGCTGACGGGAATGGCCCGGAGCAGCCTCCGTCCCGTCTGCAGCCCCTTCTCATAGAATTCCTTCATTAGCGGGTGTTTCTCCCCATAGATCCCCGTGGGGCGCAGGGCACACGTCACCAGCCACCGACCGCCCCCTAGCTGTGGGCAGACATGGAGGGTGAGCACTCAGATGCCTGGGTCCCAGTTCCTAACCCGGGCGCCTGGGTCCTCTCTCATAGACTCATAGACTTTAGGGTCAGAAGGGACCATTAGCGTCATCTAGTCTGACCTCCTGCACAACGCAGGCCACAGAATCTAACCCACCCACTCCTGTAACAAACCCCTAACCTATGTCTGACTTACTGAAGTCCTCAAATCGTAGTCTGAAGACCTCAAGCTGCAGAGAATCCTCCAGCAAGTGACCCATGCCCCATGCTGCAGAGGAAGGCGAAAAACCTCCAAGGCCTCTGCCAATCTGCCCTGGAGGAAAATTCCTTCCTGACCTCAAATATGGCGATCAGCTAAACCCTGAGCATGTGGGCAAGACTCACCAGCCAGACACTCAGGAAAGAATTCTCTGCAGTAACTCAGATTCCATCCCATCCAACATCCCATCACCGACCACTGGGCATACTTACCTGCTGATAACCAAAGATCAGTTGCCAAATTAATTGTCAAAATTAGGCTATTCCATCATACCATCCCCTCCATAAACTTATCAAGCTTAGTTTAAAGCCAGATATGTCTTTTGCCCCCACTACTCCCCTTGGAAGGCTCCTCACTCCCCAGAGGCTGGGTGGTCGGCGTGATGCCGTCCCGGATGCCTGGGTCTCATTGCCGATCGCAATCTCTCTTCCCCTCCCTCGCCCCGATGGCTGCAGAGTCCTTATTAGGCTTGTCCCGGATGCCTGGGTTCCATTTCTTTTCCCAGACACCTGAATCCCATTTCCTCCCTCCCGTGGGGTTGTGGGGCAGGGGATGCAGAGCTCCGCCGGGGTGCTCTCCCCCATCCCAGGGGCTGTGCCAGGGGGCTACTTACAGGTGTCCCATTGGCCTCGATGACCATGCGCTCGGCCTGCGCCTTGCTCAGGGGGTACGGCTGCTCGTGCTGGGCATCGTAGGCTGAGTCCTCATTCCCCCTGCAACGGGCAAGACAGAAGCTCAGGGGCAGTGCCACTTCCTTCCTGCCTTTCCCCTTTCCAGGATCCCACTGCCCCCACCACCCCTCTGCCTGAGCTCTGGTAGTCCCTGCCCCCCTTCCCTTAAACCCTTCTGCAATCCCACCGCCCCCACCACCTCTCTGCTCGGAGCTCTGGCAGTCCCAGTCCCCTTCCCCTTAAACCTTTCTGCAATCCCACCGCCCCCACCACCTCTCTGCTCTGAGCTCTGGCAGTCCCTGCCCCCCTCCCCTTAAACCCTTCTGCAATCCCATCGCCCCCACCACCCCTCTGCTCTGAGCTCTGGCAGTCCCTGCCCCCCCCCTTAAACTCTTCTGTGATCCCACTGCCCCCACCACCCCTCTGCTCTGGGCTCTGGCAGTCCCTGCCCCCCTCCCCTTAAACCCTTCTGTGATCCCACCACCCCTCTGCTCTGGGCTCTGGCCACCTCCCCAGCCTCTCCCCCTCCGGTATTACACCTCCCGAAACCCCTCAGCTGGCTCCAAGCAATGGAGGGATATTGGAACAACCCCCAGACAGCGCTAGATGGAACCTGCTGTCCTCAGCCACCGACATCCGGAGGGGCCACACTGGGGGTGTGTGCAAGCAACAAAACCAGATGCACAGTTGTTTGGCACCTGAAAAGCGTCAGGGTATGAAAACAGGACCCAAGCATCCGGGACGGCAGACAGACGTAGCCTGGCCAGCGGGGGGAGGGGAGGACCCAGGCGTCCGGGACAGCAGTGAAGGGCGTCACAGCTCAACGTGCCCGCTGCCTGCAGTGTGTTTGTTTCATGTGGTGGTTGCCATGGGGCTGGGGTGGGAACCCTGAGGGAAGCCCTGGGTGGGGCTGGAAACAGCTGAAGCTGGATGGGAGCCAGAGACCGCAGCAGGGAGGGGTGGGGAGTCATGGAATCCTAGACTCACAGGACTGGAAGGGACCTCGAGAGGTCGTCTAGCCCAGGCCCCCACACTCATGGCAGGACTAAGGGTTTGCTAGACCAGGGGGTCCCAAACTGGGGCTGGGGAACCCTTCAGGGTTCTCAGAAACTATTCAGTAACAGCAGACAGAGCCGTCCCTGGGGACCCCGGGCACAGGAGGCGGCAGCCCGGGCCCTGTGACCACGACATCCTGGCAGAACAAGTTTAAGCTTCGCTATATCGTGCGTAGTTTTCCTGGCCTGCTCAGGACCCGAATGCTTGTGGGAGGAACCTTTCATTGAGCTGGCTTCTTAAATACCTTCCTGCTGGTTCCCGTCTGATACTCCCTGATAAAACACGCAGGAGGCTTAATCGAAGTGATACGAGCTACAGGAGTGAATCTGGGAAGAGTGTTACCGTTTTCATAATGTAAAAACGTTAATAATGGAATCAGAAATGATGTGGAATAAGGAACAAGTCCAGTTCCTTCAATCTTCCCTCACAGCTCATGGTTTCTAGACCTTGAACCATTTTTGTTGCTCTTCTCTGGACTTTCTCCAATTTGTCCACACCTTTCCTGAAATGTGGCACCCAGAACCGGACTCAATACTCCAGCTGATTCTGTAGCAGCGCGGAGCAGAGCGGAAGAATCACTTCTCGTGTCTTGCTTACAACACTCCTGCTAATACAGCCCAGAAGGATGTTTGCTTTTTTGTAACAATGTTACATTCTTGACTCATATTTAGCTTGTGGTCCACTATGACCTCTAGATCCCTTTCCGCAGTTCTCCTTCTTAAGCAGTCATTTCCCATTATGTGTGTGCAGCTGATTGTTCCTTCCTATAGATGAGGGCCTTTAACTCCTAGGACACCTGGGTTGTGTCCCTGGCTCTAAGAGGGGAGTGGTGTCTAGTGGTTAGAGCAGGGAGGGGCTGGGAGCCAGGACTCCTAGGTTCTCTCCCTGGCTGTGGGAGGGCAGTGGTGTCTAGTGGTTAGAGCAGGGGAAGCCAGGGGCCTAGGTACCTGTAGAAGGGATCCCCCTTGATGTTGGGGCCCACAACCTCCATGCTGCTGGTGTAGATCAGATACTGGGTCCCATGCTCGATGCAGGCGTCAATCACGTTCTTGGTCCCTGGAGGTGGGGGGAGAGGAAAACACGGAGTTAATCAGGTATCCGAGCACCCCCAACTCTGCCTGGCATGAGAGCCTTCTCCTCCGCAGCCCAACCCCTGCCCCAGGTCCTGGAGCAGCCAGGGCAGGCAGGGGGAGCCAGGACTCCACAGTTCTACCCCAGCCCTGTACCTCAGTTTCCCTTCTGCACCTAAATCCTCTAGGTCTGGAATCATTCGCTGTTACTCAGAAGAGGTGCATCAGGCTCATGGGGGAGCCAGGACGTGGCTAGTGGGGTCCCCCCCCCGGATTCACTCACCCACCCGGTAGCGTGACTTGTGTTTGGTAAACAGCTGGCAGAGGCGGCACCTGCTGCCACTTCCCTCTTCAGTCCCTTGGCTGCGTGGGAGGGATTTTCCAAAGCTCAGGGCTTTTCCAGCGGAAACCTGGAAGCAGGACAGACAGCCCAAGCCAAGAGCAGCGGAGATGGCTCGGAGGAGCAGGAAAGGAGACGTTCAGGATTGCAGTCCTAGAGGGGGTGTTGGCTGCTGGGGGGAGGGTGTTCCCGGCTACTCCAGAGCCAGTAGGGGGCGCTATCGGGAGCGAGGCAGGAATACTGGCTGACTGGGGCGAGCGCTCTGCAGCAAAACGCCCCCCTAGCGACGTGCTCTGCCCCAGCCCCAGCCGCTTCCCGTACCGTGAACGTTCACCTCCGTGATCTTCTCGGGCGGGACCCTGCCCCACACGTCCACCAAGCTGGCTGCGTGGATCACTACATCTGCTCCCTTCACGGCAGCCCCAACGTCCGTGGGGCTACTGATGTCCCCCAAGATCAGGGTCACCTTCACCTTGTCTGAAACAGAGATACAGAGCCCCGGTGAGAGGGCTTGAAGTGGGGTGGGGGGTTGGATCCAGGACTCCTGGGTTCTATCCTGCCCCTGGGAGGAGAGTGGGGTCTGGTGGGTTGGAGCTGGGAGCCAGGACTCCTGGGTTCTCTCACCAGCTCTGGGAGAGGAGTGGGGGCTAGTGGTTAGAGCAGGGGGGCTGGGAGCCAGGACTCCTCGGTTCTCTCCCCAGCTCTGAGAGCAGAGTGGGGTCACTTCTTTTACTGGTATCTTGACTGTCTCCTCTTTCCTGTCAGCTGGGCCGGTGGCACCCGGCTCCCATCCAGTGTCAGGCCCGCCCCGCATTCCTGTCCGGCCCTGACCTGACCCATGCGTCTCTCTCCCTCCCGGCCTTCATGGCAAGGAGCTGTTCCTCCACAACACATTTTCCGATAGAAACCACCAGATGGAAACAGACAGTGGCACATCCTCCAGCAGAGAGAGGATCAGGCAAACACGGGAGTTTTGGGAAATGGGGAACAGGCATTTTACCTCCAGGGGGCACTGGCTCCCATCCGGCCCCAGGGCAGGGACTGGCTGGCTCAGGGGGGCAGGGAATGGGGCAGGAGCCTGTCCCCTCCAGGGGGCGCTGGCTCCCATCCGGCCCCAGGGCAGGGACTGGCTGGCTCAGGGGGGCGGGGAATGGGGCAGGAGCCTGTCCCCTCTAGGGGGCGCTGGCTCCCATCCGGCCCCAGGGCAGGGACTGGCTGGCTCAGGGGGGCGTGGAATGGGGCAGGAGCCTGTCCCCTCTAGGGGGCGCTGGCTCCCATCCGGCCCCAGGGCAGGAACTGGCTGGCTCAGGGGGGCAGGGAATGGGGCAGGAGCCTGTCCCCTCTAGGGGGCACTGGCTCCCATCCGGCCCCAGGGCAGGGACTGGCTGGCTCAGGGGGGCGGGGAATGGGGCAGGAACCTGTCCCCTCTAGGGGGCACTGGCTCCTATCCGGCCCCAGGGCAGGAACTGGCTGGCTCAGGGGGGCGGGGAATGGGGCAGGAGCCTGTCCTCTCCAGGGGGCGCTGGCTCCCATCCGGCCCCAGGGCGTGGGACTGGCTGGCTCGGGGGCAGGGAATTGACATGAAGCCTGCCCCTCTAGGGGGCACTGGCTCTGATCCAGCCCCAGGATGGGGACCAGCTGGCTCAGGGGGGCGGGGAATGGGGCAGGGGCCTGTCCCCTCTAAGGGGCGCTGGCTCCCATCCGGCCCCAGGGCAGGGACTGGCTGGCCCCGGGGGGGTGGGGAATGGGGCAGGGGCCTGTCCCCTCCAGGGGGCGCTGGCTCTGATCCAGCCCCAGGGCAGGGACTGGCTGGCTCAGGGGGGTGGGGGTGGATCCAAGGCTCAGATGAAAGGTGATTTCTCAACAATATTTTCGCAGAAAAATTTGATTCCCTGTTTCACTGGCTCCAGTCGGGAATCCAGTGGAAACTCTCCAGGCATCTTGAACCGAAGCCGTGATTAATTCATCCCATGGAGCAACACACGTCTGAAAGCCAGTTTCTTCCACTGGAAGTTTCCTAATAAACAGCCCTGCCGGTGCCCCTCACTCCCGACCCACAGCCCCCTGCCCCCCCTAGCTCTGCCAGTGCCCCTCGCTCCCGACCCGCAACCCCCTGCCCCCCCCAGCCCTGCCGGTGCCCCTCACTCCCAACCCCAGCCCCTGCCAGCCCAGCCCTGCCCCCCCAGCCCTGCCGGTGCCCCTCACTCCCGACCCGCAGCCCCTGCTAGCCCAGCCCCGCCCCCCCATCCTGCCGGTGCCCCTCACTCCCGACCCGCAGCCCCTGCTAGCCCAGCCCCGCCCCCCCCACCCTGCCGGTGCCCCTCACTCCCGACCTGCAGCCCCTGCCAGCCCAGCCCCACCCCCCCCAGCCCTGCCGGTGCCCCTCACTCCCGACCCGCAGCCCCTGCTGGCCCAGCCCTGCTCCCCCCAGCCCTGCTGGTGCCCCTCACTCCCGACCCGCAGCCCCTGCCGGCCCAGCCCTGCTGGTGCCCCTCACTCCCGACCCGCAGCCTCCTGCCCCACCAGCCCTGCCAGTGCCCCTCACTCCCGACCCGCAGCCCCTGCTAGCCCAGCCCTGCCCCCCTCACCCTGCCGGTGCCCCTCACTCCTGACCCGCAGCCCCCTGCCCCCCCACCCCTGCCAGTGCCCCTCACTCCCGACCCGCAGCCCCCTGCCCCACCAGCCCTGCCAGTGCCCCTCACTCCCGACCCGCAGCCCCTGCCCCCCCACCCCTGCCCCCCTCACCCTGCCGGTGCCCCTCACTCCCGACCCGCAGCCCCTGCTAGCCCAGCCCTGCCCCCCTCACTCTGCCGGTACCCCTCACTCCCGACCCGCAGCCCCCTGTCCCCCCAGCCCTGCCGGTGCCCCTCACTCCCAACCCGCAGCCCCCTGTTAGCCCAGCCCTGCCCGCCCCACCCTGCCGGTGCCCCACACTCCTGACCCACAGCCCGTGCTAGTCCAGCCCTGCCCCCACCACCCTGCCTGTGTCCCTCACTCCCGACCCGCAGCCCCTGCCAGCCCAGCCCTGGACTCCTGCCCAGCTCTGCCAGTGCCCCTCACTCCCGACCCGCAGCCCCTGCTAGCCCAGCCCTGGTCTGCACCCCCGTTTCTGCTGGTGCCCCCCTACCAGCTCTATCTCTTTGGACAGGGGATGGCGGGAGCAGGATTCCAGTTACAGGCCACGGCTGGGTTATGCTGGGCTGTTGCCAAGGTGAACAAATCCAGGGCCTGGCCCAGGACATAAATCTCCGGGCCCAGGCAGCTGGGGCCCCCCCAGCTGAGGATCTAATCAATTCTGCTCTTCCTCCAGCTCCCTGACAGCGTCTGGAGCCATTCCTGGGGAGCAGCTCTCAGACGGGTCAGGCACGAGGCAAGAGCTGACCACACAGCGTGGGTGCTGCTGGAAACCAAACAGACTCTCAGTCCACGTGCTCTAACCACAGGCTCCCACTCCCCTCCCAGAGCTGGGAGAGAACCCAGGAGTCCCGGCTCCCAGCCCCTCCCTGCTCTAACCACTAGCCCCCACTCCCCTCCCAGAGCTGGGAGAGAACCCAGGAGTCCTGGCTCCCAGCCCCCTCCCCCACTCTAACCCACCAGACCCCACTCCCCTCCCAGAGCTGGGAGAGAACCCAGGAGTCCTGGCTCCCAGCCCCCTCCCCCACTCTAACCCACCAGACCCCACTCCCCTCCCAGAGCTGGGAGAGAACCCAGGAGTCCTGGCTCCCAGCCCCCTCCCCCACTCTAACCCACCAGACCCCACTCCCCTCCCAGAACCGGAGAGAGAACCCAGGAGTCCTGGCTCCCAGCCCTTCCCTGCTCTAACCACCAGCCCCCACTCCCCTCCCAGAGCTGGGAGAGAACCCAGGAGTCCTGGGGACTAGTGAGGAGCACTCTGGGGCTGGGAGTCAGGACTCCTGGGTTCACACCGGCGCTCATGAGTAACTGACACACACCCTCTCCCCGCAATGCGCACACTCAGTACGTGACTTAGCGCACACAAAACAGACACACAAACGCCCATTGTCCTGGGTTGACCCACAGAGCCAGCAGCTAGAGATACGGCTCTGATCCCTCCTGCAGGCGCTGTGCCCCCCCAGCTCCTCCCACACACACACACATTGAGATCACCATCTGCATGCCGACCCTCAGACAGGAGCCGGGGCTGGGATGACAAAACATGTTACTTCCTTCGGCGTCTGTGTGTCCACACGCACTTCCCCCTGCTGGAGGGAATCAGGGCCATGTGGGTGGGACACAAAGGGGAAATGGTCTATAATATCTGTATGACTCCCCCCACACACGTGTGCCTCAGTTTCCCTCTGTACTTTGCATAGCTGCCTGGGACAGGGGGACAAAAGGGTTAACCCTGCTCCTGGAACAGCACAGGAGAGCGGGTGGGGAGGGGTAGGACGCCTGGCTGTCTCGGAGGCACTACAGGACAGGTTGAAGTCGACCCAAATCAACAAGGGTCTGGAGAGACAATCTCGGCGCCAAGGATTCTCAACAGCGGGAAGCACAGGCCGGGTGTGTGGGGGTGCAGGACCCTGTGGCTTCCGCAGGACCCAGCCTGGGCGTACTCGCTGTGGGAAGCGCACGGAGGGGCAGAGGATGCTGAATGCTCCAAGGTCAGACCCAAGAGGTGAAGCCGTGTGAGCTTCTTGCCCTGGAGACAGTCTGCTCCAAGGGAGAGGAGGCTCCCCAGAGTCCTGACTGGCCTTGTGGGGAGCAGTTCCAGAGCATTGCCCGGGGACTCTGTGGCACAACGTTTCTAGGAAAACAAAGCACAGGTGCCAGATGAAATCAGGTTTGCCTGGGACGGAGGCGATCACTCATCTGCCACCCAGCCAGGGAGGGCCCAGAGAGCAAATTCTGGGGGGAAAGTTATCACCCGACCAGACCCCTTGGGGGCAGGGAGCTGGTCACAGACAGGATCCCACCACAGGCACCATCTCCTGTTGGACTCCCCTGGGCTCAGCCTCCTGTGGTTCCCAGTGGGATCAGTGGTCAATGGAGAGATCTCCATGGGGTGGAGAGATTCTGGGATGAAGGGAAACCTGGCATGATAATGGCATAGAGATACACTTAGAGTGTTTGCGGACGATACCAAGCGGGGAGAGGTTGCAAGTTCTTTGGAGGATAGGATGAAAATTCAAAATGATCTGGACATACTGGAGAAATGGTCTGAAGTCAATAGGATGAAATTCAATAAGGAGAAATGCAAAGTGCTCCACTTAGGAAGGAACAATCAGTTGCACACCCACAATGGGAAATGGCTGCCTAGGAAGGAGAACTGCAGAAAGGGATCTGGGGGTCAGAGTGGACCACAAGCTAAATATGAGTCAACAGTGTGATGCTGTTGCAAAAAAAGCACATGTAATTCTGGGCTGTATTAGCAGGAGTGTTGTAAGCAAGACACAAGAGGTGATTCTTCCGCTCTACTCAGGGGTGGCTCCAGGCACCAACACCCCAAGCGCGTGCTGGGGCGGCAAGCCGCAGGGGGCGCTCTGCGAGTCGCCGCGAGGGTGGCAGGCAGGCTGCCTTCGGCAGCATGCCTCCGGAGGGTCCGCTGGCCCCACGGCTTCAGCGGACCTCCCGCAGGCAGCCTGCCTGCCGTGCTTGGGGCAGCAAAATGCCTAGAGCCGCCCCAGACTCTACTCCGTGCTGATTAGGCCTCAACTGGAGTATTGTGTCCAGTTCTGGGTGCCACATTTCAGGAAGGATGTGGACAAATTGGAGAAAGTCCAGAGAAGAGCAACAAAAGTTATTCAAGGTTTAGAAACCATGAGCTGTGAGGGAAGATTGAAAGAACTGGGTTTGTTTAGTCTGTGGAAGAGAAGACAGAGGGGACACATAACTAGACGACCTGTCGAGGTCTCTCCCAGTCGTGTGATTCTATGTTCCAACCCCCTCAAACACTACAGGGCCGTGGGACCTGGGAAAAGGGTCCACATGCGGCTATTTGCCCTACCGATGGCTCAGGTCCCTGGGCAGACACAGGCCAGCTCGGGTGGGGCGGTGGGTAGTGGGGGTTCCCCAGCTTGGATGCCCTCCTCGGGTAGGGTAGCATCACTTGGAGGCACGAGTCAGGCCCCGCAGCCGCGGGCTCAAACCACGGCTGGGAGCAAAGGCGTCGCGGAAAGTGGAAACAGCTGAACTAGCAGGGAACGGTCGCTTCCTCCCCCGGCTTCGCCTCTCACTCAGAGCAAAGGCCCTGGAGCCTCAGGACGCCCGTCAGCAAGGCCGGCATGTGAGCGGGACCGAGCCCTTCCAGCTCCGCACGGGGGGCGTGAGTCACGCGGGCGTGTCTGCAGCTCACAGCTGTGACCCGGGAAGCGAGCTCCCGCCTGCCTGCCCTCGCCGGGATGGCCAAGCCCAGTGGGATCCGAGCCCCCGGCGGGGCGTGGGGGGAGACGCAGGTAGCGGGAGAAGCCCCAGGGAAGGGGAAAGCAGCCGAGAGGCGGTGGCTGGTCACAGAGACACCTGCTCAGAGGTGACACGGCCCTGCTGGGTTCCCTTAACCAATCCCAGCCCCCTGGGGGTGGGGGTGGAGAGGACTCTGCCCTGGGGGTGAGGGCAATGGGGTCCTTGCACGCACACAGCCCCAAAGGGGACCTGCCAATGTCAGGGAGCACCCTGCACCCCCGGCCATCAGAGCCCCAGGGACACTGCCCCTGCTCCCAAATATTCCCTCCCTCCCTCCCTCGCCCACAGCTTAGGGGGATGGGCACCCCCTGCCAGCTGAGCCATGGGAGGAAGGTGAGGCCCCTGCCCCCCTCGCCGATGAAGGGAGGGGGTCATGGCAGGACCCAGCCCACTTTCACACCCAAAGGTTTCAAGGTGGCAGATGGGTGCTGACGGGTGGGAGGGCATGAAAGCTTCCCCCCCCAGCACCGCCCCATCGCCGCACATCCGGTTAGCGTCATCTAAAGGAGCAGGCCTTATGCGGGGGGGGGACGGGAAGCTGCTCCGCGTGTTGGCCTCTGGGCTTGACGGATAAGAAACCGAGCTGGGAGGATCTGGAGGTGGCCAGCAGATAACGCGGATGGGTCTGAACTCCCCCAGGACACGGGTTAATATGCCCCTGTTTGGATCGGCCTCCAAGGGGTAGAGGAGGGATGAAGGGGGATTTCCTGTAATATTTTCCGGAAGCCCACATCTGCCTCAGTTTCCCTCTGTACTTTTCGCGGGTGTCCTGGGGGGCAGGAGGAGGGGGAAAAGGTTAACCCTGCTCCCAGAATAGCCAGGGCTGTTAAGGAACTGGTGGAGATTGACATAGATCAACAACGGAGGGGTCTGGAGAGACAACGCCGGCTGCAAGCCTGGTTGACTCGCCATGCAGAGCTCAAGAGGCAAAGTGGGGTGGGGAGGGTTGGAGCCCCCCAGCTCAGTCTAGGAGGTGGAGAGGGAAGGAGGGGGTCCCTTGGGGGTCTGGCCTGCTGGCGTGTTTCCTCCAAGGGACTGTTTCCACGGTGGGGTATGGCCCTGTGACTGTCTGGGGGCACGCAGCCCTGCCCCCTCTAGAGGGAATCGGGGGGCACGCCCCACGCCTCACCTGTCCCCAGCTGCCCCAGGGCCGGATCCAGCTGCAGATCGAAGACGCGCACCTCGGCCACGTTGGGCGACCGCTCCACCAGCATCCGCACCAGATGGGAGCCCAGGAACCCGCAGCCGCCCGTCACCAGATAGACCTGGCCCCACTCCATCAGGCCCTACGGGTGGAGAAGGGAGACAGGCCAGGGGTTAGGCCAGTGGTGTGGGCGCCATGGGGGGGTTCAGGCCGGGCATGTGTGTGCAAGGGGGGTAGGATTTCACATACCAATCCTTTCTCTCTGCCCTGGACGCCTGCTTCCTGTCCCACTGGCTCCCTGGGAGATGCGGGGCCCCCTCAAGATGAATCCCCAACACTGTGGTCCCAGACTCCTGGGTCCCAGCTCTGCCACCTTCCCGAGCCCTCCTGCCCCCAAACAGCACGGGTCAGATGTCCCCCCCCAGACCCAGACTTAATGACCCCTCTGTGGCAGGTGCCGACTCCCAGGGCTATAATTTACGGCTTTGCTACCCGGATGCCTGGGTTCCCCCCTCCGCGTTGTGGGTTGTGGGAACCCTGAGCAGACTGGAGAGCAATTTCCTCTCTGACCTAGGGAAAGACAAAGGAAGCCTGTGTGTTTATGAGCCCGTATCAGTGGCCAGGAAGCAAAGCCGCCCTTGAATTTGCAACTGGCCAAACCATTCTCCGCATCACAAAGAACAACAAGCAAGGACAAGCAGCTGAGGGGCAGGGCACCTAGAGGACACAGCTGCACAGCGCTGCTGTAGGGGACGCTGAGATGCAGCAACTTCTGGGGCGGGGCAGCTGGGGAACAGCCGCATATAACGCCAAACGGGGACGGCTCACCTGGCACAAAGATGCAGCCACCTTGGGGCAGGAGGCAACTGTAAGGACTCGGGGGCTCGGTAGGGGGCGCTTTCCCCTGGCCGTGAGGGCTGGCCCCAGTGCGGCACTAGGGGGCGCTGTGCTGCAGGGAATGGGAAGGGGGATCAGCAGGGGGCGCTCTCCCCTGGCAGTCAGGGCTGACCCAATGCCCCAGTGTAGTGCTAGGGGGTGCTGTGCTCCAGGGAGCCAGGTGAAGGCTCAGTAGGGGGCGCTTTCCCCTAGCACCAGGGCTAGCCCCAGTGCAGCACTAGGGGGCGCTGTGCTGCAGGTACAGGGCTCAGTAGGGGGCGCTTTCCCCTGGCACAAGGGATAGCCCCGGTGCGGCACTAGGGGGCGCTGTGCTGCAGGTACAGGGCTCAGAAGGGGGCGCTCTCCCCTGGCAGCCAGGGCCGGGCCAGCCCCGTGGTGGTGTGTCTCAGCCGCAGATGTTATTGCTGAGTTTTTCTATGGCATTAGCATCTTAACACTACAACATGGCGGGGCCCTGTGGTGCCGGGCGCCGCCCAGACCCACAGCGGATCCGGTCCCTGCCCCAAAGGGCTCACAGTCTAACCAGAGAAAGGCAGGAACAGTCTCCCCTTTCCCAGCTGGGGAAACTGAGGCTCAGAGAGACCCAGGACTTGTGCCAGGGGCCACAGGGAGTCTATGGCAGAGCCAGGGATAGAACCCAGGAGTCCTGGCCCTCAGTCCTGCTCCAACCACTAAACACCACTCCCCTCCCAGAGCCAGGGAGAGAACCCAGGAGTCCGGATCACCCAGCCCAGCACCCTAAGCACAGCTCAGATCCGGTCTCGATTTCCCAACAAGAGGAAGGCCAGTAAATGAGGGAAACCTGCTTAGGAGAGGGAAATGACAGGGATCGTTTCGTGCTTCCCTGACGCAGGAGTAATTGTCCACCCCCCACTCCCCAGGGAGCCCAGCCAGCCAGGGTCTGCGCTCAGGAAGTGACTGGATGCTGTATGCAGCCAACCCCAGTCCCCCTTTGCGGGCAGAACCCAGGAGTCCTGGCTCCCAGCCTCACCTCTAATCCACCTCACCTCCCAGAACAAAGAATAGAACCCAGGAGTCCTGGCTCCCAGCTCATCTGTTCTAACCTACTAGACCCCCCCCCCCTGCCCGAGCTGGGATAGAACCCAGGAGTCCCGGCTCCTGCCCCCCGCTGCTCTAACTCACTAACCCAGCATGGTGGGAAGGGAGAGCACACCTGCTCTGAGGGTTGGCAGCAAGGCACGCAGCCAGCTGAGCTGTTTGAATTTAAGGGCTGCCCCCCTGTCTGTATCATTGCCAAGAGGTGCCCATGGATCACCACGCACTAACTCAGACTTCAGGTGGTTGGCAGGGAGAGATCGACCCCCTCTGGCACTTCAAAAGTCACTGCAAGCACTGGGGCTATTGGGGGTAACCGGCACAGCTGGGGGGGCACGTGGGTCGGGAGGGGGGGCACTGGCAGAGCTGAGAGCGGACTGGGTGGATTCTGTCTCAGATCGGCCCATGGGCCCAGCCCAGTGTCCCGTCTTCTGGAGACAGAAGAGGTTAGATCCAGCTCATTTCACGGGCCCAACCTGGCCGGACGTCCCCACAGTGCGCCCCACGCCAGGCCTTGCTGATGCCCCAGGTGTTGGCAGGTCTCCGGCCGCCTTCCAGCGGGGAGCGAGACGCTTCCCAACTCTGCTTCAGAAGCCTTCATTACCCAGGGCGGGGCAGCCGGATGCGAGGACACAGAGAACAGATGGAGCCGGTCTGGTGAGTCCTCTGGTCTTGGCAAAAATCACAGGTAAACAGCACCTGAGCTCAGCTCCCGGCAGCACAGCACCCCCTAGAGCCACCCTGACTGCCAGGGGAGAGCGCCCCCTGCTGATCCCTCTGCCGTGCCCCCTAGCGCCACCCTGACTGCCAGGGGAGAGTGCCCCTGCTGATCCCTCTGCCATGCCCCCTAGCGCCACACTGGGGCATTGGGGCCAGCCCTGACCGCCAGGGGAGAGCACCCCCTACTGATCCCTCTGCTCTGCCCCCTAGCGCCACACTGGGGCATTGGGGCCAGCCCTGACCGCCAGGGGAGAGCACCCCCTACTGATCCCTCTGCTCTGCCCCCTAGCGCCACACTGGGGCATTGGGGCCAGCCCTGACTGCCAGGGGAGAGCGCCCCCGACTGATCCCTCTGCCGTGCCCCCTAGCGCCACCCTGACTGCCAGGGGAGAGTGCCCCTGCTGATCCCTCTGCCATGCCCCCTAGCGCCGCACTGGGGCATTGGGGCCAGCTCTGACTGCCGGGGGAGAGCACCCCCTACTGATCCCTCTGCTCTTCCCCCTAGCGCCACACTGGGGCATTGGGGCCAGCCCTGACTGCCAGGGGAGAGCGCCCCCTACTGATCCCTCTGCCTTGCCCCCAGCACCACCCTGACCACTAAGGCTCTCATCCTGGTTAGTTCCCAGCCCACAGTAGCCGTTTTCCCATGTGGGCCCCTCCTGGTTCCCCCCTCCCCCTTTCCAGAGGCGAGTGTCCAAGGTAAAGCGGAGATAAGGGGCTGGCATGGCCATGAGATTAGAACCAGCTCTGCCCTTGGCCCGTGGCCACCATGTAACACGGTCACGCCGGGAGAGAACCACAATCCTGGCTCCCAGCCCCGACTACTCTAACCCACCAGACCCCACTCCCCCTCCCAGAATTGGGGGCAGAACCAGGAGTCCTGGCTCCTACCCTCCCCCATTCAGAACCCTGGGCCCATCTGGCGGCTCCCAGAAGGTGCCCAGGCTGTGCTGCCTGACCCCGGCTGAGGGATGCCCTGCGGCATGGTGTGACCTGGTCCCATGTAAACAGGATCAGCCTGGCTAGCAGGTGCTATTACTTCAGAGCTCTAAGCCCAGCCAGGCTGGCCTAGTTCTTAGAGCAGCTCCCAGCCAGGAGCGGCATTAACCCTCGTCCCAGAACAGGGGCCAGACACCGGGCTAGATGGGCCCCTGGGTCTGGCCCGGGAGGGGAAGCACCTGTTCTCTCACTAGCGGGAAGGGCGCGACGGGGTTAACTGAGCAGAGATGGGAATGGAAAATTTCTCAGACGCTGAATTTGTTCCAGCTTCTACACATCAGAGCAACTGCCGTGTATCCCCCCCACCGCTGGAAATGGAACCCAGGAGTCCTGGATCCCTCCCCCTCCCCCCGCCAACTCCAAGCCACCAGACCCCACTCCCCTCCCAGAGCTGGGGACAGAACCCAGGAGTCCTGACTCCCAGACCCCCCCTGCTCTAACCCACCAGACTCCACTCCCCTTCCAGAGCTGGGGACAGAACCCAGGAGTCCTGGTTCCCAACTCCCCTGCTCTAACCCACCAGACCCCACTCCACTCCCAGAGCTGGGGAGAGAACCCAGGAGTCCTGGTTCCCAACTCCCCTGCTCTAACCCACCAGACTCCACTCCCCTCCCAGAGCTGGGGACAGAATCCAGGAGTCCTGGTTCCCAACTCCCCTGCTCTAACCCACCAGACCCCACTCCACTCCCAGAGCTGGGGACAGAATCCAGGAGTCCTGGTTCCCAACTCCCCTGCTCTAACCCACCAGACCCCACTCCCCTCCCAGAGCTGGGGACAGAATCCAGGAGTCCTGGTTCCCAACTCCCCTGCTCTAACCCACCAGACCCCACTCCCCTCCCAGAGCCGGGGACAGAACCCAGGAGTCCTGACTCCCAGACCCCCTCTGCTCTAACCCACCAGACCCCACTCCACTCCCAGAGCTGGGGAGAGAACCCAGGAGTCCTGGTTCACCACTCCCCTCCCAGAGCCAGGGAGAGAACCCAGGAGTCCGGCTCCCAACCCCCCCGCTCCCGCTGGCTCTAACCCACTAGACCCATCCCCCAGAACCCAACAGGGAACCCAGGAGTCCGGGAAGCGCCCAGCCAGGTGCGCAGCTCCCAGTCGCGCGCTCTGTGCCGTGCGCAGGTGCCGCGCAGTGCCGCGGGGTGGGGGGGCGGTACCTGATCGGGCCTGGGCTCCCCGGACTCCGGGGTTCCCGGCTGGCCGCTGCTGCGCTCTTGCTCCTGTGACATCCTCCTGCTCTGCGCCCCTCCATGGGGCCGCCTGGGTATGTAGCGACAGCGGTCGCCCCGCCCCCCGCCGGCGGGTCCTAGCGCCCGCCCCGCTGCGCCGGACGCCTGGGTTCTCTCCCCAGCCCTGGGGGCGGGTAGGTGTGGAGCAGGGGGCTGAGAGCTAGAACGCCTGGGTCCTCTCCCTAGCTGGGGCGGGGGGAGGGGGGGAGGGGGGGAGCCAGGACTCCTGGGTTCTCTCCTCCACCCTGGGAGGGGAGGGGGGTATGGAGGGGGAGGGAGCCAGGACTCCTGGGTTCTCCCCCCAGTTCCAGGAGGGGAGGGGGTACAGAGCGGAGGGCGGGGCTGGGAGCCAGGACTCCTGGGTTCTCTCCCTAGCTGTGGGAAGGAAGTGGGGTCTAATGGGTAGAGCAAGGCGGAGGGGGAGCCAGGGCTCCTGGGTTCTATTCCCCTTTCTCCCTGGATTCTGTAGGTGCTCGCGGGGCAGCCCCAGCATCTCCTACCTCGAAGCGATTTCAGTCCCGGAGCGGGGGGGTGGGCAGCAAGAACCTAGAACCTGCTCGTCACCCCGCCGGGCACCCCCACCGAGCCGACACCCCCTAGTGGGGCAGGGCCTTGCCCCATCTTTCTATTCTCTGAATCCATGTGGGGTGCACAGGCTGGGGGGGAGCGTGGCCGGGAGGAGGAACACCACGTGCAGGGGCAACTGGACCCATTCAAGTTCCAGGCTGGGATCGCCTGTCTGCCCCCCACCTCTTTCAGCCCCGTGACTGACAGGTCCTTTTTCCGCTATGCAGCACCACTTCCCTATTCTCCGCACCTCACCGGATCTGGGGCGGCTGCGCCCCGCTCCTTCCCCCACCTGCCCGAGAGGTTCTTAGAAGTGCACCGAGCGCCCCATTGCGGCCAATGCGCAGCACCCCGGCTGCGGCACTTACTGGATTTAAAATAAAGGCGGGGGGTGAGTGGGGTTAAGTGTAGGGAGGGGAAGAACAACCCAGGAGTCCTGGCGCCCAGCCCCGCCCCCCACACTCTAACCTCTAGACTCCCTTCCCTCCCAGAGCTGGGGATAGAACCCAGGAGTCCTGGCTCCCAGCTCCCCCCACTCTAACCACTAGACCCCCTTCCCTCCCAGAGCTGGGGATAGAACCCAGGAGTCCTGGCTCCCAGCTCCCCCCACTCTAACCCACTAGACCCCCTTCCCTCCCAGAGCTGGGGATAGAACCCAGGAGTCCTGGCTCCCAGCTCCCCCCTTTAACCCACTAGACCCCCTTCCCTCCCAGAGCTGGGGATAGAACCCAGGAGTCCTGGCTCCCAGCTCCCCCCACTCTAACCCACTAGACCCCCTCCTCTCCCAGAGCTGGGGACAGAACCCAGGAGTCCTGGCTCCCAGCTCCCCCCACTCTAAACCACTAGACCCCCTCCTCTCCCATAGCTGGGGATAGAACCCAGGAGTCCTGGCTCCCAGCTCCCCCCACTCTAACCCACTAGACCCCACTCCCTTCCCAGAGCTGGGGATAGAACCCAGGAGTCCTGGCTCCCAGCTCCCCCCACTCTAACCACTAGACCCCCTCCTCTCCCAGAGCTGGGGATAGAAACCAGGAGTCCTGGCTCCCAGCTCCCTCCACTTTAACCTACTAGACCCCCTTCCCTCCCAGAGCTGGGGAACCCAGGAGTCCTGGCTCCCAGCTCCCCCCACTCTAACCCACTAGACCCCCTTCCCTCCCAGAGCTGGGGATAGAACCCAGGAGTCCTAGCTCCCAGCTCCCCCCACTCTAACCCACTAGACCCCCTTCCCTCCCAGTGCTGGGGATAGAACCCAGGAGTCCTGGCTCCCAGCCCCCCCACTTTAACCCACTAGACCCCCTTCCCTCCCAGAGCTGGGGATAGAACCCAGGAGTCCTGGCTCCCAGCTCCCCCCACTCTAACCCACTAGACCCCCTTCCCTCCCAGAGCTGGGGACAGAACCCAGGAGTCCTGGCTCCCAGCTCCCCCCACTCTAAACCACTAGACCCCCTCCTCTCCCAGAGCTGGGGACAGAACCCAGGAGTCCTGGCTCCCAGCTCCCCCCACTCTAACCCACTAGACCCCACTCCCTTCCCAGAGTGGGGACAGAACCCAGGAGTCCTGGCTCCCAGCTCCCCCCACTCTAACCCACTAGACCCCCTTCCCCCCCAGAGCTGGGGATAGAACCCAGGAGTCCTGGCTCCCAGCTCCCCCCACTCTAACCACTAGACCCCCTCCTCTCCCAGAGCTGGGGATAGAAACCAGGAGTCCTGGCTCCCAGCTCCCCCCACTCTAACCCACTAGACCCCCTTCCCTCCCAGAGCTGGGGATAGAACCCAGGAGTCCTGGCTCCCAGCTCCCCCCACTCTAACCACTAGACCCCCTCCTCTCCCAGAGCTGGGGATAGAAACCAGGAGTCCTGGCTCCCAGCTCCCTCCACTTTAACCCACTAGACCCCCTTCCCTCCCAGAGCTGGGGAACCCAGGAGTCCTGGCTCCCAGCTCCCCCCACTCTAACCCACTAGACCCCCTTCCCTCCCAGAGCTGGGGATAGAACCCAGGAGTCCTAGCTCCCAGCTCCCCCCACTCTAACCCACTAGACCCCCTTCCCTCCCAGTGCTGGGGATAGAACCCAGGAGTCCTGGCTCCCAGCCCCCCCCACTTTAACCCACTAGACCCCCTTCCCTCGCAGAGCTGGGGATAGAACCCAGGACTCCTGGCTCCCAGCCCCGTCCCCCCCACACTAACCACTAGACCCCACTCCCCCCCCCCCCCGAGCTGGGGAGAGAACCCAGGCGTCCTGGCTCCCAGCCCCCCCTGCTTGGAGGCTATTCGTTGGGGGCAGCACCTGTTCCAGCAGGGATTCAGCCCCTCGCTGAACCCCAGCTCCAGCCACATGGGGGTCTCCAAGCCAGCACAGGGCAGAGCTGGGGGGATTCTTACCTTACGGGCCTGCGCTGCTCCCAGCAGGTGACACAAGGAGCCGTAACCAGACCCCGGGGTTCCTCTTTCACACACTGAGCCACTTTCGCTTGCAAACCCGCTGGGTGTCTGCCACCAGCAGGGCATGGGCGGGTATCGGGGGGAGCGCTTGTGCCAGATCAGAGCCTGCGCCCCCGAGGGGGGAAGGTCCCTGTCCCATTCCCCACCCCCCAGGCCCAGCCAGTCCCCCATCCTGGGGTTGGATTGGAGCTGGTACCCCCTAGAGGGGAAATGTCCCCATGTCCCATTCCCCACCCCAAGCAAGCCAGTCTCCTGGCCTGGGGCTGGATCAAGGCCAGCGCCCCCTAGAGCAGGGGTGGGCAAACTCTGGGCAGCACGGTAAGGGGGCACACAGCAGGGGGGCTTGGATAGAGGGCAGGGGAGTTCAGGGTGGTGGTCAGGGGGCACGGGTGTGGATACGGGTCGGGGTGGGGAGTAGGGGGTTGAATGGGGGCAGGGAGTCCCAGGGGGGCCAGTCAGGAAGGAAGAGGGTTGGATGGGGTGGCAGGGGACAGGAGTTCAGGGGGGCAGTCAGGGACAAGGAGAAGAGATGGTTGGATGGGGCAGCGGTCCCAGGGGGGCCCCTCAGGAATGAGAGAAGGGGTTTGATGGGGCGAGGAGTGTCTGGGGGTGGTTGTGGGGGCACGACCCCCTCCCCTAACTTGCCCGCCATACAATTTCCAAAACCCAATGCCGCCCTCAGGCCAAAAAGTTTGCTCGCCTCTGCCCTAGAGGGTAAAGGCCCCATGTCCCATTCCCCACCCGAGCCAGCCAATCCTGGTCGAGATTGGAAAAACAGCCAATCACACACAGTCTCTCTCTCTCTCACACACACAGATGGCAGGGGTAAGAGACACACGAAAACCTGAGACCCACAACCAGGGTAAGAAAAAATATAAATTACCCCCCTTTGGGTGTCTGTATTTCTTTTCTTTTTTTTTTTACAATAAAAGTTTAATGACATTTATAAAAATGTGCTTGTCCGGCACCAAGTATTGAATCCACAACGTATTAACATATGTACAGTAGGAAACCGAGGACAGTAAATTAAAGAGAGCGGAGGGAGATCGCTCCTACTTTGGTGAAGGAGGGGTAGGGGAATGTGTGTTTTCTTCGCTCTCTGAGCCCAACACACATCGAGAGAGGGAGAACCTTTCCGGGAGTGTTTTTTGACCTACCCTAGAGCGCTGGGAGTCGGTTCTGAGTGGGGTTTTGTCCGATACCGAGGTAGAGGGTGATCTCTTCTCCCATCTGAGTTTCTGATCTGGTTTCTCTTGGCTCAGAAGCTTGGACAGAGATCACTGGAAACTGCTTTGCATCCATGCCTAGTTCTGGCTACTCTCTGTGCCCCCCCCGGGAGGAGGATTCCTTCTTTGGGGTTTACTTCCAAGAAAGCGACGGTTCAGCTGAGACGGGAGAAGAGAGATCCCAAAGCCTCTCATACCCAAGAGAGCCAAACCCTCAAAGGCAGATGGGAAAGAAATCTCAGACAACAGGCAGCTGTTTAAGAGACCTACTTAATGTGATTGCTGAACGCAAGGTTGGTGAGTTCCAACGGAAACGGACAAGGTCTTTGACAAACTGGGATGGAGACAAGACACAGGCCTGGCTGACTCTTAAATCAAAGTCCGTCAGATGGGCTGGCATCGCTTACCATTCATAGGGGATGTTTGGGGAGTTAAGCGGGGAAGAGTTTGTGGCTTAGAATTAAATCAAGAAGAGGTGTTGACTAAAGAAAAAGAAAAAAATCAGATGGCAGGGTGATTCATGCCCGTCACAGATCGGAATGGGCAGATATTCCTCATAGTAGATGGGGTTTGAAATTGATTTTCTCCCTCCTGGATGAGCTGTGGAGCAAACAGTGAAGCTGTGATTTTTCAAAAGCCTACTCCTCATCGCCGGGGTGCCTTTCCAACCAGGGCGATTTAGAAACCCGACTCCCATTTATCACTGAATCTCAATCTCGTGGTCTGCTTTGGAAAGATCCAGGGATCGCTGAGATCCAACGAGACACAGGAGTTCTGGCCCACACCCACCAAAGTCAGATGTCTATATAACGTTGAGAATCTGGACCTGTCTCTAAATCCTGTGCGTCTCGAAGTGACCACGGGAGCTTCAGAAAGTTTGAGAGACTCACCTAAAAGCCTTGACTAATATGCACACCCCAGAGCAAGGGCCTGAAATCTTGCTTTCTGAGCTGACAGGAGGTCGCCATTCTCCCCACACCTTTGCAGAGCTGGAGTGGCAAAAACGTTTGCTTCGACACCAAAAGCTAGAAGCGAGCCCAGAGATTAAAATCAGTGCTGAGAAAATGAGACAAGTTACAAACCACTGCAGACAGAAACAGTTAAAAAAAACCAAATAAGGAGCTGGCGGATTTAAAAGTCTGTAAACCAGCTTCAAAATGGAGGAGTTCTGAGTTGTTAGGCACATGTTAAATGCCCCGTATCGCAGGCGCTACGGAGATTTCTTTCTGGCTTAGGGCGCACTTGAAAGAGGGGACACATCAGGGACATGAGTTTCATTGGAGCTTGAGTGTAACGTTTTAAAAAGAGGCCTTTCCTTCTAGTCTCCTACGCACCCAGATGTCCAAGATGATCTCACTGGGAGGAAAAGTTGTGCACTGTATTAAAGTTGATTTAAACAATACACAGAGGAAACTGCCAGTTTAGATGTCTTCACTGTGCATGGTGCGGAATTTGGACAAGATAGACACTCAGTTACGATTCAGCGAAAAATAAATTGGTCATAAATGTCGCTCTACAGGAACGGGCAGATTGAATCTGTTGATGCCAGCGAGAATCTGCAATCGATTCTACTGATTCCAACAAAAGTTGGTTACACCAGAGGAAATCTGGAGTGACTTTAATGGAGTCTCTCCAGGTTCAGGCTAGTGTAACTGGGATCAAAATTTGGCCATAGTCCTGCAGAACCCAGTGCAGTCACTCTGGATTTACTCCAAGATTCTCCCACTGCCCATCTCAGATGAACTTTTACCCAATTCAATTCCATTTGCTAAGAACTCTCCGGGGGACAGAGACAGCCGCTGCCAGACTGACAGCACGGCGATATGATGGCAGAGGCAAAGCAGGTTCCAATCAAAGCCAGGAAGATTTCCAACAGCCAAGGTTCGGCGGTTCAATCTCATGAGATGTTGAGGCCTTCTTCTGACAGTCACCAGGAGATAGATTTGAGCTCAAGGCAAAAAGTTATTGAAGCAGACTTGAGGAAAGAACAGCCTTGATTCTTCAGACACTGCTATTTCTGGGGTGCCCATACTGACACCTGAAAGGGACCTGACTTTCAGGAAATACTGACTATCTGCCCCCTGGAAGCCAGATATTTGTGTGGAATCTCGAGCTAGCCACCCCAAAAATCACTAGCCATTTTGGAAAAGCAGATACTTGGCTGGCAAAGGAGAACAGCGCTAAGGGTGATCGTTTGGCTGTCGATCTCAGCTCTGGCTTTACACCTCGGAGTCCCATATAAGAAGGGGAATGCATTGGCATCTAGATCGGCCCTGTGGATGAGAGAAGAGAATTTGCGGATGGATACACGGATAATCTGAGGTGAACGCAAAACTAAATGAGAAGCGAATTTGGGGATGGAACTGTAGATGTGGAAAATCCAAACCTCGAAAAGGCAGATGCAACAACAAAGAAGATTTGGTGATTTACACTTTAGCACAGACCAGTCCAAAGCTCAGAAACAGGGATAGAAATTTAACTGCCTTCCCAAACAAAATCCCATCAAAACACACAGCTGAAGGCAAATCAACATCTCATAGATTGGACCCCAGATAGTCCAGCCACCTTGACAAAATCCGCCGGGGAGGAGCGTTCATCTTTTGAAAACAAAGTCATAATCCCACCCAGCATCAGGCTGAGACTCGCGAATGACACTACAAAAGTTGGGGCAAGATTGGCTCCATATCCACAAACCAGATTTCCTGTTTTCCCATCTTTCAGAACCGACTCCCGTTAAAAAAATCAACTCAACAAACTGTATTTTCTCCAGTGCCCATCCATAAAGGGCTTTCTGTTCACCCCAGGGATAACAAAGCAAACTTCACATCGAAGGAAATTAAACTGGGGCAAGGGGAAAAAGGATAGCTTATTTACAACCATTTTTCTCTTTTTTAGTCAGAAGAGGGGAAAAAATAACAAAAAGAATATTTACATACCAATTACTTTTGTGTGTTTCTACAAGAAACAGCCAGTCCATCTGGAATATATACACAACTTTCTTCTCCTAAAGAAAAATTAACAGGGGGTCTTGATTCTGGTCTCGGCTTACGCTGGTGATACGCTCTGCCCGAGCGACACCGGGGTGAGCAAGAGGAGAATCCAGCCCCTTTATTATTATCTATTTGTGTTTGTATTTTATTTTTTAATATGTCGGGGGGAGGGAGGGGCGCACACTGATTGGCAGCAGGATATGGAGATGAAGTGATCTGATTGGTTCTGTTCTATTTGAGAGGGGACTGGGTATCGTTTTGTTTTGTCCAGAGGGAACGATTTCTCCACAGAAATGTCAGGGCACTAAAGTTAAAGTGACGCAGGACTTTGCGAGGCACTGTAATCAAAGGATGGAGGCGGTCTTCATAGTGGAGTGAATCAGGAGTGGCACCTGTTACAAAACTGATGAGGGAGGGAACAGAACAGTAAAAACCCGACCATGCTAAACAGATCCTGCCCCGCCACAGAGAGCGCTCAGGAGCTACCTGGTGCAGGTGGGAAGAGCAGCAGGGACAAACAGACGGAGGGACAGGAAGAGTCTGCTTCAGGCTCTAATGCTTTGGACTCCGACCCCTTGGGTGGTTAGAGACATTGCCGGCGCTTTCAGCTGCTTGCGTACTATGGTCACACCAATGGCAAGACCATAGCATTTCCCACCATGCTCAGCTACCTTCCCCTGACAACTGGGTGGCGACAGGTGTCCATTAAGCAGGAGGACAGGGGAGAAGGGAGGGGTCCTGCAGGCAAGGACCCAAATTCCTCTTCAGAGGCAGGGAATATAAATGCAAAGCAAAACTCCCAACTGTGGTGGAAAGAGGGCAGCTCCACTCCCAGCATGCACTCTGCTCTTCTGCCCCCAAAGCATCCTGGGTATTTGGGTCAAGCACCCCTGGTCTTAAGCAGAGCTGCATGCTGGGAGTTGTGGGTGGGGAAGGAATGAGTCTTGCCTGGGCAAAGCTGCTTCCAAATCAGCTCATGCCAAAACGTTGCCAACGCTGACTCTGGAGCCAATCAATAAGGGGCTGGGGGGTCACTAAAGGCAACCTGAATCCAGAGCTGGCTTCCCCTGGAGAAGGGCGGATCCTGGCAGAGAACCGACTGGCCGCGGGCCCCATTACCAGGCGCCGGAGGACGGGGCAGGGAACACAATAAATACGTCTCAGTTCAGCGTGCCGCGGCAGTTCTCTGTGCCGCACAAGCAGGGAATCTTGTTCTCCTCGATGGGGAACTTGTAGTCGTAGGTGATCTCCTCGTTGACACTGATGGGCTGCTTGGAATAGATGACGATCTTCTTCTGAGCCTCTATGGTGATCACTTTGGCATAGCAGTTGGGCTGAGGGATACAGAGAGTGGGTGAGTGACAACCACATTATTCCCCCCACCCCCTCAGCTTGGATGGGCCCTCCCGGGGGGATATGGAGAGCCCACCCGCAGCGCCCTCGAGCCCTCCTCTCATAGGTACACAAGCTACAGAGGGGAGGGACCCAGGAGATTGGGGATCAATCCCAGCTCTGCCACTGACTCCATGTGAACGCAGTCACGGCCTATCTCCGGGCGTGGCTCCCCCAGCTGTAAAGCGGGGCCATACAAGCTGGGTGGCCCAGACTGACAGACCACGCTTGGAGACGAGCGATGGAGGGACAAACAGAAAAGGACAAAGCTTTGACGGAGGGACAGACACACAAAGAGCTGGGAGGGAGGGACAGGTGGAAGCAGACAGAGCCTGGGTGGATGGATGAACAGATTCAGCGACAGAGCAGCCCGGGAATAAGGAACAGCCTGTAGCACAGATGCCCTCACCCCAACTCAACAGGTGCTGAGGCCCCTCCCTGAGCCCACAGGCGCTACCTCAGGTGAGAAGCCAGCAGCTCTGCCCCCTCCCTGAGCCCACAGGCGCTACCCCAGGTGAGAAGCCAGCAGCTCTGCCCCCTCCCTGAGCCCACAGGCGCTACCCCGGGTGAGAAGCCAGCAGCTCTGCCCCCTCCCTGAGCCCACGGGCGCCACCCCGGGTGAGAAGCCAGCAGCTCTGCCCCCTCCCTGAGCCCACGGGCGCCTCCCCGGGTGAGGAGCCAGCAGTTCTGCCCCCTCCATGAGCCCACGGGCGCTACCCCAGGTGAGAAGCCAGCAGTTCTGCCCCCTCCCTGAGCCCACGGGCGCCTCCCCGGGTGAGAAGCCAGCAGCTCTGCCCCCTCCCTGAGCCCACAGGCGCTACCTCAGGTGAGAAGCCAGCAGCTCTGTCCCCTCCCTGAGCCCACGGGCGTCACCCCGGGTGAGAAGCCAGCAGCTCTGCCCCCTCCCTGAGCCCACGGGCGCCTCCCTGGGTGAGAAGCCAGCAGCTCTGCCCCCTCTCTGAGCCCACAGGCGTCACCCCGGGTGAGAAGCCAGCAGCTTCCCTGAGCCCACGGGCGTCACCCCGGGTGAGAAGCCAGCAGCTCTGTCCCCTCCCTGAGCCCACGGGCGCCTCCCTGGGTGAGAAGCCAGCAGCTCTGCCCCCTCTCTGAGCCCACAGGCGCCACTCCGGGTGAGAAGCCAGCAGCTCTGTCCCCCTCCCTGAGCCCACGGGCGCCTCCCCACCAGGGCGAGAAGCCAGCAGCTCTGTCCCCTCCCTGAGCCCACGGGCGCCTCCCTGGGTGAGAAGCCAGCAGCTCTGCCCCCTCCCTGAGCCCACGGGCGTCACCCTGGGTGAGAAGCCAGCAGCTCTGCCCCCTCCCTGAGCCCACAGGCGCCTCCCCGGGTGAGAAGCCAGCAGCTCTGTTCCCTCCCTGAGCCCACAGGCGTCACCCCGGGTGAGAAGCCAGCAGCTCTGTCCCCCTCCCTGAGCCCAAGGGCACCTCCCCACCAGGGCGAGAAGCCAGCAGCCCAGCCCCCTCACCGTGCAGCAGTGGTTGATGAAGCGGGCCAGGTTGCCGCACTTGGTGGCGTCAATGATGGTGTCGTGGTCGACACGGAACAGGTAGCTGCTGCCGATGCCCTCCTGCACGTAACGCTTCTCCCGCATGTCGGCCACCACCTATGGGCATAGGGAGAGTGGTGAAGACACGGAGAGCCTGGGCTACACACTGCCCTGCGGGAACAGCTGCACCCCAGCGGCTTGCCTGGCACTGAACTGCAGCCAGCTCTGGGGAGGGGCAGCTGGAGAACAGTCGCACAGCGACACTGCACACCGATGGCTCACTCAGTGCTGAGATGCACCCACCTGTGGGGTCAGGCAACTGGGGGACTGACCCTTGCCAATTTCACCCCCCCACACACACACACACACCCCGCTGGGCACCAATAGGGCGGTGCCACTGCCGCACCCCTGGACTCACCTGTCGGATGTTCTGCCCCACATACTCAATCACCATCTCATCTGCTGCGATCGGCTCCATGGCGAACAGGCCCCACTCGTGGATACGGCTCCGGCCAAACCGCAGCTTCTTCTTACGGAACTGGAGTGAGGGGGACAGGAGGGTGACAGTGCTGGTGTGACCGGGACACACAGGTCTTAGGGGGCAGTCGTGTCCCTGCATCGAGCTCCTGCCCCATACCCTGCAGCACAGCGCCCCCTAGTGGAGTAGCTCTCACACTTTTGTACTGGTGACCCCTTTCACACAGCAAGTCTCTGAGTGCGACCTCCTCATATAAATGAAAAACACTTTTATATATTTAACACCACTATAAATGCTGGAGGCAAAGCGGGGTTTGGGGTGGAGGCTGGTAGCTCATAGCCCTCCTCCCCCGGTAATAACCTCGTGACTCCGAGGGGTCCCAACCCCCAGTTTGAGAACCCTTGCCCTAGTGCGTTGAGGTCATTGGCTCCCAGGACATTCTCTGCCCTTCCATAGCCAGGGAAGCTGGTCCTGCCTCACCAAGGAGCCGCAGCGCTGAGCACATACCTTGAGCTGATTGAGCTTCAGCAAGTCGCTGTCCAGGATGGCGGAGGAGCCGATGGCACTGAGCAGGCGCCGCTGCTCCGACCTCCGCTCTGACAGGATGCGGTTGGTGCCCTAGGAGACGGCAGGAGACGGGGTTAGAACATCTGTCCCCCCAAAAGGGGTCACATCACTGACCAATGAAATGTCCACACCCCCTCTCCATGTCTGCCAGGGGAACAGGCGGTTAGGGATGATTCAGTCCTGGGTGGAGACAGGCAAGATGGGCCTGGCTGGGGCATCTCCACCTCTGCCAGGTGACAATCCTGCCCCCTGGAGAGACTGGCCCAGCTGGGCATCTCCATCTCCGCCAAGGGAACAGGCTGTTGGGGATGACGTGCCCTGGGTAGGGACAGATGAGCTGGGCCTGACTGGGGCATCTCCATTTCTGCCAGGGACAATCCTGCCCCAAGTGGGGATGGTGAGATGCGCCCCCCAGGGCATCTCCATCTCTGCCAGGGGCTCAGGCTGCCCAGGACACTCCTGATACCTGGGTGTCCATCACCTCCAGCTCCTGTGCCGTCACAGGACACACATCGAGATATTTGTCCTTCTCCTTTTTGCTGATGGGGTAGTAGCCTTCGCTGCGGGCACAGCCAGTCTGGTGCTCCCGCAGGTCCGACGACTTCCGCTTCCGCTTGGGGTTGGCGATGTTGGTGAGTGGAGGAAGGAGTTAAGGAAAAGGATGGCTGGGAGAGACCAACATGCTCAGACCCCTCATCCCCTCCAGGGGACAGGATCCATGGGCCTTTCAGCCTCTCTAGGGCTGGCAGCCAGGGGGCACATTTGCATCAGGCTGTGCCAACAGGGGCAGACAGGGATGCCCACCACTCAGGCCACAGGGTACAGACCCCACAATCTCGTGTTCTACAGGACACCAGCCATTCAGCTGCCTACTAAACCTCTGGGGCCTTATGGGAGCCAGCACCCCTTGTGGCCCATTTCTCCCTCCCTGAGCCAGCAGGTCCCTCACCTGGGGCCAGACTGCAGCCAGCACCCCCTACAGAAGAAAGGCCCCCTCTCACCTTCCCCACCTCTGAACTAGCCAGCCCCGTCCTGGACAGGATGGGAGCCAGCACGCCCTAGAGGGGAAAGGTCCCATGTCACGTTGCCAGCCCCACCTGGGGTGGGATGGGAGCCAATACCCCCAGAGGCTCTACAGTAAGGATATTGGTGTGGTGCACCCAGTGGGTGTCGTTGAGCCAGTCAGTGCTGTTATCCTCCTGCAGCAGGCGCTCGTAGGTGAGTTTCAGATAGTGCATGTCCTCCACGTCCAGGCCCGAGTTCCAGATGTCGTAGAGGATGGTCATCTGCTCGAACTCGCTGCGGGTCTCAAAGGAGAGAAGGGGCTGGGGCCAAGGCTTGTGCGAGTGGGAGCGCAGCGTCCGCCGGCGCGTCTCGCCAGCATCAGCATCCTCGCTCTCCTCCTCCTCCTCTTCACTCTCTGAGGGGCAGGGCTCCGAGGCCGGGGAGTCCGGTGCCTCCTCTTTGTCTCGGTGTCGATTCCTCCTGGCCCGCTCCTCCCCAGCCAGTGCCAGGAGGGCGCCCACCTCTGGCTCAGCCTTGGCCTCGCTGGCCTCAGCCACCACCTCCTCCGGCGCCTCCAGCACCTCCCCAACGTGCCCGCCAAAGAGATCCACCCGCAGCACCTCAGCTGGGCCCGGGGCCTCCTCCTCGGCCTTGGCTGCTCTCCGGGGAGCTGGCGGCGTCGCTCTCACAGCCATGGCATAGTTGTGCTCCAGGAGGATGCTGTTGTCTCGGGGTGCAGGCAGAGCACGGGGGGGTGACTGCTCTTCTGCCTCATCTGACGTCTCCGTGCCCTCCGAATCCTCGGCCTCCTCTTTGGCGCGGCCAATGGGCATCTTCAGGGCGATGTCTGCCAGCACGGCTAGGTCCACGCCACCCGCCTCGGGCTGGTTTGCCAGCTCCAGGAGGGACGAAGCGCCCAGCTGTTCTCGTAGCCGCAGCCGCTCGGCCTCCCCGCTGGCTAGAGGGCGTGGGGGCTCTGAGGAGCGGGAACGGGAGCGACGGCGTCCGCTGCCAGCAGGCGGCTCCTCAGCCCAGCACTTCACCAGCGAAGCGTGGTCGGCCGGCAGGTTGCTGATGGTTCTTTGGCTGGCTTTGGGGGGCTCCCGCTTACGCCCCCCACTGACAGGAGGCTTGGGGGCAGGGGGCGGCGTGGCAGGGCGGGGGGTGTCCTGCGCTAAGGGCACTTGGGGCATCGGCGAGGCAGGTTCCACAGGCACTACTGCAGGAGGCGCTAGCTCCTCGGCAGGGGGCGGGGGCGGGGGAGGAAGGGGCAGTGGGGATGGGGCTGCTTCGGCCACCTTCTCTGCCCCCACCTTGGCCACCTCCTCCTCGCCGGAGGCTGAGAAGGAGACTGTTTTCCGGCGCTTCTTGGGAGGTGGCAGGAGGGGGATGGGCGAGGAGGGGCGGGGAGCCAGCTCAGCCTCACGCTCCTCTTGGGGGGCGGCTTTCTGCTCCGCTGTGGGCTCTGTGAGGAGGGAGATCACAGGGGGTTAGTGACCCTCAACCACACACCAAGATGGAACCCAGGGCCCCTCACTGCCTCCTGGCCTAGCCCTTACCGCGCCCCGCTTCAGTGCCTCCCACCACAGGCCTCAGCCAGAAGAGTCTTTGTCAGCTCAACCCCTTCCCAACATGGCCCCCATCCTGCTGCCCTTGGCTCCGACACATGGCACGATATCTCCAATCTCCAACAACCCTCCGCTCCTGCTAGAGGGGACATCTCCATCTCTGCCAGGAGCAGACGGTTGGGGACGATCCTGCCCCGGGTGGGAACGGGCAAGATGGGCCTAGATGGGGCATCTCCATCTCTGCCAGGGAGCAGACGGTTGGGGACGATCCTGTCCCGGGTGGGAACGAGCGAGATGGGCCCAGATGGGGCATCTCCATCTCTGCCAGGGAGCAGACGGTTGGGGACGATCCTGCCCCAGGTGGGAACGGGCAAGATGGGCCTAGATGGGGCATCTCCATTTCTGCCAGGGAGCAGACGGTTGGGGACGATCCTGTCTCGGGTGGGAACAAGCGAGATAGGCCCAGATGGGGCATCTCCATCTCTGCCAGGGAGCAGACGGTTGGGGACGATCCTGCCCTTCCTGAGATGATGGACATAATTAGCTATGTACCTAGTGTGGCCTCTTTGACCTTCTCCAGTTCCATGCCCGCCAAGGCCTCTACTTTGCTCTCCTTCCCTGCTGGCTCCACGGGGCAGCTGTCCATGGTGGACTCGTCCATGGTGTCCTCAGCTGTCCCCTCTACGCTCTCAGCTTCGTCCGAGGAGGAGGAGGAAGAGGACGAGCTGCTCTCAGAGTCCGAAGTGCTGTCGCTGTCCTCGTCCGATTCCTCGTAGAGGGAGTATACAGAGGAGTCCTCGCTCTCTGCTGCTTCTAGGCAAAGCGAGGGCAGCTCAGTCCCCACTGTATAGCAATCTATTGCTGAGATGCAGCTACCTCTGGGGCAGGGCAGCTGGGAACAGCCGCACAGTGACGGCTTGCTTGGCACTGTAAAGCAGCCAGCTCTGGGGTGGGACAGCTGAGGAACAGTGATACCACCTGGGAACGGCTCGCCCAGTGTCGAGGGGCAGCTGAGTAACAGCCCCCAACAAACATTCAATATTTCAGGGGGAAGCGATGGAGACTCCTGCATTGGGCTGGATGCACAAAGGGGACGGAGGGAGCCAGAGCACAGTAAGGGGATCTGGCCAGAACACCGGGGTTCATGCTCTGACTCTTGCTGAAGGGGAGCCAGGACTTTTGATAACCATCGAACGTCAGAGGCCTGGTTTCTGCCTCACCTGCCGCTCTTCATGTGCTGGTAATGCTGGGCACCGGGGCCAGCACTGACTGCCAGGGGTGAGCGCCCCCCGCCGAACCCACACCCAACTGCCTGCAGCACAGCACCCCCTAGTGCCACACTGAGCCAGCCCTGCCTGCCAGCGGGGAGTGCCCCTGCTGAGCCCCCACTGTGCTCCCTGCAGCACAGCGCCCCCTAGTGCCACACTGAGCCAGCCTTGCCTGCCAGCGGGGAGTGCCCCTGCTGAGCCCCCACTGTGCTCCCTGCAGCACAGCGCCCCCTAGTGCCACACTGAGCCAGCCCTGCCTGCCAGCGGGGAGTGCCCCTGCTGAGCCCCCACTGTGCTCCCTGCAGCACAGCGCCCCCTAGTGCCACACTGAGCCAGCCCTGCCTGCCAGCGGGGAGTGCCCCTGCTGAGCCCCCACTGTGCTCCCTGCAGCACAGCGCCCCCTAGTGCCACACTGAGCCAGCCCTGCCTGCCAGCGGGGAGTGCCCCTGCTGAGCCCCCACTGTGCTCCCTGCAGCACAGCGCCCCCTAGTGGAAACAATGGGAAACATCCCAGTTCTTTTACCTTCTGATTCCTCTTCCTTGTCGCTGTGTGCTGCATCCTCCTCTTCCTCCTCCTCTTCCTCCTGCTCATCCTCTTCCTCCTCCTTGAAAGGATGAAATAGGTTACATGGAGAGAACTCTTGGGGTTCTGGAAAGGCTGGGAGAATCTTTTACCTTTGTGGGCTCTCCCTGATCCCCAGGCAAACGACCCTCAACTTACCTGGGAGATGAAGTCTTCAAATGGGGAGAGGAAACTGAGGCAGGCAGCCAGGGAAGGGATTGCATGCATAGCAGATGGGCCCTGACAGGGTGTCTCTACCTCTGCCGGAGAACAGACTGCTGGAGATGGGCTAGAAGGGATGGCTGCTCTCACCTTCTCCGAGGATGACTCTTCAGAGGTCTCTTCCCCCTCGCTGTCCAGACAGAAGAGTTTCCGACGCTTGCCCGGTGTCTTGATCCACTCTTCGTCCCGCTTGGATCCCTTTGGTCCTTGGGCAGCCTCCTTGTCTGCGAGGGCCAAGGGCAGGGATTTAAAGGGAACATTTGCAGGGAGATGAAACCAGGAGTCCTGGCTGCCAAGCAGACTGCGCCCCTACTCCACCCACCATTTCTCCAATCCACCAGACCCTACGCTCCTCCCAGAGCCAGGGAGAGATCCCAGGAGTTCTGGCTCAAAGCCCCCCCTGCTCTTACCCACCAGACCACTCTCCTCCCAGTGCTAGGGACAGAACCCAGGAGTCCTGGCTCAAAGCCCCCCCTGCTCTAACCCACCAGCCCACTCTCCTCCCAGTGCTAGGGACAGAACCCAACTGTCCTGACTCAAAGCCCCCCCTGCTCTAACCCACAAGACTCCACTCCCGTTCCAGAGCTGGGGACAGAACCCAGGAGTGCTGGTTCCCAGCCTCCCCACTCTCATCCACTAAACTGCCACTCCCCTCCCAGGGCTGGGATTGAACTCTCAGCCCCGCTGACACTGCTCACCATCCTCCTCCTCCTCTGCGGGAGTGGAAGGCCGGGGTCGCACCTCTTCGCTGCTCTCCGAGATCTCAGAAGGCTCTTTCCTCTTCACCTGCAAAGAGCACAGGGGCTGCCAGGGACAGGAGCAGCTTGGGGAGTTGACAGGCTAAGAGCAGCGTCCTCCAAAGGGGAAAGGACCCATGTCCATTCCCTACCCCCACCCTCCCCGACCCAGCCAGTCCCTGCCCTGAGACTGGAGCAGAGCCAGTGCCTCCCAAAGGGGAAAGGCCCCATGTCCATTCCCCCCTCCCCGACCCAGCCAGTCCCTGCCCTGAGACCGGAGCAGAGCCAGCGCCCTCAAAGGGGAAAGGCCCATGTCCATTTCCCCCCCCACCCCCACCCGACCCAGCCAGTCCCTGCCCTGAGACCGGAGCAGAGCCAGCGCCTCCCAAAGGGGAAAGGCCCCATGTCCATTCCCCCCTCCCTGACCCAGCCAGTCCCTGCCCTGAGACCGGAGCAGAGCCAGCGCCTCCAAAGGGGAAAGGCCCCATGTCCATTCCCCCCTCCCCGACCCAGCCAGTCCCCTGCCCTGAGACCGGAGCAGAGCCAACGCCCCCAAAGGGGAAAGGCCCATGTCCACTCCCCCTCCCCCCCCAACCCAGCCAGTCCTCTGCCCTGAGACCGGAGCAGAGCCAGCGCCCCCAAAGGGGAAAGGCCCATGTCCATTCCCAGGCAGTTCAGGTGCATTCACCTTGAAGGACGGGAGCCTGAGTGCCCCACGGAGGCCGGTTCCGAAGCTGAAGCCCTCGAGGCTCACAGTGCCACCGCTCTTGGCCCAGTCGACCAAGGACAGCAGGGCCGGATCTTTGAGTTTGGTTTTCTCCTTCTCCTCCTCCTTGGCCTGCTGCTTGGCCGCGTTCTGGAAGGGCTGCAGGCAGGACATCCTATTAGTAACTCTGCCGAGAGCCACCATGACAAGGCCCCATGTCAGGGGTGGAGGGGCTGAGTTCTGCCTTGGGAACGGCACAGGCTGGGGGAGCACACACTGAACCCAGGAGTCCTGGCTCCCAGCCCCCCCTGCTCTAACCCACCAGACCCCACTGCCCTCCCAAGGGTGGAACAGAAGCCAGGCATGTCCTGACTTCCAGCCCCAACTCCGACAAACGGAACCCACGCCCACCCTCGCCAGGGCGAGTCAGGAACAGGGCCAAGCAGCGGCTTGATGCCCTTAGGGGTGTGGACGTGGGGAAGTGGGGGGGAGCTAAAAGGGCTGGAGGGGCCCATGGCTGCAGGGGCCTACTCCTCCAACACCAGCAGGCTGGCGGTGGGGGGTGTTCCCAAAGGGTTGGTGGGGAGGGGCAGATATTGGGCCTGGAGGTTGGGGGTGCCCTCTGCTCCAACTCACAAGGGGCTGGAGGCAGAGGAGGCCCCAGAGCTCCAACAGCGGGGGGCTCCCGCGCTCTCACCTTGGCCTTCTGCTCCTTGCGCTCCCACCACTTGTCGAAGGTGCTGAAGGCCACATTCTCCACCATCTTGCGGTTGAGGTCACGCTGCATGATGCTCTTCATCTCCTGCGTAAGGGTGGCCAGGACGCTGTCCACAGTGGAGGCATGTGGGTCGCAGGGCGCCTCCTCCTGGTAGCCCCACGTCGCTGCCCGGTAGTCCAGCAGCCGCTGCGGTTGTGAGGGGGGCGGTGGAGGCAGGGGCTGCTCCGAGCCGGGCGGCGGCTCCTCGGTGCTGGCCGGCTGCTGCAGGAAAAGCTGGTCTCTCGGGAAGTGGCGGCTGTCCTGATCCAGCAGGTAGTGCCCGTAGAGTGGGTGGCTGGCGAACGCTGCCTCCTGATGGTAGGGGAAGGGCTCTTCATACTGCCCCTTGCCCTGGCGCAGCTGGTGCAGCCGGCTCAGCATCTGGGTCTGCATCTGGAAGGACATGGGCATCCCACCCCACTGGTTGCCCAGCCGGTTCATCAGCTCCAGGGAATTAACGAAGTCATAGATGTGGGGAGGAGCAGCCGCCCCAGGTCCTGTGCCCGCTGCGCCTGCCTGCGCACCATAGTCCGGGAGGCCCGGCGCCTGCAGGTGGTGGGGTGGCGGGGCCTGGGAGTAGTCGGCCTCGCCTGTCAGGTGGGGCAGTGACACTGACATGAGGGGCTGCAGTGGGTAGGTAGAGGGTGGCTCTGGCGGGTGGGCGAAGGCCGAGACACCCAGCGGGAGGTGGGCAAGGCCTGCAGGCAACACCGGGAAGTGTGGATCGGCCGGCGCCAACCCCGTGGGTTCATCCTCTGCCTCCTCCTCCGAGATCTCCATGTCCTCGCCCGATGACTGCTGGGAGGCCTGAGGAAGGAGGCGGGGTTAGGACACGCCCCCGCTGTTCCAGCAACAGGCCTCCCCCTCCCCAGCACTCCCACCCCCACTTCTCCTCCCACAGCAAGCCTAACCCTTCCCCTCCCTCTCCAAACCCACATCATCCCCACAAGTCCTGGCTCCCAGCCCCCCTGCTCTAATCCACTGGATCCCACTCCCCTCTGACAACTGCTGATAGAACCCAGGAGTCCTGACTCCCAGCCCCACCCCCTTTCCAGACCGCAGGAGCAGCATCTCACCCTGTCCTGCCCGTTGGCCTTGGGCGACTCTACCCCGGCGTCCGGAGCTGGCACCACATCCTCAAAGCTGATGGGCAGAGGTGGGGGCGGGGTGCAGGGCCCATGCGGTTCTGCCCCCTTGGCCCCCGCCTTGCCCCCTTCCTCCTCCTCTTCCTCCGTGTCTGAATTGAGGAAGGAGAACTTGGATCTTTGCTCCTTCAGCAGCATCTCAATGCGCGAGTCCAGGCTGCTGTGCTGGGCAAACGGGACGCTCTCATTGGTGGTCTCTGGCGCTGGGGAGCCCACACGGGCCGGTGAGGCCTGGGGGGCCGGCGATTGGGCCTGATCTTCGGTGCTGGCAGCTGTGGGGCTGGGCTCTTCCTTGCTTTCCTGAGCCAGAAATTCCGTGGGGGGCAGGGAGTTGGCAGCGAAGGTCTCGGCCGTGGGCAGCAGCCGGTAATCCTGATCACAGGGGTGTGGCTCCGGGGGTAGCGGGAAGGGCTCTGGGGGGGCCGGGTAGGGAGGGTAGATGGCACCGGGGGCTGCAAAGGGCTCCCCTTGCTGGCCAAAGCTGTGGCTGTTCTGGAAGAGGGTCCCATCCGGCGTGGCTGGGGCCACAGGGTAAGACGCTGCCGTGGTGGAAGCAGAGGAGGAGGAGGAGGAAGAGGAAGAGGAGGAGGAGGAAGAAGAGGAAGAGGAGGAGGAAGAGGACGAGGAGGAGGGAGCAGGGGTGGGATCGTCCCGCTGGGGGCGCTCCCGGTGCCGAGAGTGGTAACTGGAGTCCTCTCTTTGGTGGGAGCGGTGGGCGGAGGAAGAGGAGGCGTGGTGGGAGGAAGAGCGTCCCTCAGAGGAGTGGCGGCGCTGGTAGCGCCCGCCTGCCCCCTCGAACTGCTGGTTGTAGGGTGAGTAGTGGGGGTCATTGGGGCGGAAGTGCGAGGAGGAGGTGGCCGTGGCAGCGGCAGCCGTGGAGGAAGAGGAGGAGGAGGAGGAAGAGTAGTGCCGGCGGGAGTACGACTCCGGGTAGCTGTTCTCATGCCTGCGGGACTTGTAGGAGGTCGGCTCCGGGTGATAGCTGGAGTAGCTGGGCGTGCCTTGCCTAGGAGACGGGGGCGGGGGAGACACAGGCAGTGAAACCTGGGCACCACAGGAACAGCTGTTAGACCCATCGCCGCTCGCGCTGAGCTGCGACCACTGCTGGGTTGGGGCAGCAGGATCACAGACACACACAAGGCCGCACAGAGCTGGCTCATCCAGCACTGACATACCCAGGCCAGCCTTGACTGCCGAGGGAGAGCACCCCTACTGAGGCCCCGCCCCGCAGCACAGCACCCCCTAGCGCCGCACTCGGGCCCAGGGAGAGCACCCCTTACTGAGGCCCTGCCCTGCTCACTGCAGCACAGCGCCCCCTAGTGCCACACTGGGGCCAGTCTTGGCTGCCAGGGGAGAGCGGCCCCTACTGAGGCCCCGCCCTGCAGCACAGCGCCCCCTAGCGCCGCACTCGGGCCCAGGGAGAGCGGCCCCTACTGAGGCCCCGCCCTGCAGCACAGCGCCCCCTAGCGCCGCACTCGGGCCCAGGGAGAGCATCCCTTACTGAGGCCCTGCTCTGCTCACTGCAGCACAGCGCCCCCTAGTGCCACACTGGGGCCAGTCTTGGCTGCCAGGGGAGAGCGGCCCCTACTGAGGCCCCGCCCTGCAGCACAGCACCCCCCTAGTGCTGCATTGGGGCCCAAGGACAGTGCCCTCTAGCGCCGCGCTGGGGCTAGGGGAGAGCGCACCCTGCCCAATAACACAGCACCCCCTAGCACCGCACTGGGGCCCAGGGAGAGCGCACCCTGCCCTACAACACAGCGCCCCCTAGCACTGCACTGGGGCCCGCCCTGACTGCCAGGGATTAGTGCCCCCTACTGAGGCCCTGCCCTGCTCCCTGCAGCACAGCGTCCCCTAGTGCCACACTGGGGCATTGGGGCCAGAACTGACTGCCAGGGAAAGCGCCCATCCTGCTCCTGCCACAGCTCCAGCCCAGCTGCCTGGCGTGAGCGCCAATGGCGCAGGGATGCTGTGCACGGGTCCAGCAGAGAATGCAGAGCAGGTACCTGCTGGAGTAGGCCGAGTCTTGGGAATACGGTGTTCCTCCTCGGGGGGTGTGCGGGGTCCCCTGGGACGACTGCGGGGTAAACTGACCATAGAACGAGGGGGTATCCTGGCGAGCACTGGAGTATGGGGTGTCCTGAGAGCAAGGGGTCCCATTGCCAGGCGTTGAACCCACAGTGCTGCCTGAGTAGGAGGAGTCAGTGGACTGGCGCCGTCGGGACTCTGACTACAAGAGGAAGGAAGAGAAGTTTAAAGACATCTGGTACCTCTGGGGTGGGGCAGCTGGGAATTACCAAACAGCGACACCGCATGGGGATGGGACGGCTCGCCCGGCTCTGAGATGCAGCCACCTCTGGGGTGGGGCAGCTGGGAATTACCACACAGCGACACCGCATGGGGATGGGACGGCTCGCCCAGCTCTGAGATGCAGCCACCTCTGGGGCAGGGCAGCTGGGGAACAGCCACACACAGCACTGCACAGTGATGGCTCACCAGGTACTCAGATAAAGCCACCTCTGAGGAGGAGCATATGAGGGACAGCTACACAGTGCTCACCCGGTGGTGAGATGCAGCCAGCTCTGGGGCGGTGCTGCAGGATAACGGCTGCACACAACGCTGCACAGGGATGGCTTGCCTGGAGCGGAGATGCAGCCACCTCTTGGGCAGCTGGAGAACAGTTTGTAGCTCTGACAAGTCAGGCTACCTATTCCCATTCCTACACCTGGACGTCGGTGCCTGAATCTGACACAAGGAGTAAGAGCCTGGCTCCCAGCCCATCCCGCCAGCCTCCTGTACCGTCTCAGCCTGGGCCACAGGCGCTGGGAATTTCTCGTTCAGAGATTTGCCCCCGGTGGGAACAGTCTGAGGGGTGTAGGAGCCGTTGACGATCAGCTCATAGTACTTCATCCGCTGCTGTCCTGCAGGGGCAGGGTGAGAGCACATTTGACAGAACAAGGTCAGGCTTGGTAATTCTAATAGACGATTCATGATGCAGCCACTTCTGGGGCAGAGCGCAACAGCGGTACCAAATATAACTAAATGGCACCCACCCCATTTTTCCAGGCTGCTGACAGAACTGCTCAGCTAAGGTGGAAAGACAGAGTGGGATTCTTAGGCGAACAGGAAGCCAGGTGGACACAGAATCCTGGCACACCTGGGGTCATTTATGGAATGGGGATGACACAAGGATGAGTGAAAGGCGGGAGCAACCAGCCATCCTTTGTCCCAGCAGCTTCCCCTGGAAGGAAGCTGGGGCTTAAGCTGGGTCACCCTGCTGGCCATCTTATCTCTGCTACCCTACGGCTGCCCCCTTGATCACTCCCCACGGCACCATTTACTTTCCTGAAGACTGAGCTGCTTTAGTCTAAAGCCTCTGGGCTCTGTATAGGGGTGTATGGGTACAGACCACCAGCCTGGGACGTACAGGAGGCCAGACTAGATGACCCACTGGTCCCTTCTGGCCTGAAACGATGACACCCTACCGGTGCAAGGGTCCGATTTGGGATTTCCCTCTGTTGTCACACAAAGAGGAGCCAGCTACCCCAGGATCCCAGCAGAGAAAACCAGCCCCAATGGGGAGATGGCAGGGGTCGGAGAGGAGAAGCACTCTCTGACCCCAAGGAGGAGATATTTAAAATACAAGACACCTCCTGCAGAGGATGCTTCCCAGGTGACTGGATGGTGACAAGATCTGCTCTAGCTGACAGGAGCTATGGGTTGGAGGCAGGAACCCCAGGGCCTGGGTTATCCAGAAGGTCAGACTAGATGCAGGCTCTGGATTCCGAACAGCACCTAAGAGTCCCCTGCCCTCAGCCCTTCTGCAAGTGCAGCCACCACTGCCACGTGGGGGGTCTTTGACCTAAGAGATTTCGGCCATGATTCTTAGAAAGCTGTTGGCATCCTGTTGCCAGTTTAGCGCCCAGATCCCCAGCTGGGGCACTGAGGGAAGAGCACTCCCTACTGCGCCCCCGACACTGCTACATTGTCTTAGTTCCCATTGGCTTTGAAGGAGCGACAGTGATTTGCACCAGCTGGGGAACTGACCCACAGGGAAAGGAATGAACCACAATGGGGAGCATGGGGCCCGAGGGGAAGGGAGGGCTCCAAGGTGGGGCTGGTACCTTTGATGTCCAGCTGGGCGTGGATGATGTTGCCCATGACTGTGGTGTTATGCAGGTTCTTGACAGTCTCCTTGGCTCCGCGCGTGCTGGTGAATAGCACCTTGGCCAGGCCTAGGTGCTTGCGGTTCTTGGGGTTGTAGAGAATCTCGATCTCCTCGATCTCCCCGTACTTCTTGCACATCTCGGCCAAGAAGGGCTCCTTGATGTTGTCATTCAGCCGGGCAAAAGTCACCTCCTTCAGCGGGATCTGCCCGATGTAGAACTCGTCCAGCTGCCACCGGGCAGAGGGGAGAGATCAGCACCCACACACTGACCCCCATTGGCCTCCAGGTAGGGGGAATGGGACCTGGGGCCTTTCCCCTCTAGAGCGTGCTGGCTCCACTCCAGCCCCAAGGTTGGGGTCTAGCTGGCTTGGGGGACAGAGAATGGGCCCCTTCCCACCTAGGGTGCATCAACTGTGATCCAGCACCAGGGCAGGAGGACTGACTGGTTGGCTCAAGTGATGGGGAATGGGAAACGGGGCCTTTCCCCTCTAGGAGACGCTGGTTCCCATCCAGCCCGTGTTGGGGACTGGCTGGCTCAGGAGGTAGGGAATGGGACACAGGGCCTTTCCCCTCTAGGGGGCACTGGCTCCAATGCAGGCCCATGTGGGGAGAATCCCATCTACCCCTCTTCACTACACAGCAGCCACCAGTGGGCAAAAGGCTCTGGAAGGTGGCTAGATCCCAGCAGACATCCAGATGGGAATGGCCCAGCTGAAGGATTAGTAGTCGCGGCAGTAATGTTCCTGGGGCTAGCTCGGGGAGCGGCAGAGGGGAGCTTGCTGTCATGCTGGGGAGCTGAGACCAGGCAAACCCCGCCCTGCTTACCTTGAACTTAGGAACAGGGAGCGACAGGTCTCTGTGCTTGGACCATATCCTGCGTGGCCGGGGGTCTCGAACGTCACCCACAGGAGGATATCCTGAATCCTGGGGGAGAAGGAAGACAGGTTAGCTGGAGGTTACCTTGCAAAGGACCTCAGCGGATGGCTGGACCAGAAAGATAAGGGTGTTAGGACTCCTGGGTTCTATTCCTGGCTCTGGGAGCAGAGTGGGGGACTAATGGTTAGAACAGTGGACCGGGAGCCAGGACTCCTGGGTTCAGTTCCCCTGCTCTCTGGATTGCCTAGGACACAAGACAGCACCCCTGTTTGAACAAGGGTGTGCAATAATTACCCCAGCTCTGAAGTCACACACACTCATAAATTCCAGAACACTTTACAAAGGAAGTCAGGCTCACTAGCCCCATTTTACAGAAGGGGAAAACTGAAGCACAGTGGGAGACAGTGACTTGCCCAGGGTCACCCAACAAGCCAGTGGCTGAGCCAGGAGTAACACGCAGGTCTCCTGAATCCCAACCCAGTGCTCTACTCACTAGGCCATGCTACCATAACATCCAACCTTCATTTTAAAATGCCAGGGATGGAGAATCTACCACAGCCCTTGGTAAATTGTTCCAACAGTGAATTCCCCTCACTTATGCCTTATTTCCAGTCTGACTGTGTCTAGCTTCCACTTCCAGCCACCGGACTGTGTTAGACCTTTGTCTGCTAGATTGCAGGGCCCACTGTCAAATGTCTGCTCCTAATGCAGGAACTTACATCAAGGCTTATGGGAATTAGATTTTTATCTGTAAATGTCACTTTCGCTGTAGGCACACAAACTGACAAATATTTCCTTCAATAATAATTGAAATTTACATCTAGGCAAAGTAAGAAAAACGCTGCTTGAGAGTTTTTTTGACATGTGATGCTGACAATGTGTGTTTGAACGGTTATAAACCTTGAACTTTTTGAATGTCAGAGTCTACTGTCATTAAATAATTATTGTTTCACCCCCCCATAACTTAACCTGCAACTGTGAAAATCTAAATTGATAAAAATCGAAAGAGCTGCTTTAAAATAAACATTGATCTTATCCATCCTAATTATACAAAAAGAAAAACTGACTTCTGATAAGCCTACTTACAGATGGCTACCCCTTCCCTTTCCCCTGTGGTGGATTTCCCTGCATTTGTTTTAACATGAGGGAATGGCTTTATTCTCGTATAGTACTCTTCACACACTGTAGAAGGATGGCTGTGTTCTCAGTCGGCACCCTGCGCATCTCTAAGGGCTAATGTTTGTTTCACAGAGGCAAAATCAGAGCCCTAATCTAGAGAAGTCAAGTTCTCAGCTGCAGCACGCAGGGCTCAACCTCTTATTAAGGGCTCTGGGGAAGGCGATAGGTCAGGTTAATCAAGGATTTTTATCTGAGGCTGCTACTGTTATTGTTATTCCTACTGGCTGTCATGAGCAACTTGAAACCTCATCAATTTCAGAAGTGGTTTCACAGAGGAACTCTGAATCAGATTGCTAGGCTACGTGGTTTCCCAACCGTGCTACATAGATTCATAGATTCCAGAAGGGATCGTTGTGATCATCTAGTCTGGCCTCCTTCATAACACAGACAACAGAACTCCCCTAAAAGAATTCCTAGAGCACATCTTTTAGAAAAACCATCCAACCTTGACTTTAAAATGGTCAATGATGGGGAATCCACCACGACCCCTGCTGAATTGTTCCAATGGCTAATTACTCTCACTGTTAAAAATGTACACTTTAGAAAGGGGTTTCTCTCCCCTCCCTGATGCTGTGGGAAAGACGCCAACAAAAACAAGAGCCCGGAGAAGGGCCTGTCAAGGAAGGGAGTGAAACTGACCAGACATGAAGCGATCAAATGAAGGCTGGGAAGGGACATGATTGCTCTCTCGATATATAATCTATAAGGGACATGCTGTTATTTACATATGGGATCTCAGCAATCAGATACCACACGTATAATCTATCCCCTATCCCAATGTTATATTATATAAATACGAACGATCTAAGGATAGATTATATCTATACACAGGCTCTGATTGCTCAGATTATATATTATACAATCTGTCCCCATCCCACGATTATATGTATAATCATATACCCTGTACATAATATATATGGGGGGGGGGGTTGACTGAGGCTGCTTTCAGCTATACACCAGGGGTGGCCAACCTGTGGTTTCGGAGCCACATACAGCTCTTCAGAAGTTAATATTATCATTTATGTTCTTATTTGGCTCCCTGTATAGGCACCGACTCCGGGGCTGGAGCTACAGGTGCCAACTTTCCAGTGTGCCGGGGCGTGCTCACTGCTCAACCCCTGGCTCTGCCACGGGCCCTGCCCCCACTTCGCCCCTTTCCCTGAGCCTGCTCTGCCCTCACTCCTCCAACCCTCCTGCACACCACCAAACAGCTGATCGCCAGGGCTGCCGGTGGGTGGGAGACGCTGGGATCGGGTGGGGGAGCTGATGGGGGGCTGCTGACGTGTTACTGTGGCTCTTTGGCAATGTACATTGGTAAATTCTGGCTCCTTCTCAGGCTCAGGTTGGCCACCCCGATAGACAGTGTTTCTTTAGGCAGAGATTTTGATGCAATGCACAGCTAGCCCATGGAATTCACTGCTCTGGGGCCAAGAGCTTAGCAAAATTCTAAGGCGGCCAGGAGAAGATCCATGGTTATAGCAGTAAATATTCAACAGACAGGAGTTTTGCATGGGATATAAACCCTCATGCAAGAGGGTGCAAGCTCTGATGGGGGCTAGGAAAAAATCTGCCCAAGGGGGCAGGTTATTCCAGAATTGTCCCCTTCCTCTGAAGCAGTTGGTGTTGGCCACTGTTGGAGAAGGAACAGCAACCTAGATAGGACTGTCAGTCTGATCTGGGGTGGCAGGATACCACGCTAGATGGGCACGTGGGTCTGATCTGAGGAGGTGGGATACCAACCTAGATGGGCTTACAGGGTTGATCTGGGGCAGCAGGGATGGAAGCAGGTGATCTAGATGGGCCCATGTGTCTGATCCAGGGCAGCAGGGAGGGGGTGGGATACTAAGGGAGACTGGCCCATGGGTTTGATCCAGAGTGGAAGGGAGGAGGCGTGTATCGGATTAGATGGGCCCATGGGCCTGATCCAGGGCGGCATGGAAAGGGCAAGATACCAAGCTAAATGGGCCTGGGGGTGGTCTGATCTGGGCGAGACAGGGATGGGGAGCAGGATATCAGGCTAGATGGGCCCATGGGTCCAATCTGTGGTGGGCTATTATGTTTCTAATTATGCATTTGGTTTGAAACCTGTAGCAAAATCTTATCTCTTTGGACATTGACAACCACCTAGGGATAAAGGGTTGCCATAGAAAGAAAATCTCAAGAATAAATTGCACAAGACCGTTGAGTTTCAGCTGTGGGGGGACAGGCATATTGGAACAGACAGACTGGATCAGCTCCATGGGCCCATCTACCCTGGCTTCCTGCCCCCTCTGTCCCCTCCTGGGTCAGACTCATGGGCACACCTAAATCAGCATCACACCTGCTCCCTGTCTCGTTGGATCAGAGCCATCTAGCCTGGGCTCCTGTCTCCCACACGCTTTAGAGAAAAGGGTCTGGGAGACTGGCAGTGGGTTCTGCTCAATTCTGCTGCTGCACAGAGATCTGTGCCATGGGTTTTTAAGCCACACCACTTGTCAGTTATATAAATATAAATAAAAAAAATCCTGTGAGGTACAATTACGAGGTAACTTGCCCATAGGTCTATATTGTGGTCGGACCTAAAAGCCAGAATCACGGCCCAGGTCCCCACTGTGCTAGGTGCTGTACAAAGACAGAACAAAAAGAGGCTCCTGCCCCAGAGAGCTTATGATCGAAGTACAAGACAAGAGACAACAGGTGAAGACAGACAGGCAGATGGGGGAAGTACACTGAGCCAGGATGGTGAGCAGGGCACGCCTTTTTGTCAGCATCACGACAAAGGGGAATTTTGAGGAGAGATTTTAAGGACAATGGGGCAGCTTTGCAGCTGTTTATGGGCAGCTCCTCGCAGACAGCAGGGGTAGCCTGGGAGAAAGCCCCAAAGTGCCTGTTTAAAAACATAACAAGCAAGCAGTGGCAGCCATGGGCTGACCAGCAGCAGGAGCAGATATCTCAGAAGCAAATGAGATCGCCTAGATTGGGTGGGGACCGGCCGTGGAAGGGGAAAGAAGCAGCTTATATTTGATGCGATGGAGAAGGGGAAGATAATGTAGGTATGCAAAGTGAGGGGTGACACAGGCAAAGCGATGGGCTTGGAGAACTATCTTTTCAGCAGCGTTCTGAATGCATATTAGCACGGAAAGACTGCATTTGTCAAGGCCAGGGACGAGGACACTGCAACAATCTGCATGAAATGATGAGAGCCTAGAGGTTGTGTTTCTTCCTCACCTGGAGCAAGCAGAAATTGGCATCTGCCTGATACATCAGGGTTTATATGTCCTCTCTAAGAAAATGTGTCACAGATCCACAGGGTCTGGTCTATGCTCTAGCCTGTGATCAGTCCCTTGGGAGTGACCCTTTTACAGTGCCAAACCCCACAGGTTCACAAAGTTCCATGGCGGCAGGCTCACAGCCTCCATGAGTGGGCATTCGGCACCAGCAATCCCACTCCCTCTCCATGGCTCCCTGCAGCAAATCTAGCCTGTGGGAGGCTGGTACTGGGCCGCTTTGGGTGGATAAAAATCAATGGGTTTTTTTGTTTTTGTTTTTTTAAATCTGATTTATTTGATTTAAATCTGATTTTTTTTTGGCTAAAGTGCTTTTTGAGGAAAACACCTATCTAAAGAGTTTTAATTATGATACATTATAGCTCAAATATCTCATCATGGAATAGGGATTACAAATTCTAACTCTATAGTATGAGACAATATATTCATGTCATGTTTAAGAAAAGTTTTGTAAATGAGTTCCAATAGGGTTCATGGATTAGGGATCCCACAGGCTTCTGTAGAGATTATTTAGGTTAATCTTTCTATCTACCCAATGGGACACAGTGCTCAGTCTAGAAGATACCAGCAGAGATGCTTAGTTTTGCAGTTCTCAAACTGTGGATTTGTGTCTCCAGAGGTAACATGCTTGTTAACAGCAAAAATGATTTTAAATAAATATAGAGAAGTGAGAAATAACAGACCTCAACCTTATTGTCCCTCTGCAAATGTGTGTACACAGAGTCAATCCCTTACCTCTCTCAAAAAGTGCAAAGTTTCAGAAAGTTCAGTGAATAGAAAGTTGTTGGGGGTGAAATAGATCTGGACAAGGAGAAGTCTGGAGATAAATGTGAGAAGGGAGGGACAGGCAGTAGAAACAAAAGTGAATCTGTTTGAGCAGCATATCCTAGAAGTCTTGAGGTCTTTCTGAGTGTAGCCTTGATTGAGTTGAGATCTACCATACCATTCTCTCCCTAGAATGGAAAACCTATAATGGCAGCAGACTGTAAGAGAGACCCAGTTTGGGAATATTTTAATGAAGTTCCTCTACCTGTGGGTAAGACAGGCATGCGTGCAAAATGCAAACAGTGTAACAAAGAAATGCAAGGCCTGGTTGCCTGAATGAAACATCATAATGAGAAGTGTTCCTTCTCAGGAGGAAGCTGCGTTGAAGATGATGAAAGGAATATGTCTGAACATGCAGGATCTTCAGGTTGGTAACAACCAACAAGGATGCACTTTAACGTAGAAATCCATGATTAAATCAAGTCTTCCTGACTAGTGATTTAAATCATGATTTAGACCAAATCCACCCTGGGGCCCCTCCAGGGCACAAGGCTCCCAGTCAGTATATGCAGCGACACAAACTGCCTTTTCAAAACCAAGTAATTTATTAGTCACCTGGCTACAGCATCTGATAGTCCAGTGGTTAGTGCAAACAGGCAGAAGTTAAACCCTAGTCCATTCTAGCTAAGCCAGCGCCACGAGTCAGTCCAGCAGTGAGAGATTCTCGCTGTCACTTTGTCCATGCAGGTGACAGCAGCTGGGGCTAGGAACACAGAGTGACGGCTGCCTCTCGGAGCCTGCCTGCAGAAAGACAGGCCTGGCGAGAGAACTGCCTCATTTGGCTGCCAGCGATGGACTTAGGGCGGCATGAGCCCAGACAGGGCAGAGCACTGACTTCTCTGGTACTCTACAGAGCTCAGGTGGCATGGAAGAGTTTATCTGGGACTTTGGGTAACCCTGATCTAGCCAGAGGACTACCCCACCGCAGTGTGGAAGGCATGGGAGGCTGAGCGGATCAGCTGGAGACTAGGAGGGAAACCGAGGGAGAGCCACCCTCATGCCAAGCTAGAAGGGGGCACTAGACATGGAAAAACGTTACACTGATCCAGGAGCGGGGCTGCTTAGTGCTAATGCCAGGCAAAACATTTATTGGCTCCGTGTTTTCTGGAGTTGCCATGTCTCTGTCTGGAGTCACCTGTTGTCTCCTGTCTTGTACTTAGCTTGGCAGCTCTATGGGGCGGGGACTGTTGTGTCTGTGCAGTGCCTAGCACCATGGAGTCTTGGGCCAGGACTGGGCTCCTACGCGCTACCATAATACACCTAATAAATCACAGACAGCCCCATGTACAACAGCCACCTGGTCCATGACTGGGCTCCTAGAGGTTATGGTGACATACATAACTAGAGCGTCAGGCACTTTGTAGCTTCTGTCAGCCAAGCACAATGACCCCCTCAAGGGCTCCGGACATCCCACCTCCAACCAAGATCTCCGGATAGTCCCCTCCCATCCCCCATATTTCAGTGACTCCCGGCAATCCCCCACCTCCAGTGCTGGGAGTCTCTCCCCCGCATCTTCCGATGCTAGGTATGTCCCGCATATACAAAAGGCTCTTTGTATCCCATGTCCCCACATTCCTCTGATGCTAGGGGTTCTGTGTCCCAAATTCCCTTCTTCTCCACACTATGGCCTGCGTCTCCCCTCCCCACCGATGCAGGGGCTCTGTGTCCGCCCCCCATGCCTCCTCTGCCACATACCGGGGGTTGCGTGTGCCCCTCCATGTCCCAAAGGAGCAGGCCCACAGGGAAAACCACCATGGCCTGCAGTTCAGCAAGAGGGTACGAATGAGTGTGATGCTGGGGAGAGGAGAGCTGGGAGGACACACTCTCTAAAGAGGGCTGGGAGCACAGAAAGAGGCCCTGGGAAACGGGACCATATGGACTGGCGAGAAGATAGCCCTGTTATTCACGGTCCCCAGGCCAGCCTGGTTACCACCTAGCATGAGGGTGCAGCAATCATTGCTAGTGCAGGAGGCAGAAGGGAGGGAGCAGAGGGCTAGGAGCCAGCTGACTGGTGAATGAAGGCAGCCTCTGAGAGGAAGGACAAGGATAGGTTTGGGAGTGTTTGGATCGCTGGCTTATACCCCAAAAGGAGGTGGATTTGGGGAGCGCTGGGAGCCAGAGGATGACAAACTGAAGGGGAAACTGAGGCACGGTAGGGATTTAACAGAGATCATGGGAACAATTTGCCTGCTGAGATCTGCAAAAGGTTTTTACAAGTCACCACCCACCCTCAGTGTTTTATTGGCTTCAACGCGTGTCCCCGGTGCAGGGCAGCAAGGTACATTAGGAACATACGCACGGTCAGGATGAGGCAATGGAGCAACAGGACTTGATATGTACAGCACCCTTAACGCCTCATGGTTTACAACTTGGCCACAATGATATGACAGCAGGTGATAACGCTTTGTGCTTCAGCAGCCCTTTTCATAAGTAGACCCAGTGTGCTTTATCCAGAGCAATTAGTGACCCTCACAAACCTGCCCACCGAGCTTTAGCCCTATTTTACACATGAAGAAACTGAGGCACAGAGCATAGGGAGGGACGTGCCCTAAGTTACACAACGAGACAGAAGGAGGGGAATAGAACCCAGGAGTCCTGGCTCCCAGCCCCCCTGCTCTAACTCACTAGACCTCACACCCCTCCCAGAGCTGGGGATAGAACCAAGTCCTCGCTCTCAACCTCTACTGCTCTGATGTATTAGTCCACAGTAAGAGGTGAGCAAGTGCTGTCTAGGGTGGGCCTATGCAGTGGGCTAGCATCAGAAACTGCTCCAGACAGAAGGGGAGGGAAGAAGGCTACCCCTTCTCTGCTGGCAAGCCCCCAGCCCCCCAAAGCAGGCAGTGAAGCCCCACTGCCAGCCATGCCTGGACTCACAGGGGCGCTGAAGTGGACTCCATCGTAGCGGTAGACTTTCTGCGGGGCCCGCCGCAGCGCCGGGTCAATGACGAGCTTGTAGCTTCTCCACTGGAAGTTGGGGGCTTTCTGGATGTCACCCCCACTTTCCTGATCCATTATGACTCATTTAAACTGAGAGGGAGATAGAGAGGAGAAACACCACTATCAGCCATGTAGTATAAACACAGAGTACCCCCCCGCTGGCCACCTCTGGGACTCCTCTGCCACACGGCTCGCATCTGCCTCAATCCCAGACACCTCCAGGTCCAGAGAGGTAAGCGCCTCTCTATCCACCCCACCAGACACACCCTCACAACCAGGAGAGCCCCTCGATCCCAGCAAGCTGGAGACCAACTAGGCTATTGAGTCAAGATTCACGAGGGTTACTGGGGAAGCCAGAAGGCTTTCAGAGCGTTCCAAGCCAGAAAGTCCCATTAGATGATCGAGTCTGGCCTCTTGTATAGCATGGACCAATCAGTTTCACCCGGATCCTCCTGTGCTGAGCCCACTGACCTGGGTTAGACCCAGTCCTCGGGAGGTAAACTAGAGCATTCTACCCAACGACAAGTGTTGGGTCCAGATCAGGTGGAAAACAACCGGCCCCTCTCGGGCTCGAGTCGGTCTGGCTCTCCTCCTGCCACAGGGCTGGCACAAAGGCGACTGTATGCCCTGTTCCTGCTGGCCACCCGCCACCTCGCTGCACTGTGTGCACTGCAGAGTGAGTGTGCAGAGGAATCCCAAAGCAGAAGGGGGTGCAAGCTAGCAGGAGGGAGGCACGCAGGTTCTGCAGGAAGGGTTGGCTTAGGTAGGAAAACAACTCAATCCTCAGGGGCTTGGATCTGGTTTGAGTCAGGCTTAAAAGTTAGGCCTGAGCAGATTCTAGACTCAGCCATTGTGAGAATAGAAAAGATTGAGGGGACAATAATGCTGGGCTAGATGAGCCCTTGGGTCTGGGATGGCAGGGAGCGGGCAAGATATCGGGCTAGATGGGCCCTCGGGTCTGATCTGGGATGGCAGGGAAAGGGCACGATACCGAGCTAGATGGGCCCAGGGGTCTGATCTGGGATGGCAGGGAGGGGGCAAGATACCGGGCTAGATGGGCCCTTGGGTCTGATCTGGGATGGCAGGGAGGGGGCAGGATACTGAGCTAGATGGGCCCAGGGGTCTGATCTGGGATGGCAGGGAGGGGGCAAGATACCGGGCTAGATGGGCCCTTGGATCTGATCTGGGATGGCAGGGAGAGGGCAGGATACCGGGCTAGATGGGCCCAGGGGTCTGATCTGGGATGGCAGGGAGAGGGCAGGATACCGGGCTAGATGGGCCCTTGGGTCTGATCTGGGATGGCAGGGAGGGGGCAGGATACCGGGCTAGATGGGCCCTTGGGTCTGATCTAGGGTAGTCAGGGATTGGGGTGGGATACTGAGGCCTCTGCCTCAGGGAATTGATTAGGTGAGTCGTGCAGAGATGATCTCATCAGGTGATCCGCACCCCATGCTGCAGATAGAGACAACCCCCATACCACCCCAAGTCCCTGCCAGTCTGACCCAGAGGAAATTCCTTCCAGACCAGGAACCTGGTGAGCCAGAGCCTACCAGCCATGCAGCTAACCATGGCCAGCTGAGTTAAGCAGGGAGTTTGTAATCATTGTCAAGCGGTGTTTGAACAGCAAAGCCAAGCGGGGGGGGGTGGGGGGGGTTCTTTAGGGTGGGAAAAGAGAACTAGAAGCATCAAGGAAATTCAGGAAAATTTAGGTCAAGTCTTAGGAAATATTTCCCATGAGAGAGTTGTCTAATAACTGATGTTCTCATTTCTCTCACAGGAAAGGACAGGAGCCTCCTCGCTTTGGAGACCAGAAATTAAGAGCCCTCGGTAATAACCTATGGGGGACGATCCCACCCCGGGTGAGGAGGGCCTGGATGGGGTGACTCCATCTCTGCTAGGGGAACAGCCAGTGGGGGACGAGCAAGCTGGACCAGCTCTCATCAGTCTAGGCTTTTCCTAGGCCCTGGCTTGAAGGCTAGCATGGGATAGCAAACAGCCTCTAACCTCCCCTGCCTGGCCCAGGTGACATCAGCTCGCTTACAGGAGCCAGGGAATCTGGTCCTTTCCTCTACCTGTAAACTGGGGCTCTTGTGAATAGATCCAATTACAGCAACTTCCTGCCTTGGAACTGGGGGTGGGTTACAAACATGCCTACTAGTCCCTTAACTTTCATTAAGAAGAGTTTGCCTATACAGACATTGCCTGGCATGGAGATGCAGCTGCCTCTCGGGAGAGGTAGCTAGGTAACAGCTGCTCAGTGATGCCTCACCTGGTATTGAGACGCAGCCACTCTGGGGCGGGGCAGGGCAGCTGGGGAAAACCCATGCTGCAAATGCCACACAGAGATCTCTAGTCCAGCATTGAGAAACTCAGCTATCCCAGTCCAGAGGTGGCTGTAACAGCCGTACATCAATGCCCCACAGGGATGGCTCGCCTGGCACCAAGATGCAGCCACCTCTGGGGTGGAGCAACTGCATAACAGCTGCACAGTGGTGCTTGTATAGGGATGGCTTGCCTGGTGCTCAGATGGAGCAATCTCTGGGGCGGGGCAACTGGATAACAGTCACACCACATAGAGATCACTTGTCTGGCACTGAATTTCAGCCATCTCTTGGGTACAGCAGCAGGGTAACAGTGCATAACTTAGGACAGGAAGTGTAGAAAAATCCCATGTCCTCATGAAATTGCAAGAGGACTGTTAGGAGGACAACATGGAATTTGCCCAGGGAAGTCATGACACACAGAGCTACACCTTCACACATACCCATGAACACTGCACACTTTGAAGCCAAAATGGCAGTGGGGCAGAAGATACCAAGTGGGCTGGGGATGACAGAGTTCTTCAGATCTATGTCCTCATCTCAGAGTTCATGAGTTATACACACGCTGAGGGGAGCAGTAGAAGTTCAAAGGAATTAGATCACTCTGCTTTTTCCAGTCACAATCAGCCCTGCCCTTATAGCAGCTGTAAAGAGTCAGATACAAATTTAGATGTCAGATCTGGAGACTGAGTGCGCACAGTGGGTATCATCTGGGAACTGGCAAGGTAAGCCACCCCAAATCCCCACAGAGCTTATAAGGGATCCGTTTAGAAATCTGGGTTGTTACCAGCACCCCAAGGCTGGGGTGGGGACCATATAAAGAGCAGCACTTCTGTTTCAATGCGTGTCGCTAGTGGTGTGCCCTGACTTTCATCCTGAATCCCTCAACTCCCTGCTCCACAACCCCCCTAAAGATCAGAATATTCTGTCGATTTTCTACCTCTCCAGAGTTCCAAGGAGCCATCTACACCACCAGGAAAACAAGCAATGCAACCTAGTGCAGCAGATCTGAGCTTAGAAACTTTATCACTTACAGTGAGATAGCATGTGGAGAGCCCCATGCAGGGGGGTTCTCCCCCACCTCCAGCCTTCCAGGGGGAATCCTCAGTTGGTCGCTCTCTCAGATGTGACGTTATAGTGCTGGACTGGGTTTGCACATCTGCATTCATGTAGCTGGGTACCCTCCCAATGAAGATCAGACTCCCAGTGCACCAGGTGCCATGCAGACACACAGGGAGAGACAGTCCCTTCCCCAAACCACTCACAGCCTAGATAGAAATGGCCAGAACAGAGATGGGAGGCTATTGTTGTGCTGGGCACCTCAAAAACCCTCCACCTTGAGCAAAACTGGGGTTCCCCCATCATGCTGGGAGCCACACAGATGCCCCCATCCCGATCCCATGGGGAATAGCTACATGAATGCAGATGTGCAAACCCAGTCCAGCACTGCAAGATGCCTTCGCAAACAGTGCCCTGTCTGAGTACCATCCTACACAGGACATGCTAGGCATGATCAGACGGGGCAACACCCACTCCTGCCCCTTGGGACAACGCTACTCATACATACACACACACCCCTTCAAGTCCCTCCAGCAGGAGAGAGAGCTACACACCCACAGGGCTCCAATTTCTCCAGCAGGGGACAGTACCATCCACCCACCCTGATTCCCTCAAGCCGGGAGCACTAGAATTCCTCTGACCCCACCAGTGTGCCTCAACCCAGCCTAGAAAATCAAATCCAGTTCGGTAGGAGATAGGTATGAAATCGTACCTGTTATGGATGATTTGTTTTGGGCTCGATAGCAACGAAAGACGACGTGTGTCTGTAAACGCGGCAGACTTCTTTCCAATGCAACGGGGCAGATGTTTAGTCCATAACACTGAGTGGAGCCTCAAAGAACTGGGAGGGAAGTAAAAGAAATTGGGGTTAAGCCTCAGAGGAATAAAGAGTGATGGGGGGGTTATGCAGTGTATTACAGAGGATGCATCCAGAACATACAAACAGTGGTGCCCTATCATGTGAGAGGGCAACTGTACTGGAGTCAAGGACTCCTGGGTCCTGTCCCCAGATCTGGAAGGGGAGTGAGATCTAGTGGGTTTGACAGGAAGGGCTGGGAGGCAGGACTCCTAGGTTCAATTCCAAGCTCCTGTATGATATTAGAGTTTCCAACCTACCTGTCTACCAGCAAACATAAATTTAAAAAATTAAGAGATTCAAAAGACAAAACTTTTAACCTGGGTTTCAGTTATTTCACGATCTGGCACCTGAGACCTAATCAAACCCTCTCAAGCCAGATGCTGAGAAGGGCAGGCTCATAAGATAGGTAAGATAGCACTACTGCAGCATGAACCCCTAAAACAGGCCTCTGGCATTAGAGAGCACTCCAGAGGCCAGCTCCGAATTTTGTAAAGCAGCCATTTCCAAAGCGTATCTAAGCCTGAAAGCTGTACGGCAGGACAGCAGCTCGCTCTTCAACGGCCCCCTTCACCCAAACAGCTAACCTAGCCAGCCCCATTACCATCCCTACATTAGGTGTAAGGAAACAGAGGCACAAAGTGGCACAGAATCAATGCAGCAGATCAGTGGCAGAGCAAAAAAAGAACCAGAGATTCCTGACTCCTGGCCTCCACCTCCTTTCATCATTATAGAGCACACCCACTCCCGGAGCTGGAAACCGGGGTCCAGACTCTGAGCCCCCCTGCTCTAACCGACCCGACCCCACTCCCCTCCTAGAACCAGGGCAGAACCCAGAAGCTCAGACTCCCAGTCCCCCCACCGCCAACCACTCTAATGTCTGCAGCCTCTCCCTACAGGACAGCAGCTCTCGCAAAGCACAGCCAGCCGGGGCCTGCCTATGGCAGGAGCCAAAGCAGGGTAACTGTGCTACCACCACCAAGGGGGTAAATGAAGTCAGCCTGTAGCAGGTACCCAGTGAGAGGGCAGGGGGAGACAGGGACCTTCCATCTGAGCCCACAGGGAGCTGGTGGGCAGCGGGCAGTGCCCAGGGATCACACCCCAGACTGACACTAAAACCAAGGAATGAAGGGGACAAAGTCCACTCCCGCTTTTACCTTGGTGCCCACTGCGAGCTCCAGGGATGCCACCTGCTATAACTCTCTCCCCGCACCTGATCCCCCCGGCCCAGCACTGCCCGTATCCTTAAACTCAGGGCCCAGGCATCACCCTTGTCCCACGTCCCACCCAGAGCACTCGGCAGCCCCCTCCCACTGACAGGGCTCTTCCCCAACCCAGCACCACCCAGCGCACCCTCACCACACAGGCTTTTCCAACTTCAGTGTCTCCCGTCACCCCCACCATCTGCAGCAGGCCTTCCGCTCAGATCTCCTCCCTTGTGTCCTATCCCCCTCCCTTCAACTCCTATGCCCTCCCAATCTCCCCCATCCCAGGGGCTTCCCCCACCTTAGTGCTTCCCTTCGATTCCACCCCCCCATCTCTCTGATCCTCTCACCCTAATCCCTATCAGGGGCCTCAGCTCCCCGTCCCCTTCCAATTGTCTCCTCAGCTCCCCCCAAGATCTCTACCACTCAGGACCCCTCCCCGGGGCCTCCCCCACCGCTTCATCTCCCGCACATTCCCCATCCCAGGTTACCGCTAATCCTTGCCGAACTCCCCCCTCAAATCCCTGATTTTCCCTACACTCCCATGTGCCCTCCTCCCCCCCCACGGGCCTCCCAGCTCCCCCTCCCCTCAGGTGACCCCTGCCTCCCCCCTTCAAAAACTCAGCTCCTTCTCCTTTTTTGAGCCTGTCCCCTCAGAAACCCCCAAAGACCACCCCTCAGTTTCCCCCCCCAAAGCCCTTTCCCAAACCTCCTAGCTTTCACCCCGAGCCCTCCCTTTCTAGGGGATGCCCAGTCTCCCCAGAGACCTCAGCTCCCCTGTCCCCCCCTACCCCTAGAGAACCACTTCTCCGAGCCTCCCCCCTTCACCCAACCAGGGGCCCTCAGAGACCTCAGCTCCCCCCCACACCCCTGCCAGAGAGCCTCTTCTCTGAGCCTCCCCCCCTCACCCAACCAGGGGGGCCCCCAGAGACCTCAGCTCCCCCGTCCCCCACCACACCTAGAGAGCCTCTTCTCCGAGCCTCCCTCCCTCACTCAACCAGGGCCCCCCAGAGACCTCAGCTCCCCTGTCCCCCACCCCCACCCCTAGAGAGCCTCTTCTCCGAGCCTCCCTCCCTCACCCAACCAGGGGCCCCCAGAGACCTCAGCTCCCCCATCCCCCACCCCCACCCCTAGAGAACCTCTTCTCCGAGCCTCCCTCCCTCATCCAACCAGGGGGGCCCCCCAGAGACCTCAGCTCCCCCGTCCCCCCCCACCCCTAGAGAGCCTCTCCTCTGAGCCTCCCTCCCTCACCCAACCAGGGGCCCCCAGAGACCTTAGCTCCCCCAACACCACTGCCTGAGAGCCTCTTCTCCGAGCCTCCCTTCCCCACCCAACCAGGGGCCCCCAGAGACCTCAGCTTCCCCATCCCCCACCCCCACCCCTAGAGAGCCTCTTCTCCGAGCCTCCCTCCCTCACCCAACCAGGGGCCCTCAGAGACCTCAGCTCCCCCATCCCCCACCCCTAGAGAACCTCTTCTCTGAGCCTCCCCCCCTCACCCAACCAGGGGCCCCCAGAGACCTCAGCTCCCCCGTCCCCCACCACCCCTAGAGAGCCTCTTCTCCGAGCCTCCCTCCCTCACCCAACCAGGGGCCCCCAGAGACCTCAGCTCCCCCGTCCCCCACCACCCCTAGAGAACCACTTCTCCGAGCCTCCCCCCTTCACCCAACCAGGGGCCCTCAGAGACCTCAGCTTCCCCATCCCCCACCCCCACCCCTAGAGAGCCTCTAATCCGAGCCTCCCTCCCTCACCCAACCAGGGGCCCTCAGAGACCTCAGCTCCCCCCCACACCCCTGCCAGAGAGCCTCTTCTCTGAGCCTCCCCCCCTCACCCAACCAGGGGGGCCCCCAGAGACCTCAGCTCCCCCGTCCCCCACCACACCTAGAGAGCCTCTTCTCCGAGCCTCCCTCCCTCACTCAACCAGGGGCCCCCCAGAGACCTCAGCTCCCCTGTCCCCCACCCCCACCCCTAGAGAGCCTCTTCTCCGAGCCTCCCTCCCTCACCCAACCAGGGGCCCCCAGAGACCTCAGCTCCCCCATCCCCCACCCCCACCCCTAGAGAACCTCTTCTCCGAGCCTCCCTCCCTCACCCAACCAGGGGGGCCCCCCAGAGACCTCAGCTCCCCCGTCCCCCCCCACCCCTAGAGAGCCTCTTCTCTGAGCCTCCCTCCCTCACCCAACCAGGGGCCCCCAGAGACCTTAGCTCCCCCAACACCACTGCCTGAGAGCCTCTTCTCCGAGCCTCCCCCCCTCACCCAACCAGGGGCCCTCAGAGACCTCAGCTCCCCCCTCCCCCACCCCCACCCCTAGAGAGCCTCTTCTCTGAGCCTCCCTTCCCCACCCAACCAGGGGCCCCCAGAGACCTCAGCTTCCCCATCCCCCACCCCCACCCCTAGAGAACCTCTTCTCTGAGCCTCCCTCCCTCACCCAACCAGGGGCCCCCAGAGACCTCAGCTCCCCCCCACACCCCCGCCAGAGAGCCTCTTCTCCGAGCCTCCCCCCCTCACCCAACCTGGGGCCCCCCAGAGACCTCAGCTTCCCCATCCCCCACCCCCACCCCTAGAGAGCCTCTTCTCCGAGCCTCCCCCCCTCACCCAACCTGGGGCCCCCCAGAGACCTCAGCTTCCCCATCCCCCACCACCCCTAGAGAGCCTCTTCTCCGAGCCTCCCTCCCTCACTCAACCAGGGGCCCCCCAGAGACCTCAGCTTCCCCATCCCCCACCCCCACCCCTAGAGAACCTCTTCTCTGAGCCTCCCCCCCTCACCCAACCAGGGGCCCCCAGAGACCTCAGCTCCCCCGTCCCCCACCACCCCTAGAGAGCCTCTTCTCCGAGCCTCCCCCCCTCACCCAACCAGGGGCCCTCAGAGACCTCAGCTCCCCCCTCCCCCACCCCCACCCCTAGAGAGCCTCTTCTCTGAGCCTCCCTTCCCCACCCAACCAGGGGCCCCCAGAGACCTCAGCTTCCCCATCCCCCACCCCCACCCCTAGAGAACCTCTTCTCTGAGCCTCCCTCCCTCACCCAACCAGGGGCCCCCAGAGACCTCAGCTCCCCCCCACACCCCCGCCAGAGAGCCTCTTCTCCGAGCCTCCCCCCCTCACCCAACCTGGGGCCCCCCAGAGACCTCAGCTTCCCCATCCCCCACCCCCACCCCTAGAGAGCCTCTTCTCCGAGCCTCCCTCCCTCACCCAACCAGGGCCCTCAGAGACCTCAGCTCCCCCCTCCCCCCATACCAGCATCCTCTCCCCCCGCCCCCGGCTGTAACCGCCCCCCCGCGCGCCGCTCCTCACCCGCCCCCCGCGCGCTCACCTCGCTGCTCCCGGCCCCTCCCCCCGCGCGCGCGGCCTCCTCGCTCGGCGAACAGGGGGGGCCCGCTACTGCCGCTGCCGCCGCCGCCGCAGACAGGGAGAGGGGGCGGGGCCAACGGCCGACGTCCCGTCGGCTCGCGCGAGAGTTCCCGCCGGCCCGCTGCCCGCCTCCGGCTCTGTGTGTTCGCCTCAGCACTTTCCACGCCGGAAATAAGAACTACTCGCCTCCGCTACAGGGGGACTCCGGCTGTAAGGCCGCCCTTCCTCATTCTCTCTTGTTCTGTAGTGGGGCGATTATTTCTCTCTCTCACCCCAAGCTCGGGAGCGATGACGAATCCGCGGAAGAGAAACCGCAGCTAGCCCCACAGAAGGGAAAGAGAGAGGCGCATTTTCGCCGCGGAATGGCTTAATTTAAATATATTTACATAATAAATCGTAACGTAGCGGAGAGGCAAAAGGAAGAACGCGTGTCGCTTTGATGCACCGCGCTATTTTTTGAAGGGAATAATTGGCGATAGAAGAATTGAATCAGCTCTGATGAAATCGCAGCTAGTTCCTACGGGGAATGTAAGACCTCAGAACTTTCGTCGTGGGATGGAATAAATTTAAAAAAAATTAAATGAGTAATTACAGGGTTAGTAACATGTAAAAGGAGGAAAGAAGTGTCCGCCGGGTCATATTATTTTTAAACATGGGGAAAATTGTATGTTCAGTGAACGAATCTGGCTTAGCGAAATCACAGCTAAGGGAGAAGAGTGTTATTTGACTCCAGCGCTTTCGAAATAACTGTGGAATGTATTTAAATAAATCTAAATATTTAATTACAGCAGCATAAAAAAGCCAACAAGAGGCAAATGAGCCCTGCCCCACCTCCCATCGGCTCATAATACTTTTATAGAGGGGAGAATGGGAGAGGCAGGATTGAATCTATTTTGGTGACATCATAGCTTGTTCCTAAGAAAAGGAGGAATTATTCAAACTCTGCACTTTCGCCAGAGGATGGAATATATTTAAATATATATTTAATTTATTACACAATTTTAGGAAATCCAGTAAAAGGAATGAAATCCCCAATATATCTATCATTTTATACTGGGGAAATAGGAGATTGAGGGATAGTATCTGCTTTGGGGAAATTGTATCTACTACCAAGGAAGGGAGGGGAAAGCTAGTAGTTTATTTGTGCCCCGCACTTTCTTCATATGATTAAATATATTTGATTACTTGTACATAATTGTTTATACCGTAAGAACAGAGCCAATAGGACGAAAATGACCCCATCCTCCAAAAAAAATCACCATAGTATTTGTGCGGAGGAGATGGGAGGTTCACGTATTTAATCTGCTTTGGCAAAATGTCAGCTAATTCCATAGAAGGGAGGGTAGGAAAAGGGAGTCGGTTATTCATACCTTGCACTTTCACTATGAAATAGAAGAAGTTGAAATATATTAAAGTAACGAATTACAATGCTAGATCAGAATCAGAGGGAGGCAAATGAGTCCACTGAATATATAATATTATTTAAAAGGGAGTAATTGGATATGATAGGATTGAATCTGCATAGGCAAAATCACAGCGAGTTCCAGTGGCTACGGGAATCCTAGGGGATTGATTTGTCTACCGCACTTTCGCCACGGGGTGCAACAACTTCTGATACATTCAAATAAGTAACTTCCTCCCTTTAAAAGGTCACGAATAGGAGAGGAATCAGCTCCTGAATTAACATATTATTTAATTTTAAAGGTTATACCGAATCTGCTAAAGCCAACTACAGCTAGAGCCAAGTAGAGATGAGAGGAAGAAAGAGGAGTGGGGGGAAAAAACGACTGTCTCATCCACTGTCAGCACTTTTGTCACAGGGTAGAAAAAATATTAAATTAATTATTTAATTAAGTTAAACAACATCAGAGAGCAGAAATTCAGCTGGTAATTCACTAACTTTTTTTTAAGGCCAAAGGTAAATTGTGCGGAATCCACACAGCTAATCCATCACCTGACGTTTTTCCTTTAAGGAAGGCAGTAAAAAACATTGACTCACCTTCAGCACTTTCTTCATTGTGAAAAATGTAAATAAATTTAAATAAATGTAAGTAATTAATAAAACCATTCAAAATCTCATGAGATGCCAAATAAAATGCTAATTTATCAAGGCTGATTTTTGTTATGTACTTGATAGAGGAGAAGAGGGACTCTGTTGAATCTGCTGGTGCCCTTCCATAGGCTCAATTACAACTTCCTGAGACCTATCTTGTGCCCTCTGGGACCAATTTTGCATCTTCTGACTTATCTTTTGATAGCCGGAAGCACTTTCAAAACAGCAATTAATTACCACAGATTCTCCCTATTTTTTTAAGCAGCCCCACCCATTCACATTTAGAGGAGTAGTCCTTTGATTACAAATGGTTCAATATATTTCCACATTTAATTTTCCTGAGTGTTGAATCTACTATCCTCAATGCACACACCTGTTGTAGCATTGCCACAAGGAGTACACACAGCGTTGAATGCAAGGAGATGCTCCAAGTGCCTCTAGCTAGCCTCATCCTTAATATACATGTTATACCAGTCCCCCTAGACACCCACCAGCAAGCTGCATTCTGAGTCCTGCCCATCTTTACTTAGCGGGTGAGGTAATAAACCCATTGTACCCAAGATCTGCCACTAATAGGCACATTAACATTGCACAGGGACAATATGCAGATAGCACCCACAGATGCCCTGCCTCCCCCCACCCCCCAGCAGATTCAACCACATGTTAGGGGTGGGACATGTATAAATGAGTCTTGTTGCCACATAAAGGTGGATGGAGCATAGATGGAGAAGGCCATTCCTGCTTATTAACAAAAGTGACCCTCCTAACCAGCCGCTGACCCTGGTGTAGCAATAAAGGCCACTTAGTGGTCTTTGTCCTTTACTAACCTCCCTATTTAACTCAAATACCTGCCAACCACTGGTGAGAAAAGTTTGTTATATGAAATATCCAACATGGTTTCAATTTAAGACTATGACAGCCCTGATCCACCTTTCTGGGGACTCCTAGGAGACTCCCGGCCAACAGGGGTAGGCAAAGTACAGTTTGTTCCAAGACCAAAGTGACATGAATTACAAAACTCTGTCAGAGTTTGTGTGGGGAAAAAAAAAGACACAAAAATAGGGTGACCAGATAGCAAATGTGAAAAATCAGGCCAAGGGTGAGGGGGATATCCCAGTGGTTTGAGTATTGGCTTGCTAACCTCAAGATTGTGAGTTCAGTCCTTGAGGAGGCCATTTAAGGAGCCAGGGTAAAAAACTGTCTGGGGATTGGTTCTGCTGTGAGCAGGGGGTTGGACTAGATACCTCCTGAGGTCCCTTCCAACCCTGATATTCTAATAGGTGCCTATATAAGAAAAAGCCCCAAATGTTGGGACTGTTCCTATAAAATCAGGACATCTGGTCACCCTACACAAACATATTGTGACAGTCATTCCTGTGGTGAAGCCACCAGACAGAGCTGGGTTCTGTGCCCATCTCCCCCACAGCCTCCAATCACTCACTCTCTCTGGGCCTCAGTTTCCCTATCTGTGAAGTAGGAAGAATGATCCTACCTTGATCTATTTAGAACATGAGCTCCCTGGGACATGGATTGTCTCTGCAGTATAACAGGGATCCTGCTCTCAGTCAGGGCCCATAGGAAACACAGCATGGCAAAGAATGAGATGAAGTGGAATAACTAATAGCAACACTGTATTTGATTTTCCTTGTTGCAGGTCACCTGGCCAATCACCTGGCATAAATGACTCACTTCCCCCACCAGAGGGCAGCACTCACCCAGATATTTCAGACCTACCTTAAAACTAGCTTGCCACCCACAAACTTTTGGGTTACGTCTGGCCCTGAGCCAGCTGTTTCCCAGCCAGAGGCCGGGATGGGAGCTGGTATCCCCTAGAGGGGAAAGGCCACATGCCCGTTCCTCAGCCCCTGGAACCAGCCAGTCCCCTGCCCTGGTGCCCCCTACACGGGAAAGGGTCCATGTCCCATTCCCCAGCTAGAGTTTCACCCTGAACTGCTGTTAATTCATTTTCTCCACCCCTGACTAGTCCAGACCTGAGTTCAGCCCTGGGGGTTTCGGTTCATGGCATCCCTAAAACCAGGCACACGCCCCAAACCTGCCCCTCCCTGAGTCTCACCGACACCCCCTTGCTGGGAAAGGCCGGGCCTGGAGTAGCTAGGAGCACCCCCCACAGCCAGCACTCCTGCCCTGCTCCCCAAAGCACCCCCTGCTGAGCGAGGCTGGCATGGCAACATCCGCTTCTATCCTCTGCCAGACTCCACTGCGGCCCATGGCAGAGGCAGCCTGGCCCTTCGGGCTCCATTTCCCAGGCTCCCCTCTCGCTCTGGCCTTGGGCCCAGATTACCCCTCCTTCTCTGGCCAGCAATGTCTACTTCCAGGCAGGGTAAATGTTTATTCTGGCTTAGGGGCAGGGGGCATCAACAGAGTCCGTCCCAACTCAGGGCTCAGCCTGCTGTGGGAGATGCATGCTCCCCCTGCGAGAACCCAGGAGTCCTGGCTCCCAGCCCCCTTCTCTAACCCAATAACCCCCACCCCTGTCCCAGAGCCGGGGACTGGCTCCCAGCCGCTCTGGTGGAAGGAGAACTGGCTCCCAGCCGCTCTGGTGGAAGGAGCTGGGGCCATGCATGCAGGTCCGGCTATTAGCCAGAGACCACTTTGCCACCAGAGAACCACATGCATCTACAATCCCCCAGGGCTGCCCCTGCAAATAACTCCCCAGTCAGGCCCTTTGCCAAAGACAATCGTTTATTTACAAACTGCAAAAAAAGTGACAGGCACAAAAATACCAGAAAATCCACCAGCAGAGCCCAGGGGCTGGAGCCAGCTACAATCCCCGGCGCAGGATTGAACTGTCGGCATCAGAGGGACTAGGCACCCCCCTTGCTCTGACCACTAGACCCCACTCCCCTCCCAGCACCAGGCTGCTGCTGATTATAAGGCACTGCAGTATGACTGTGAATTGCTCTGCATATGTTAATTTCTCAGGATCTCTTGCACAAGGTTCTGTCCTTCCAGCTAAAACACACTTTTCTGCTCACCCCCCTGCAGGGCGGAGCACACAATATTATAGGCCCTACACAAAGCACTGGCAGTTTGTTTCAATTAAGCTACTTGCCTGCACATTGGCTGAATATGTGACAACATATTATAGGCCATACAAAAACACTGGCTGGCTGTTTCGGTTAAGCAGCTGGCTGGACCTGCAACAACACATTATTACAGGTCCTACCAAAAACACTGATTTGGCAAAGCAAGATGGGCTCCCCTCCCATCCGCAATCAATGCAACATATCGTAGGTCCTACAAAAATATAGTCTGCTTTGCTCTGCTTAAGGACCTGCCCCCCCTGTTCCTACATGATAGAAGCCAAGCACAAGACATATTATAGGTCCTACAGAGCTGGCTTTTGTTTTGGTTTAGCAATGGGTGTTGTCCTCTGCTGGGACAGGGTATGGACCACATTATCAGAGGGCCTACATTAATGCTAGCTACTGTTTTGTTCTCTGCAGTGGAGCTCTGGCTGTCACTAGAGAGCAAAGGTCGCTATATCAGCTAGTTAGTCATTAATTTTATTTAATGACGAGTGGGGGAAAGGACACAGGGCACGGGCTCCGATCCAGCCCCAGGGAGAGGGACTGGCTGGCTTAGAGGGACACAGGGCCTCGTCATACCAACCCCCCAGCCCTGTCCTGGAGGGCTGGTATGACATGAGTTGACTGGGTCTCAGCTCAGGTGCCTCTGGGACAAGCGCCCCACTCCCCATAGCCGCCATGGGCTGGAGAGGCCGTCGCTGCCGAGATCCCCCCCAGGAGGCAGCGCTGAGGCAATGTGGCTGAGAATAACCCCCCAGCATCTACCCCAGTTCCAGGACCGCTGTACCTGAATGGTGGCTGAGCCCCAGATCTGTGTATGCCCCACTGCAGACCCCAGCTTGGCCGTATCTGTTTCTACACATTCCCCCGGTCTGTACCTGCACGCCCCACACCGCACCCACCCCCCACCTTCCCAAGACGAGCCGCTGGACGGGCACCATTACCAGCAGGGGAAGCACAGCCGGGAAGGAGAGGAGACAGGGAATGGTTCTCCTAGCTGGCATCTCCTGGGCAGTGTCTGGTCAGGCCAGAGAAACCAGCCCCACTGGCGGCGAGATACGAAAAACCCAGCCCGAAAGCAGCAGAGGCAGGAGGAGGAGACGGCTGGGAACAACCCCAGCTGTGGATCATCCCCCAGCCAGCAGCCCATCGTCTTTCAGCCATCCCCGGGGGAACCGGCCAGCTCCAGGCACCCCCTGCCGGGGCGGGAGGGAGGGTCTGGCCTCACACAGTTTGCACCGCGGTGGCCTCCCCGTCCAGCTGGTACTTAATCTTGTTGAGCTCCTCCAGCTCCTGCTGGTGTCGGTCGGTCTTGTGGCTCACCAGCGAGCGGTAGAAATGGAGGGCGAACACCACGAACACCACCCCCACCGGCACCATGATGACGGTGGAGGCCACGGCGGCGTCCCAGCCGCCGCCGCCCACGGGCATGAACTTGACCCAGCAGATGAGCACCACCTCGGTGAGGAAGAGGAAGATGCCCAGGGCGGTGGAGAAGCCCCAGGCCAGCTCGATGTAGCGGTGCATGCGCTCGTGGGGCGACTCGTTGACCGAGTTGAGGTTGTGGATGTTGCTGACGGCCTCGATGTTGGGCAGGATGCAGGTGCTGACCATGAGGGCGAAGAGGTGCACGGCCACCAGCACCGTCGTGCAGACGCTGAAAGCGATCAGCAGCCCCGGCGGGTAGTCGAAGTCCTCCAGCTGCACCTCCACCATCGCCACCTGCACGGGGGGCCAGAGACACCGTCAGACCCGCTCCTGGCTTGTGTGAGCCAGCCAGGCCCCCGCCCTGGGGCTGGACTGGGGCCAGGGCCCCCTAGAGGGGAAAGGCCCCATGTCCATTCCCCCCACACAGCCCGAGTCAGCCAGTCCCCACCCTGGGGCCAGATCAGAGCCAGCGCCCCCTAGAGGGGAAAGGCCCCATGTCCATTCCCCCCATACACCCCGAGCCAGCCAGTCCCCACCCTGGGGCCAGATTGGAGCCAGCGCCCCCTAGAGGGGAAAGGCCCCAAGTCCATTCCCCCCACACAGCCCGAGCCAGCCAGTCCTCACCCTGGGGCCAGATCAGAGCCAGCGCCCCCTAGAGGGGAAAGGCCCCATGTCCATTCCCCCCATACACCTCGAGCCAGCCAGTCCTCACCCTGGGGCCAGATCAGAGCCAGCGCCCCCTAGAGGGGAAAGGCCCTGCGTCCTCTCCCCTACTCCTTTAACACATCACAGCTGGAGCCAAATTCCTTTCCCAGCTGCTCTGGGTGCAGGGCGGGCTCAGCAAACACCAAGTATTTCCCCGGCTTTGACAGCTCAGTCACTGTGTTTAATGCAGTCTCAGGCAGGGGGAACGGAGGCAGGAGGGCAGCATAATAAAGCTTGTGTTTAACCCTCATGGCAGGGGTGAGGGGTGGCTGGGCACAGTGCTGCAGAGAGTGGGGGGTTTGGCAGGGGCACAAAGTGGGTCTTGGAGACTGGCCCAACCCTGGGGCAGTGGGCGAAGCAGGGACGGGGGGGGTGTCACATTCATGGGGTAGCGCCAGAGGGAGACACTGCCAGGGATTAAGCCCGGGGGGCAGTGAGCAGGATCTGCCATCCTGGGCCCTTCATCCCAGCCCCCAGAAGGGAGGGGGGAGTTAATCCTCACAGTGCCAGAAGGGTCACAACTCCAGATTGACCTAACCCCACCCCGAGGCAAGAGGGGAGTAAATAGGAAGCCAGAACTTGGGACTGGGGAGCCAGGACTCCTGGGTTCTAAGCCTGACTCTGGGAGATGGGTTGTGTGGGCAGCGCTGCCCCTACTGGAGGGGATCAGGAGCACAGGTGTTTCCCAGACTTGGGGCTGGGAACTGGAGGTCAGGCCTCCTCAATCTAATAACACAGTCAGAGCAACCAGCCAACAAACTGCCACCACCACTCAGGGGGCTGGATAAGAGCCGGTGCCCCCTAGAAGGGAGAGGTTCCAGGCCCCATTCCCAGGCTACAGCAGTAAGTTCCCAATGTCCCCCACCCACCCCACCCTAATCAGTTGCTGAGCGAGATCAGGGTGGAAGCAAAATTATCTTCACAGAGAGACAGGAGGGCCTTGAAGGGGAAAGATGCTGGGCTAGCAGGGGCTGCGGGTCGGGAGTGAGGGGCACCGGCAGAGCTGGGAGGGGGCAGAGCTGGGCTAGCAGGGGCTGCGGGTCAGGAGTGAGGGGCACCGGCAGAGCTGGGCTAGCAGGGTCTGCGGGTCGAGAGTGAGGGGCACCAGCAGGGCTGGGAGGGGGCAGAGCTGGGCTAGCAGGGGCTGCGGGTCGGGAGTGAGGGGCACCAGCAGGGCTAGGCTGGCAGGGGCTGCAGGTCGGGAGTGAGGGGCACTGGCACAGCTGGTGGGGGAGGGGCTTCTTATCTTGTTGCCAGGTCTGTCACAGTGTCACATCCGCTGGCACGTGCCACTGCCCCACAATCAACACGTGGGCCCTGGCCACAGCTCTGGACGGTTCCGGTTACCAGGCTAGCTGGAGGGGGAGGGGCAGATCTGGGCCTGTCTGAGTCCTCATGGCCCCCTCCACTCCCCTGCCAGGGGCTGGAACCCAGGCATCCTGGCTCCATGTCCACAGTGAATTCTTCCCCAGCCGTGGGTACTAGCCTCTAGATTAGAGGGGCTTCCTCAGTGCCCTGACCCTCCAAAGCAGCTAGCCAGGACTCCTGGGTTCCATCCCCAGCTGTGGGAGGGCAGTGGGGTCCAGCGGTTAGAGTGGGGGGGGGCTGGGAGCCAGGACTCCTGGGTTCCATCCCCAGCTGTGGGAGGGCAGTGGGGTCCAGCGGTTAGAGCAGGGGGGGCTGGGAGCCAGGACTCCTGGGTCCTCTCCCAGCTCTGGGAGGGAAGTTAGGTCTGGGGGGTCAGAGCGGGGAGCAGGGAGCCAGGACTCCTGGGTTCTCTCCCAGCTCTGGGAGGGGAGTGGGGCCTAGTGGGTGCCCGGACGCCGGGGTCCGCTCACCATGGCGAAGCCGGAGAGCAGGGCCGAGGTGCGACTTGAGGCCTTGAGCTTGGCCCGGCTGAGGTAGAGACGGCGCCAGTTGAGGGCGTGCAGCGAGTGCTGGTTGGCACCCATCAGCTCCAGGTAGCTGTGCCTCACAAACTCCCGGTAGGTGGGGGAGACCCCCAGCGTGTCCGCCGCCTCCGGATTCAGGGGCTCCCGCTCCCCCTCGCCTCCCGGCTCCCCCTCGGCACCCCCGCCAGCCTGCATCAGGACCCCAGAGGGGAGATCCCCCGCTTGGCGGGGAGCACCCAGGCAATGGGGGGGCTCACAGGTCACCCAGGGCCAATGAGGGGCAGAGGCAGGGCAGTATTTAGGGGGAGACCTCAGGCAGGGGATCAGGATGCCCTGGTCAAGGAAGGGGGAACAGGACAGGAGAGACCTCCAGGGGCAACCAGAGAGCCCCCGGGGGGGGGGGGAATCTGAGGGGAATGGGAGGAGCAGGGGGCTGTACCAGAAGCAGAGGGAAAGGAGCAGAGAGGGACCCTGTGGGATGACTCTGTTCCGGGAAGTCCAAGGGGGAGGTGCCGGGGGGCGCTGTTCCAGGAGGGGGAGCAGAGGGAAGGCCCGGGGGGGTCCCTGCAGGAAGGGGGCAGGGGGCCCTGTCTCAGGAAGCCCAAGGGGGAAGTGCCGGGGGGGGCAGAAGGAAGGGCCGGGGGGACCCGGGATCAGAGGGGGCCGGGGGCGCTGTCCCGGGGGGGTCCCTGCAGGAAGGGGGCGGGGGGACCTGGGATCGGAGGGGGCCGGGGGGTCCCTGCAAGAGCGGGCCGGGGGCGCTGTCCCGGGGGGGGTCCCTGCAGGAGGGCGGCGGGGGGACCCGGGATCGGAGGAGGCCAGGGGGCGCTGTCCCGGGGGGGCCCCTGCAGGAGGGCGGCGGGGGGACCCGGGATCGGAGGAGGCCGGGGGGCGCTGTCCCGGGGGGGGCCCTGCAGGAAGGGGGCAGGGGGCCCTGTCCCAGGAAGCCCAAGGGTGAAGTGCCGGGGGGGGCAGAAGGTAGGGCTGGAGGGACCCGGGATCGGAGGAGGCTGGGGGGCGCTGTCCCGGGGGGGCCCTGCAGGAAGGGGGCAGGGGGACCCGGGATCGGAGGAGGCCGGGGGCGCTGTCCCGGGGGGGCCCTGCAGGAAGGGGGCAGGGGGACCCGGGATCGGAGGAGGCCGGGGGGCGCTGTCCCGGGGGGGCCCTGCAGGAAGGGGGCAGGGGGCCCTGTCCCAGGAAGCCCAAGGGTGAAGTGCCGGGGGGGCAGAAGGAAGGGCTGGAGGGACCCGGGATCGGAGGAGGCGGGGGGCCGCTGTCCCGGGGGGGCCCTGCAGGAAGGGGGCGGGGGGATCCGGGATCGGAGGAGGCCGGGGGGCGCTGTCCCGGGGGGGCCCTGCAGAAAGGGGGCGGGGGGGCGCTGTCCCGGGGGGGGCCCTGCAGGAGGGGGGCGGGGGGCGCTGTCCCGGGGGGTCCCTGCAGGAAGGGGGCGGGGGGACCCGGGATCGGAGGAGGCCGGGGGGCGCTGTCCCGGGGGGGCCCTGCAGGAGGGGGGCGGGGGGGCGCTGTCCCGGGGGCCGGGGAAGCGGGGCTGGAACCTGCGGGGCTCCGGCAGCCGCGGCGGGGGAAGGGAGGGGAAGGGCGGGCCGGGCGGGGGCGGCCGGGCTGCGATGTCCCGTCCCCTCCCGGGCGGAGTTTTATAAAGAGGAAGCGGCAGCCGGAGGGGGGAGGGGCGGCAAGGGGCGGGGCCTCCGCTGATGCCGCCCCCCCCCCCGCCCCCAGCCCCCGGCCAAGGGTCCGAGGGAGAAAGAAAGGGCCTGCGTGGGGGGCAGGGTTATCGATGGGGTGGATAGAGGGGTGGGTATATAGGGGGAGTGGATGGATGCAGGGATTTCTGTACCCCCCCGAATTTCCACACCCCCCCCCCCCCAGTTTGTGGACGAGTTACATGCAGTGTTGCCACTTTAGCCGTTGTTTGGAAATGTGGATTGAAACTGAAACATTCACACACCCTTCCAAAGCACGTCGGGGTGTGAGAGCAGCGGGGTATCTGGAGAAGTAGCTGGGTTCGAGAAGCAGGACCATAGTCTGGCTTCCTTACAGGGCTGTTGTGTTTCCTGGCAATGTCAGAGCCTTCGCGTCCGGGACGTTGGCCAACCTAAGAATTTCAGGTGACGCTTTGTAAGCAAAGGCTAAATGAGCTCCCCCTGCCAGCTAGTGATGAGCTGGGGCTGTGGGGAAAGGTTTCAGGGCCAGATTGTATTTACATTCACACCTAATCTACCTACCTCTCCAGCAGACAGAGCTGTGTTGCCCAAGTGATAGATTTTGGCTGGGGCTGGGTTACAAATCACCTGAATGTGGGGTGACTGGGGGATGAAATGTTGCTCTTATTGTCTGAGTAAAGGGCAGTAGAACTGTACTTAGCCTGTGATGATTTGAAGGCATCAAGAGAGGGTGGGGACCTGTCCCTCTCCACCGTTTAAAGACAGAGCTGATTAGGCTCCATAGAGAGTCTTTTCTTCTGTCAAGTGACCACTGCAGCTGCAATCGCTGACAATCAGGTCTAAGTGCGTAGTCCTGTTGTGGGGACAGTGTTTTTGTGTAAGACACAGCCCAGACTGCACTAGCAGCAAGCGAGGTTCCCACACCGAGACCTGGTGCAACCTCAAGAGACCAACTCGCAGAGGTCACAGAGGCAGGTGGCAGCAGAAGGTGACGGCGCAGGGCCATTGGCCACAGAGCGGTGGAGTGAACGTGGCACAATGAACAACCGTGGCCAGAGCGAACAGAGAGCAGCTGGAGGAACGAGCAGGGCTGGCTCCAGGCCCCAGCACGCCAGGCGCATGCTTGGGGCGGCATGCCGCAGGGGGCGCTCTGCCGGTGGCCAGGAGGGTGGCAGGCAGGCCGCCTTTGGCTGCAGGCCTGCAGAGGGTCCGCTGGCCCCATGGCTCTGGTGGAGCTGCGGGACCAGCGGACCCTCTTCAGGCATGTCTGCAGGAGGTCCCCAGAGCCGCGGGACTGGCAGAGAGAAATGTCTAGAGCTGCCCCTGGAAACAAGCAAGGTGCCTTCTTGCTCCCTACCTGGGAGGTGAACTCACGTGAAAGCACCTCTGAACTCTGAGTCTCCACTGACCCAGGACAACACTGGTGAGTGTTAATGAGGCTGTTCAAAATGTTGGAGACACAACACAGTTCACGCAAACACACGTGGCTGTGGCATCCTACGTTCTATTTAAGCAAGAGATACCACACACTACAAACTGGAGGCCAATGTTAAGTGCATTGTCACTCGTTCATCCTGAAGCTGAACACTGGTTCAGACCAAGACTGGCAAATGCTCCCGATCTTCCTGCAAGGAACTCAGCTGACTGGCTAGATGCGTGTCGTGCAACAGTGAAAGGCTCAATACCTGCAAAAGTGAAGAACTCTCTCACCACATTCAAGAAGTTTCCATACCTGGCTGATGAATGCACCAGTGCAAATGGGCATCCAGTCTGAAGTCATTGTGTATGTTATCTTGATGTCAGGGGGAGGCCAGTAGATGCATTTCTAGATGTTCACGTTATAGAAGACACATCGGCTGCATCTGCCACAACCCACATCGCACAAGAGTGAAATGCTTGTCATTGGACCCCAGACGGATGGCTGCTTGTGCATTTGATGGAGCTGCAAACTTCTCTGGAAGACATGGTGGAGAACAAGCTTTGCTCAGAGAAAAGTGTAACTCTAATATCTCCTATACACACTGCAGAGATCATCTACTCCAACTAGCACTAGTACGAGCTGCAGAATCTTCAAAAGACATTTAAAAAGCTATACATTTAATGTCTTCATTATAGTCTTTTTTCAGCAAGAGTCCAAAAAGACTGAATATCTTGGAAAATATAGAAGATACACTGGGACTGAAGTTCAAATTAGTCCAGCCTGAGAAAACCCTCTGGCTTTCTCATGAGTGATCCTTGGCTGTTGTCTTAAAATTACTCCAGCCGTTATTACTGGCTTTGGAAAGTATCTACCAAGATGGGATGGATCTAAGTAGTGAGGCTGGTGGATTACTTTTGCTACTACGTTCAGAGAAGGCTAGTGGCATTATCTCTCTTGTAAGTCTGCTGTTGAAATCACTTGGGTCATTATACAACACCATCCAGAAAGAAGAAGTGGGGCCGCTATACACTGAGGATGGAATGGAGGTAAAGGATAACCTAGGCATGGCCCAACATCTAAACAAGTACTTTGCTTCAGTTTTTAATAAGACTAGTGAGGAACCTTGCAATGATGGAGGGATGATAAACGGGAATGTGGATATGGAAGTGGATATTACCGCAACTGAGGTAGAGGCCGTACTTGAACAGCTCGATGGGACGAAGTCGGAGGGCCCGGACAATCTCCATCCGAGGATATTAAAGGAACTGGCGCGTGAAATTGCGAGCCCATTAGCGAGAATTTTTAAGCAATCGATAAACTCGGGGGTTGTGCCGTATGACTGGAGGATTGCTAATGTAGTTCCTATTTTTAAGAAAGGGAATAAAAGTGATCCAGGTAATTATAGGCCTGTTAGCTTGACATCTGTAGTATGCAAGGTCTTGGAAAAAATTTTAAGGGAGAAAGTAGTTAAGGACATAGAGGTCAATGGTAATTGGGACGAATTGCAACACGGATTTAGTAAAGGTAGATCATGTCAAACCAATCTGATCTCCTTCTTTGAGAGGGTGACGGATTACTTAGATAAAGGAAATGCGGTAGATATAATTTATCTAGATTTCAGTAAGGCGTTCGACACGGTTCCGCACGGGGAACTGTTAGTCAAATTGGAAAAGATGGGAATGAATATGAAAGTTGTAAGGTGGATAAGGAACTGGTTAAAGGGGAGACTCCAGAGGGTCGTACTGAAAGGTGAATTGTCAGGCTGGAAGGAGGTCACTAGTGGAGTCCCTCAAGGATCGGTTTTGGGACCGATCTTATTTAACCTTTTTATTACTGACCTTGGCACAAAGAGCGGGAATTTGCTAATAAAGTTTGCGGATGACACGAAGCTGGGGGGTATTGCTAACACGGAGAAGGACAGGGATACTATTCAGGAAGATCTGAACCACCTTGTAAACTGGAGTAATAGAAATAGGATGAAATACAATAGTGAAAAGTGCAAGGTTATGCATTTAGGAATTAATAATAAGAATTTTGGATATACGTTGGGGGCGCATCAGTTGGAAGCGACGGAGGAGGAGAAGGACCTTGGGGTACTGGTTGATAGCAGGATGACTATGAGTCGCCAATGTGATACGGCTGTTAAAAAAGCAAATGCGATTTTGGGATGCATCAGGCGGGGTATTTCCTGCAAGGATAAGGAGGTGTTAGTACCATTATACAAGGCGTTGGTGAGACCCCATCTGGAATACTGTGTGCAGTTCTGGTGTCCCATGTTCAAGAAGGTTGAATTCAAACTGGAACAGGTTCAGAGACGGGCTACAAGGATGATCCGAGGAATGGAAAAACTGCCTTATGAAAGGAGACTCAAAGAGCTTGGCTTGTTTAGCCTGGCCAAAAGAAGGCTGCGGGGGGATATGCTTGCTCTATATAAATATATCAGGGGGGTTAACGTTAGGGAGGGAGAGGAATTATTTAAGTTTAGTACTAATGTAGGCACGAGGACGAATGGGTATAAATTGGATATTAGGAAGTTTAGACTTGAAATTAGACGAAGGTTTCTAACCATTAGGGGAGTGAAGTTCTGGAACAGCCTCCCGAGGGAAGTAGTGGGGGCAAAAGACTTTCCTGGCTTTAAGACAAAGCTTGACAAGTATATGGAGGGGATGTTATGATAGGATTGTTAATTTGGGCAATTGATCTTGGATGACCACCAGATAGGTCTGCTCAATGGTCTGCGGGGAGATGTTGGATGGAATGGGAACTGAGTTACTGCAGAGAATTCCTTCTTGGGTGCTGGCTGGTGACTCTTGCCCACATGCTCAGGGTTTAGCTGATCGCCATATTTGGGGTCGGGAAGGAATTTTCCTCCAGGGCGGATTGGCTGGGGCCCTGGAGGTTTTTCACCTTCCCCTGCAGCGTGGGGCACGGGTCGCTTGCTGGTGGTTTCTCTGCAGCTTGAGGTCTTCAAACCAAGTTTGAGGATTTCAATAACTCGGTCCTGGGATAGGGGTTGTTATAAAATTGGATGGGTGGGGTTCTGTGGCCTGCCTTGTGCAGGAGGTCAGACTAGATGATCATATTGGTCCCTTCTGACCTATGAGTCTATGAGTCTATGAGTCTTTGTCCAGCAGTAGAAGCTACATTTGGATCAACCAGAGAGCTATCCATTGAAAAAGTACTGGAAGAAGCAAAGACTTCAGTCCAGAAGTTGACTAATGAAGGCATTTATACTGAATCCTTAAGTGAAGAAGACAAGAAGTGTTTGTTAAGAGAACTGAAAAAGTGCACAGACTTGATTCTTAAAAATCTGCTACTGCAACTTCTAGATTCTACTCAACCTCTACGTAGCTTTTACAGATCCCTGTCCTATAAAACACGACAGCTGAGTGGGGTGAGGCACTGCCAGCAGTGGGGCTGCCATATGCTCAGGACAGGAGAGAGAATTTGAACACAGAGTGGAATATCAGACAACGAATGAATGAAGATTTGACTTCAACTTCTTTTTTATCATCACTAGTGGCTCGGCCGGATCTTTGTGCTCTGTTTCCTGGGATGAGAGAAGTAGGAATTCATTTCTTGCTACTCCCAATCACAACAGCTACAGCTGAGTGTTCTTGTTCATCACGGAATAGAATTGTGTGTTCTGAACGAGTCGCCTTCTGCCTGATCATGTGAATGAACGAATGAGTGTATCAGCTGAAGTACTGGACACACGAGAAGCCACCAAAGATGAAGGCATTGCTTTACAGAAATTCATTGACAGAGTTGTGCAAAATTATAATAAGAAACTAAGAAGGATGCAGATGTCGTGTTTCATAGAAGGCTTGAGTAGCCACCATTAATTTGTGTGATGATTTTAAAACATGAGTTAAATCTAATAAAATGGTCGTGAAACATGTATGTAGATGGGGTGGATGGATGGATAGATGGGTGGGTAGATGGGAGGTGGATGGGTTCATAAGGAGGTGGGTATGTATGGGAGGTGGATGGATGGATAGATGGGTGGGTAGATGGGAGGTGGGTGGGTACGTGGAGGGGGTGGATGGGTGGGTAGATGGGAGGTGGGTGGGTACGTGGAGGGGGTGGATGGATGGATTGTCAGATAGATGAGAGGTGGGTGGGTACATAAGGAGGGAGGTGGGTGTGATGCTCTGTACCTCTGGGGAGTACCCAGCACCCCCATGTATCCAATGCAAAATATGTCGCGTTGGGTGTTTTTGGAAGGCAGGTGAGGCACTGAGCATTGTTGTTATAGGGATGTCATAGGCTGTAATTTCATGTATATAGTTATGAGGCTGAAAATATGACCTCATGGCTTAAAGCAGGCCCAGGCAAAACTCTCCAGGAGCAGAGGGGCAGTTCACACCTCATCAGGGCATGGATGGGACAAACCCAGCCCAGCCTCACAGGAACAAAGGACACTGGCCTAGGCAGCAAGGAAGGATCTGTTGGACTCTTGAGTGAGTCACCCCCCTTCCCTTGGGCAGTTTGGGGCTGTGATGAGGCAATGCTTACCTGACTCTGAACGAGGTGGGAGGGGGGGGGCTGGTTGGGGTGGTCAAAGCCAAGAGGGAAGAAAAGACGCTAAAAGGGAGAGACGTTTGCCCTGCCCTTCCTCTCTCCTCCATCTCCATTTACCGACATCACCACTAAGTAACTGAAGCACTGACCAAAGGAGAGAGCCTGGCTGAAGAGCAGCCAGCCAGCCTATGGAAAAGAGGAGACTAAGGGGGGATATGATAGAGGTCTATAAAATCATGAGTGATGTGGAGAAAGTGGATAAGGAAAAGTTATTTACTTATTCCCATAATACAAGAACTAGGGGCCACCAAATGAAATTAATGGGCAGCAGGTTTAAAACAAATAAAAGGAAGTTCTTCACACAGCTTGTGTACAGCTTGTTACTCCAAGTGACGTTCACACTTTAAGCCCTGATATTTGTGATTTTACGTGAGCCTTAAGTGCAGTGGCTAAGGACAGTCAGGAGGAGGTCACCGTTTTGTTATTGTCTGTCTGGTTATTTCGGGAAAGGGAGGTAGGAAGAGAAAACCAGGAAAATGAGTGAAAGCAGCGACGCCATTGCGAAGTTGGAGTTTTTTGGGTGGCAGGCTGCAGAAGGGAGAGGGAGCACCAGAGATGATTGCAACTGAAAGAACTGGAGATAAAAGAAAAAAGAGAGAGAGAAGAAAGAAAGGGAGAGAAAACACCAGCTGGACCTGCTAGATTAGCAGAACCAGAGGCCTCCAACCCCAACGACTCCCGACACTCGAAAACTCCGCAAGTGGGAACACGTATGTCCTGCATACAGCGAGGACGATATTGCTGAAAATCTGAAAAGCCTGTGAGAGGCTGCGTGTCGTACATGAAATCCCTGGTGATGAGAGAGTTCCTACCCTGATTGCAAAATGAACTGGTAAAGCTCGAGGTGTGCCAGTGAAATGCTTATTGAAGATGCTTTAGATTATTGCAAATTTAAAAATACTGTTTTGCGAAGTGTTAACTTTAGGATTCTGAAGAGGGCTCCGGGGATGAGTACTGGGGAATATGTGAACAAACTGAAAGACGTGTTGGGAACATGGGTGAGGGGTAGAGAGGTGGCAAGTGTGGAAGGAACGCTGGGTCTTGTGGCCCAAGGGCATTTCTTGAACGTACGTGAGGCTGATGTGAAGCAGTGTCTGGGGGACAAAGATGTGACGTCTGTGCATGAGGTGGTACTTTTAGCTGATGCCTTTGAACCGACTCAGGCGTCTGCTGAGGGCAGGGCCCAGAAAGGTGTGGGTGGGAAGGGAGGATCCCATTTTACCCCGGGAAGAGAGAAGGGGGTTGGGAGCCTAAACATTCTCCTACCCAAAAAATCCCTCTACTGCTAACCTCCATCCCCAATCTCCTGTAAAAGCAGAAGATGCCAGGAGGTGCTGTCGGTGTAATGCCGCTGATCACCTGAGGAATAAATGCCCTGGGCTGGGAGGAAGCAGGCAACCAACAGCTCCTGTTAGTTCTGCTGTCCTCACCACACAGCCCCCCCGGGTGATCGAACCCTGGCTCGGGGAGATCAGCCTCTGCAGAACCAGACACAGAGCACGTTAAGGTGTCACAGCTGATGGCAGGAGTACTTGGGGCAGAGGGATACAGGGGCCCATATCTCTCCGGTTAAGCCGAGTGTGGGCCCAGAGGCCAGCATGTTACCTGGCCAAATGGCAGAGACCGTGGGGCTGGGTGGAAGCAGGTTCCTAGTACCACTAGCTGAAATCCATGTGGTGTGGGAAGGTTTGGAAAGTGTGGTGACTAGGGGTGGGGGGGTGATGCCATGTGCTTCCAGGTGGGAGAGGGGGTGTGATGCCGGCCAGGCAGAGAACTGTCCAGGGTATCAGCTACCAGCAGGCTGCAGCTGAACCAGAGGCAGACCCCAGCCCTAGGTAGCAGAGAGAAATGTGTCCCAGAGGGGAGCCCAGAGGACGGTGATGGGATCTCAGAAACCATTGAGGTCGGTGAGGGGTCCTGTGACTCTAACACACGGAAGCAGGGGGCTTCCACGCATGGGAGGGGCTGAGACTGGCTCCTTTCCAGCAGAAGGCAACACACCCTCAGGCGCGGGGCAGGAGAGGGGTTGTCAGGGATTAAGGGAACTGTCCCGGTTGTTCGCTGGCAGAGCTCTGCAGCTGGGCAAGGGATAGAGCCCTTCCCAGGGAGCCCAGAGAACTGTGTCTGGTGAGGGGGCAGAGGAGGAGACTGGGGAAGGGATAGTGGGGGTACAGGAATGGCTCCTCAGTGCTCACTTGGGGCAGGATGCCCAGGACATTCGGGGGATGGCTGGGTCAGCATCTGGGCACCCAGGCACTGAGCCTGTGGCCTAGGTCTTGAGAGGGAACCGCGTGACCGACCTGGAGGGGAGCAGTCACACAGCTGACTTCTCAGGGACGGAGACAGGGGTGGCGGAGGGGTCCTGCTATTTCGGATCAGTTTGTGGATAATAACTGTGTCTCTTTACATCAGGATGCAGCTCCAACGCCGGCGATAACAGGGGAGTTGGGACCAGGAAAGGGCCAAGTGACAGTTTGCCAGAACACAAACGACCCAGCTGACAGAGAAGGGGGTATTTCCCCCAGGCTGGTGAGACACGCGGAGCAGTTAGGGGAAAGCTGCTGGGAAAAGGTGACTCTATGGAAGGATGAACAGGCCTGCCCAGAGAGCACAGATCACAGCCTTCGAGGGGGCAGGAAAGGACTCAGTGCTGGGAGGGGGAAACACCGGGTAACCCCAAAAGGGGAGCTGGATTTTCTGCATATGTACAGTCCTGGGGTTGGGAGCCCGCTCCCCAAAGCCAATGTGCAGGATCTCCCTGAACACCAACTGTGCCAGACACTGAGGCACCAATATTTCAGAAACGTGACAAAAGGCAGAGCCCACACAGAGGGGAACACTGGAGGGAAGGAAAAGCCAGTGACTGATGACACATGACAGAGTCAAAGGACACCCTGGGTAACGAACAAGTAACATCAAACGACACTACCTGAGCAGAGGGCGCGGTATCATGAAGATACTTTTAAACGCGCATCTGAAATAAAAATGATGGTATTAATGTTACCTTTTGGGGACAAGAATTTTGACACGGACATTAAACTTTCTGATAATGCTACTTTTCAACTAATACAGGGGGTGGTTAGGTGGGTGGTAGGTAAGTAGATGAGAGGTGGGTGGGTAGGTACAGGGGATGAATGGATGGATGGATAGATGGGTGGGTAGATGAGAGGCGGGTGGGTATGTAGAAGGGGTAGGTAGATGAGAGGAGGGTGGGTACATACAGGGGTGGATGGATGGATGGATGGAGAGGTGGGTGGGTATGTACAGGGGGTGGATAGATGAGAGGAGGGTGGGTAAGTAAGGTGGCCGGTGGGTATGTCCCAGAGGTGGATGGATGGATAGATGGGTGGGTAGATGGGAGGTGGGTGCGTATGTAGAGGGGGTGGATGGATGGATAGATGGGTGGGTAGATGGGAGGTGGGTGGGTATGTACAGGGGGTGGGTAGATGAGAGGTGGGTGGGTATGTACAGGGGGTGGATAGATGAGAGGAGATTGGGTAAGTAAGGTGGCCGGTGGGTATGTCCCGGAGGTGGGTGGATGGATGGATGAGTGAATGGGTAGACGGGAGGTAGGTAGGTATATAAGGAGGCGGGTGGGTATGTACAGGGGGTGGATGGATGGATAGATGGGTGGGTAGATGAGAGGAGGCTGGGTATGTACAGGGGGTGGGTAGATGAGAGGTGGGTGGTTATGTACAGGGGGTGGGTAGATGAGAGGAGGGTGGGTACGTAAGGTGGCGGGTGGGTATGTACAGGGGGTGGATGGATGGATAGATGGGTGGGTAGATGAGAGGAGGCTGGGTATGTACAGGGGGTGGATGGATGGATAGATGGGTGGGTAGATGAGAGGTGGGTGGGTATGTACAGGGGGTGGATAGATGAGAGGAGGGTGGGTAAGTAAGGTGGCGGGTGGGTATGTCCCAGAGGTGGGTGGATGGATGGATAGGTGAATGGGTAGATGAGAGGTGGATTATGCGTATTTACATGGCTGGAGGAAGGGAGAACTAGGCAGACATGATGAGATGGATGGATGAGGACAGACACACAGATGCTCAGAGTAGCGACTGGAGCTTCTGGCATGCAACCATCCTGCTTCTGGTGCCGGGACGTGGGGCTCTGGTGCCAGGGAGGCAGAGGACTGGGGTCCAGCCTTGAGATTCTGAGATTTAAAAACGAATATTGAGCCTTCTACTGGGTTGGGCTGGGAGCCAGGACTCCTGGGTTCTATCCCCAGCTCCAGTAGGAGAGTGAGGTCTAGTGGTCAGAGCAGAGGCAGGGGCTGGCAGCCAGGACTCCTGGGTTCCACTTGAGACTCTGCCAATGTAATTTGCATGTAAACCAGTGTCAGGCTGTTTACCCATCTATAAAATGGGCATCTCAAATCTACTGAAGGGAAATTGAGATAATTAATGTTCCTTACGGGCTATGAGGAACTTCTCCACCTCAAACCCACCTAGTTTGGTTTCAGGGATGCCTTGGCCAATCAGGGCACAGTTTCTATTCCTTCAGGCAAGAGGGCAAATTCTTCTCGGGGGTCAAGCCAATTTCCCGTCCGCGGGGCCCAGAGGCTCTCAGATGTGGAAAGGTAGAGGAACCATTAGGCCATGTAGTTTGATCTCCTATGTAGCCCAAGCCAGAGACGTTCACTCCATGATTTCTGCCAAGAGCGCAAAGCTTGTAGGGTGACTGCCCAGCATCGCCTTTGACCCCCAAGTCACTGAGAAGGCATCACAGTGCTCTGGGGCAGTATGTAAGGGGGTGATCGGCTCGATGAGCAGGTAGATATGGGGTTGGATACAGGGTTGAGTAGATAGGTATATACACAGATGGGTAGATAAATGGATGTGGGTGGATAGATCCCAGGGCTGTCAAGCAAAAAAAGAATCATAATTAATCATGCAATTAATTGCATTGTTAAACAATCCTAGAATATCGTTTATTTAACTATTTTGGATATATATTTTCAAACATATTCACTTCAATTACAACACAGGTTACAAAGTGGGCAGTGCTGACTTTATATTTATTTTTGATTATAAATATTTGCCCGGTAAAAAACAAAAGAAATAATATTTTTCCATTCACCTAATACAAGTGCTGTGGTTCAATCTCCTTATCATGGAAGTTGAACTGACAAATGTAGAATTATGTACAAAAATATAACTGCATTCAAAACGTCCACTCAGTCCTGGTCAGCCACTTACTCAGACAAACAAGGGTGGTTACAATTTGCAGGCGATAATGCTGCCTGCTTCTTGTTTACAATGTCACCTGAAAGTGAGAACAGGCATTCGCATGGCCCTGTTGTAGCCGGCGTTGCAAGATATTTACATGTCAGATGCACTGAAGATTCATAGGTCCCTTCATGCTTCAACCACCCTTCCCGAGGACGTGCGTCCATGCTGATGACGGGTTCTGCTCGATAACAATCCAAAGCAAAGCAGACCGACGCATGTTCATTTTCATCATCTGAGTCAGATGCCACCAGCAGAAGGTTGATTTTCTTTTTTGATGGTTCGGGTTCTGTAGTTTCATCAGAGTGTTGTTCTTTTAAGACTTCTGAAAGCATGTGCCACACCTCCTCCCTCTCAGATTTTAGAAGGCTCTTCAGATTCTTAAACCTTGCGTTGAGTGCTGTAAGTATCTTTAGAAATCTCACATTGGTGCCTTCTTTGCATTGTCAAATCTGCCGCGAAAGTGTTCTTAAAATGAACATTAGCTGGGTCATCATCTGACACGGCTATACATAAAATATATGGTAGAAAGTGGGTCAAATAGAGCTGGAGACATACAATTCTTCCCCCAAGGAGTTCAGTTACCAATTTAATTAACACACTCTTTTTAACAAGCGTCATCAGCATGGAAGCATGTCCTCTGGAATGGTGGCCGACGTATGAAGGGGCATACGAATGCTGGCTACAGAAGTGCCACACGAACACCAGATCTCACTTTCTGATGACATTGTAAACAAGAAGTGGGCAGCACTATCTCCTGCAAATGTTAACAAACTTGTTTGTCTGAGCGACTGGCTGAACAAGAAGTAGGACTGAGTGGACTTGTAGGCGCTAAAGTTTTACCTTGTTTTGTTTTTGAATGCAGTTACGGAACAACAAAAAATCTACATTTATAAGTTGCACTTTCACAATACAGAGATGGCGCTACAGTACTTGTAGGAGGTGAACTGAAAAATACAATTTATCTTTTTAAAGTTCAAATATTTGTAATAAAAATAATATAAAGTGAGCCCTGTACACTTTGAATTCTGTGTTGTAATTGAAATCAATAATTTGAAAATGTAGAAAAAGGATCTAAAAGTATGTAATACATTTCAATTGGTATTCTATTAACAGTGCCATTAAAACTGTGATTAATCTCAATTAATTTTTTAATGCCAATTAATTTTTTTGAGTTAATCACGAGCTGACTGTGATTAATCGACAGCCCTAATAGATACACACAGGGGTGGGTGGATAAATGGGAATCTATGGGGGTGGTTGGGTACATAGCCAAAGGTTGGTTGGGTGGGTAGATACAGTGACAGATGGGCGGGTATCTAAAGGAAAGGATGGACAGACGGATGGAGGGATACACACAAGGCTCGGTGGGCATGTCCCAGGAGGAAGGGATGGCCAGACCCAGGACTGGATAGGTACCTTTGGGGCGGGGTGGAGGGATGGGTACCTTCGGGGATGTCTGTTAGATTAAAGAGAAACTGTAATTACTAAGGGACTGTCCTTGTAACAAGTTGGATTTTGCCTAGCGGGGCTGAGAGTTCCTCAGGGCAGGGACCAGCCCCAGCGGGGGCCCTGCAGTGCCCAGTGCCCAGCCCAAAAGCAGCTTCGATCTTGGCTGGGGTCCATGTGGCACCTGCAAGCACCCCCCCGCTGCCCCTCCCCCACCCAAGAACCAAGCTAAACCAAAAAAGTAGAAAACAAAAAACCCGAAATGATATAAAAAAACATTTTTCCCAGCAACGTCAAGGAAAAAAAACAAAAAAAATTAAAATAAAATAATAAAAAAACCCAACAATTTTATTTTGCATTTTTTTGGAAGAAAATGGAAGGGGGGAAAATATATAAACAGGCTTAAGACCAAAACCACAATTTCTTTTTTTGATTTTTTTTTTTTATCGCAAACAGCATAGTACAATGCAGAGCCCCTGAAGTCAGGCCCGGCGTCGGGTTTTCCAGTCCGCCCCTGCTGGGAGCGGCTGGCGGGGCCGCAGAGGGGCTGGCCCAAAGGAGAACTGGGGGGGGACGAGGGGAGAGACTGGTTATTTCTGAAACCCAGGGAGGGTGGGGGAAGGGAAAACTTTGGTCCTTGGCTGGGGTTGGGAAACTGGGGCCGGGGGGGGGGGTACCAGGAAACGTGAGAACGATGTCGCCGTCTAGTGGCTGCAGCTCACACGGCGGATGCGATTCCCAGCACAGCGAGGGGAGAGACTCGTCTTTGGGGTGGCTCCCAGGGGACACGGGGGAGAGGGGCTTGGGGGTGATCGGTGGGCGTCTGGGTTACCCTAAGAGGAACCTGGGTGTGATCAGGGCTGCGCAGGGGACAGGTTTGTGTCTCTGGGTAGGGGCCGGCCCACTCGCTGGGGAAATCTGGCTTGGTTCGAAGGGAATCTATCTGTAGGGTGTCTGTCTGTCTGTCTACGGGACCACCGCGTGTCCGTCTGTCTGGAAGATCTCTCTGAGGGACTGCCATGTGTCTCTGGGATACATCCATGGGATCACTGCATGTCTGTGGGATCCGTCCATGGGTGTCTGGGGGATCTCTCTGAGGGACTGCCACGTGTCTGTGGGATCCGTCCATGGGATCACTGCATGTCTGTGGGATCCGTCCATGGGTGTCTGGGGGATCTCTCTGAGGGACTGCCACGTGTCTGTGGGATCTGTCCATGGGATCACTGCGTGTCTGTGGGATCCGTCCATGGGTCTGTCTGGGGGATCTCTCTGAGGGACTGCCACGTGTCTGTGGGATCCGTCCCTGGGATCACTGCATGTCTGTGGGATCCAACTATGGGATCACTGCGTCCATCCGTCCATGGGATCGCTGCGTCCATCTGTCTCTCTCTCTCTCTCTAGGCTCTGCCCATCAGTCTATGGGACCCGTACGTCTCTCAGCTATGCCCGACTGACCTTCCCAATACTCCCCCCTCTGCCCCACCCCGTAGCAGCAGCGTTAGCCCAACGTGTCTGCTGGGATTTTCTCTCCAATAATTAAACTTACTTTTAAACCTGAGGCATTTTCCATAAAAACATCCGCTTCAAACTACCCGACGCAGAGCCAGGCTGGAACCGGGGACCCCCGCCCCCGATCCTGCAGAGGGAGGAAGGGTTAGCCAAGCCCCGGCCCCGCCAGGAGTCCGCATGGAGTGTGTGTCGCTCAAGGGAACAGGGAGAACTGGACAGGAACGGGGAGTTACTGATGTGGGGGTGAAGCTATGTGGGAACCCTCCCCCGATTCCTATTCCTCTAACCCTTTACAGCCAGCGTCCCAGATTGGGGGGTGGAACGCACCCCAAAACAGATCCAGCCTTAAGGGTCCCCCGTCAAGCCCCACAGACATCCCCATCAGGCAGGGGGATCCCCCACCACCAGACCTACACTGCCCCCCAGCACCAACAGATTGTCGCCCCCGGGAGAGGGTGCCCCAGGGAGTTGGGGGGACAACCTCCCGACATTTCCTTGGCCTTTAAACACTGAACAGAAACAAAAACGGGGGAGGGGAAGGAAATACCTTTTCCTTTGCATCTTTCGCCTCCGGCGGCAGAACCTACAGCTACGATTCAAGTAATGCGTTAGCCGGGGGGGGGGCGGGGTGTTTCAAGTATCAAAAGGAAGGTCGCCTGCCCCGCCCTGCCCCCCAACCTCCCAGATGCACAGCAGGACGGCTGCCCCCCAACAGCCGGACAACAGCCGCCCCATGGAGAGAGGATGCCACCGGCCCCCTCCCCCAGCTGCCCAAATCTGGGACTGGGGGTCTCCCCACTGCCAGGCCGTCCCACCACACCCCACACACCAAAGGGCCAGATACCCCTCTCCTTGGGTCATGGACCACGGTGCCCCCCAACCCCTCCCCAATCCACAGGTAAAACCGCTGCCCTGCCGCGCAAAGCCCCGCTCCCTTCCCCCGAGTGGGAGGAGCCAGGGGGAAGTGTAACCGTTTCGAAAAAGGAGGTACAAGTTTTGGGGCCCGGGGAGGGGGATCTGAGCCCCCCCCGCCCGCAGCTGAAGGGGGAGGGGCATTAGGAGGGCCCCCTGCCCCGGGAGGAAATCCAGACGCTGCCCCCGCAAGTGGTTATTTAAAGCTGGTCGATCCAAGGGGGGCGGCGCATGGGGCAGGAGTGCCCCTCAGGGAGTGTGAATGTGTGGGGCTAAACCATCAGTGCTAGAGCCCCCCACAGAAGGGGGGCGGTGGCAGGAGGGGGCCAGATCCAGTAGCCACACACATGGCAACGGATACAACCAATTCCAAAGGCAGCACGCTGAGAAGCTGGGGGGGGAGAGTTGGGTTTAAAGGGGGAGGAGATGTGCCCACCAGTACCAGTGCGTTCTCCCCTGCCCAGCATCCTTGCTTCCACCCACCTAGGGGGCAGCACCAACTCCAATCAGCCCCCGCCCCAGACAACCCCAAATGGGATCCCCTCCCAAATCAGAGATGGGTGGGGAGCGGGTTCCGTCCCCAGTTCCCCGCTTGCGCCCCCCAGCCCCAGAAGGCTCCCGGCCCCCCCATGATTCAGTGCATGGCTTTAGTGAAAAGTCTCTTCAAGTCTGTGGCGCAGCCTGGCCCCGCCCGGCTATTAGCTGTCTTTGATCAGCAATTTCTCCTCGGGGCAGCGGAAGGGCGGCCCAGCAGGTGGGGGGGCCGGGGTCCCCGAGTCCTCGCAGAAGCGGGCGCAGCCCTCGGGGGTGACGTGGCGGCAGGAGCGCAGATCGATGCGGGAGAGGCGCGGGCAGCGTCGGAAGAGAGGCAGACACTGGTCCGTCAGGCGGTTACACCCTGTGGGGAAGGGGGGGTGGGGAATGAGACCCGAGGCCTTGCCCTTTAGGGGGCGCCGGCTCCCATCCAGTCACAGGGCAGGTGGGGAATGAGACCCAGGGCCTTGCCCTCTAGGGGGCGCCGGCTCCCATGCGGTCACAGGGCAGGTGGGGAATGAGACCTGGGGCCCTGCCTTCCAGGGGGCGCCAGATCCAAATAACTCCGCAATAGTACGTGTGTCCGTCAGACAGTTCTGGGATGGGCTGGCAGGGGGTTGCAGGTCAGGAGTGAGGGGCACCGGCAGAGCTGCTGGGGGGCAGAGCTGGACTAGCAGGGGCTGCGGGTCAGGAGTGAGAAGCAACAGCAGGGCTGGGGGGGGCAGGGGCTGTGGGTCGGGCGTGAGGGGCCCTGGCAGGGCTGGGCTGGCAGGGGCTGCGGGCCAGGCATGAGGGGCCCTGGCAGGGCTGGGGTGGGGATGAGCCCAGACTGGGCTGGCAGTGGCTGCAGGTCGGGATTGAGCGCCCCCGCCAGAGCTGGGGGAAGGGGGGGCAGAGCTGGGCTGGCATGGGCTGCAGCTTGGGAGGGAGAGGCGCCAGCAGGGCTGGGCTAGCAGGGGCTGCATGTGGGGCGTAAGCGGCACCGGCAGAGCAGGGGGTGGGGGCAGAGCTGGGCTGGCAGTGGCTGCAGGTCGGGACTGAGCGCCCCCGCCAGAGCTGGGGGAAGGGGGGGCAGAGCTGGGCTGGCATGGGCTGCAGGCTGGGAGTGAGAGGCGCCGGCAGGGCTGGGCTGGCAGGGGCTGCGGGCCAGGTGTGAGGGGCCCTGGCAGGGCTGGGGTGGGGATGAGCCCAGGCTGGGCTGGCAGTGGCTGCAGGTCGGGAGTGAGCGCCCCCGCCAGAGCTGGGGGAAGGGGGGGCAGAGCTGGGCTGGCATGGGCTGCAGCTTGGGAGGGAGAGGCGCCGGCAGGGCTGGGCTGGCAGTGGCTGCGGGCCGGGCGTGAGGCCCCGGTGCTCACCGGAGAGGTTGATCTCGGCGAGGCTGTCGCGGAGGGGCGAGTTAGCAGCGGTCAGCAGGTTGACGGCCTGGTCACCCACGTGGTTGCAGTGGCTCAGGTCCAGCTTGGCGAGCTGGGGCGTGTGGCGGACGACGAGGCGCAGCGAGGAGTCGGTGATGTCCAGCCCCGACAGACGCAGCTCGGAGACGTTCTGCAGCCGGCCCCGGCTCTCGGTCTGACCTGGGGGAGCAGGGACAGGTCGGCTCCCTGCAGCATGGCGCCCCTTGGTGCCACACTGAGGAACAGCGCCCTCACGAATGCCTGAACTCTGTGGCACACCGCACTGGGGCACGGCACCTCCTAGCACCTACCTGGCTTGCTGTCCGTGGGTGGCAGCAGCAGCTCCCGGAGGTGCGAGTCCTTGACGTCCTCGATCCAGCGCAGGTCGAGCAGCCGCAGCGAAGGGAAGCTGGCGGTGCTCAGCGCTGAGACGGAGCACCACGAGCAGCCTGTCAGGACCAGCTCCCGCAGGCCTGCAGCAGAGAGGTGCCGCATCAGGGAGAGAACCCAGGAGCACTCGGCTCCCATTTCCCCACCAGGCCCCACTCCCCTCCCGGAGCTGGGCAAAGAACCCAGGAGTCTTGGCTCCCAGCAGCGCCCCCTACCCTGTAGCCTATTGATGAGCCACATGAGCTGCTTCTTGGAGATGTTGGTCCAGCTGAGGTCGAGGCTGGCCGGCTGCCGACGGATGATGCCGCTCAGCATAGACGGGGTGATCGATTTCCGGCGGCTCAGGTCGATGTGAGTCCAGAGGCGCTTATCACAGCACCTGTGGGGTGGGGTGGGGTGGAGAAACTTAGAGAGCACCACTACTACAGTCAGTACGGTAGCAGTACCAGCATCCCACCTATGCCCTGCTATGATCAACACGGTAAAAGTTCCAGCAGTCATCCCATCTAGCACAGCTTCCACCCAGAGGACTAATACAATCAGTACGGTAACAGCACCAGCCAGCCGCCGCCTTCGCCTCCTCTGAATCCGATAAAATTATATTAATTCAGTAACGGAAATAGCACCAGCCCTACCTCCTTAAATACAATCAATACGGTAATAGCACCAGCTAAGGCCTCCTCTAATATGATCAATACAGTAAGGTTACCAGCTTTTCCCCACTATGCTGGTATATAAGGCCCTACGTGATCTGCGATATTGTCAACCCCTAATTCTGTCAGCCAGGAACCCTGGCTGTGGGCCCCCCCGGGGGTCCCTCTCAGCCCCCCAGCACCCCCTGCATTAATGACTGTAATATAGGTGCAGCAAGATGTCTGGTTATCAAAAAGATAGATCAGCCGGCATCACATAATACTTGTCCCAGACAATGTCTCTGAAATACGTCACTCTTCCAATTACTGCCGTTAATAAAGGTCCGTTAGTATTTTGCCGGGACTTTCCATGTCTTGGCCACCACTCAGCTGCAAGCATTGGACAAGCATCCCAGGACTCAAGCAGGGCCGCACTCATATGGGCAATACGGTGAGGGCAACAGGAGTCACCATCTCTAATACAATCAATACGGTAAAGGCACCGGTTTCCAGCCAGTACACTAATACAGTCAATACGGTACAGTAACCCGGCCCCCCCCCTTGCTCCAGGGCAGCAAAGCGAGACCCTGCAGCTCCCCCGTGTGGCCAGAGAGACCATTGCACCCTCTGCAGCCTGCAGTGCCCCAGGGACCCACAGCCCCCCTCATCACCTACCGCCCCAGGGACCCACAGCCCCCCCATCACCTACCGCCCCACGGGACCCACAGCCCCCCCATCACCTACCGCCCCACATCTGACCCATGGGACCTGCAGCCCCACCCCTGCCCCCCAGGGACACTCAACCCCACCACCCGGCACCTACTGCCCCACATCTCGCCCATGGGACCTGCAGCCCTACTCCTGCCCCCCAGGGACCCACAGCCCCCCCCGGCACCTAGGGCCCCATGTCCCGCCCATGGGACCTGCAGCCCCACCTCTGCCCCCAGGGACCAATAGCCCACACCTTGCCCATGAGACCCCTACCTTCTGCCCCATGGGACCCACAGCCCCCCAACCCACCCTCCCAAGACCTGCTGTCCCATGGGACTTCTACACCCTGTGTCCAGGGACCCCCCCACAGCCCCACACTCCTCCCCCTGCCCTCAGTGACACTCTCCTTCCCCAGTCTTATCCCCCCCAGGCCGCAAACCCTGATAGCCCCACACCAGACTCCGGTTAGGGCTCGGGAAAACAGCCACTCAAACATGGCGCCCCCTAGTGCTGCCCTCAGGCATCAGGGGCAGCCTCAGCTGCCAGGGGAGAGCGTCTCCTGCTCAGCCCCCCACACGCTCCCCCTAGTGGTGCACTTGGGACCTGCATGTTGCCCAACACCCCCTAGTGGTGCACAGGGTTCCTACAGCTTGCCAGCCTCCATCCTGCCCCCTAGTGGCGTAGTGAGGTACTTCAACACCCTTCCCAGCACCACAGCGCCCCCTACAGGGGCCTGGGGGGATTGCAGCTCCTTGGTGTCCTCCCGCCCAGCGTGGCACTGCACCCGCCCACGCTTACCATCGGCTCCAGGTCCGACACACCCGCATGCAGACGCAGAGCTCACGGTAGCTGAGGTGCTGGAAGACGGCCAGCCAGATGTCACGCTGCATGACGTGGTCCGAGCCGCTGTCCAGGGGCAGCGAGTCCGGCTCGGGGCTGTCTGGGGGCGGGCGCACCACGTGCCGCTCCAACTGCAGCAGGGGCTTGGGGGGTGAGGGCACCAGGGGCCACTGGAGGAACTGAGTCCGGGCCACCATGTGCAGGCCCGTCTGCCCGGCCGGCCGGCCCCCCTTCCGGCCCCCAGCCTGCTGCTTGGCTCGCTCACTCCCCCTGCTGGAGGCTCGGTGGTGGTTCTCCTTCTCCTGACAGTTCGCCCGTGGCCCCTTGGGCTGCTTGCCGTTGCGGGCCGCCTCCGAGCCCCCGTTGCGGCCTTCCTCCTCCTCCTCCTCATCCTCCTCCTCGCTGGCGCTGAAGCCGAGGGCGGCCAGGCGCTGGGCCCGGGAGGCAGGCGAGGCCGCCTGGCTGGAGCCCCCACCCCCACTGGAGCCCTCTGAGCCCCGCGAGTCTGTGTCCGAGTCTGAGTCGGAGCTGGAGCTGGAGCTGCTGCTGTTCTTCACCCGCTCCAACATCTGGCACATCTGCTTGAAGCGCTCCAGCTTCTCCCGCTGGTGAGACTTGTCCGACTGGGCAGAAGGCTCCAGCGGTCCCTGAGGTGCCTTGGTTTGCTGGGGGGGGGGGCGGAAAGGGGGATTATGGAAAACAGACTCCTCCCCTCCAGGGTGCGCCGGCTCGGATCCGGCCCCAGGGCAGGGACTGGCTGGCTCACAGGGTGGGGAATGGAACATGGGGCCTCTCCTCTCTAGAGGGCACCGGCTTGGATCCAGCCCCAGGGCAGGGGACTGGCTGGCTCAGGGGGCAGGGAATGGGACATGGGGCCTCTCCCCTGCAGGGGGCGCTGGCTCCCATCCGGCCCCAGGTCAGGAGACTGGCTGGCTCAGGGGGCAGGGAATGGGACATGGGGCTTCTCCCCTGCAGGGGGCGCTGGCTCCCATCCAACCACAGGGCAGGGGACTGGCTGGCTCAGGGGGCAGGGAATGGGATACAGGGCCTCTCCCCTGCAGGGGGCGCTGGCTCCCATCCGGCCCCAGGTCAGGAGACTGGCTGGCTCAGGGGGCAGGGAATGGGATACAGGGCCTCTCCCCTGCAGGGGGCGCTGGCTCCCATCCGGCCCCAGGTCAGGAGACTGGCTGGCTCAGGGGGGTGGGGAACGGGACATGGGGCCTTTCCTCTCCAGGGGGCGCTGGCTCCCATCCAACCACAGGGCAGGGGATTGGCTGGCTCGGTGGGGCAGGGAAATGGGACATGCGGCCTCTCCCCTCTAGGGGGCGCCGGCTCCGATCCAGCCCCCGGGGGGGGCTCCGGTCTGCTCTCACCTCCAGGTCGCTGGGGCCAATCTGGCTCAGGTGGATGGTCGAGTGGGAGATGGACCCTTTCACCTCCAAGTCGCCGCTCCCCACACGGCCCCAGCTCGGCAGCGGCTGCACCTTGTTCCCCTCCGACGGCTGCTCGGAGGCCTGTGGGGGCAGCGAGCAGGGCAGGTCTCAGCAGGGAGGCCAGCAGGACTGTGCCCCTCAGGGGAGACCCACGGGACACCCCCAACGCTGGGCAGCCCCACCCCCACCCCATCCCAACGCATGCCCAGAGAGCCCGCCACCGACTAGCCCGAGCTGCGACTCCAGGGATAATTGGCAGATACGTCAATATCAGGGATGGAAAAGAAACCAGGGCCTGGAGCCTTTCCCCTGAGGGGCGCTGGGTCTGACCCACCCCCAGGCCGGGGGCCTGGCAGGCTCAGGGAGGGGAGGAGAAGTGGGGACCAGGACCTGGGGCCTTTCCCCTCTGAGGGGCGCTGGGTCTGACCCACCCCCAGGCCGGGGGCCTGGCAGGCTCAGGGAGGGGAGGAGAAGTGGGGACCAGGACCTGGGGCCTTTCCCCTCTGAGGGGCGCTGGGTCTGACCCACCCCCAGGCCGGGGGCCTGGCTGGCTCAGGGAGGGGAGGAGAAGTGGGGACCAGGACCTGGGCCTTTCCCCTCTGAGGGGCGCTGGGTCTGACCCACTCCCAGGCCGGGGGCCTGGCTGGCTCAGGGAGGGGAGGAGAAGTGGGGACCAGGACCTGGGGCCTTTCCCCTCTGAGGGGCGCTGGGTCTGACCCACCCCCAGGCCGGGGGCCTGGCTGGCTCAGGGAGGGGAGGAGAAGTGGGGACCAGGACCTGGGCCTTTCCCCTCTGAGGGGCGCTGGGTCTGACCCACCCCCAGGCCGGGAGCCTGGCAGGCTCAGGGAGGGGAGGAGAAGCGGGGACCAGGACCCGGGGCCTTTCCCCTCTGAGGGGCGCTGGGTCTGACCCACCCCCAGGCCGGGGGCCTGGCAGGCTCAGGGAGGGGAGGAGAAGTGGGGACCAGGACCCGGGGCCTTTCCCCTCTGGAGGGCGCTGGCCTCCCCTCCTCCTGGGCACAGAATGGGGCAGCTGGAAGATCAGAGCCACTCACCTTCTTCAAGTGTTTTTCCCGCCCACCTTTCAACTGCAAAAGACAGTCAGAGAAAGACACAGTTAAACAGAGCCAGGACTCCTGGGTTCCAGCCCGGCTCTGGGAGGGGGTGGGGTCTAGTGGTTAGAGCGGGGGGGGGCTGGGGGCCAGGACTCCTGGGTTCTAGCCCGGCTCTGGGAGGGGGTGGGGTCTAGTGGTTAGAGCAGGGGAGGCTGGGGGCCAGGACTCCTGGGTTCTAGCCTGGCTCTGGGAGGGGAGTGGGGTCTAGTGGTTAGAGCGGGGGGGGCCTGGGAGCCAGGACTCCTGGGTTCTAGCCCGGCTCTGGGAGGGGGTGGAGTCTAGTGGTTAGAGCGGGGGGGGGCCCTGGGAGCCAGGACACCGGGGTTCTCTCCCCAGTTCCGAGAAGTGGGGTCTCTGACCTTCTTCTTGGGCCCCGTGTCGGGGGGCGGCAGTTCCTTCTCCTTCTTGCGCTTGTGGGCGCTGGCGGGGGGCTCTTCGGCGGGGGGCAGGGCCGGCAGCAGCTTCTTCTTGTGCTGGGCCAGTTCGTCCGTCAGCTTCCACCGCACCCCGTCCTCGCCGTTGTCCGCCCGGCGCTTCCCGGCCCCGTCGCCGCTCGAGTCCTGGGGGCGAGAACGGGTGGGTGCCCCTCCCCCGGCACGGCCCCTCGCCCCCTGCCCCACCCACAGGAGCCCTAGAGGGGAAAGGCCCCGGGTCCCATCTCCAGTCCCCGTCCCCCCCGCCCCAAGGCCCATCCAGCATCCCCTGGAGGGGAAAGACCCTGGGTCCCATCTCCAGCCCCCCCGCCCTGGGTCCCATCCAGTGCCCCGTGGAGGGGAAAGGCCCAGGTCTCATTCCCAGCCCCCCCACACCCCCCGAGCCAGCCAGCCCCCCGGGGGCTGGGTGGGTACGTACCTTGTTGGATTTCCCTTCTCGTTTGCATTTGGGGCACTCCCAGCAGTTGGGAATCTCATTGTTAATCACAGCTTCCGCCTTCCCCATCTGGGTGGACGGACAGGCAGACATTAAGCCACCCATCCCGGCCTCGACTCAGCCCCTCACCGTCGAGGGGGGTCATGAACGCCCTCCCCCACCACGTCAACAGCAGACAGCATTCTCCCCACTTCCCTGCCGGGGAAACTGAGGCATGGAGCCGGGCAGTGACTTGTCCAAGGTTACCCAGGGAGTCTTGGGCAGAACCAGGGAGAGAACCCAGGAGTCCTGGCTCCCACTGCCCCCTGCTCTAACCCCAAGACCCTACTCCCCTCCCAGAGCTGAAGAGAGAACCCAAGAGTCCTGGCTCCCATCCCCCCCTACTCTGACCCACCAGCCCCATTCCCCTCACAGAGCCTGGAGAGAACCCAGGAGTCCTGGCTCCCAGCGCCCCCTGCTCTAACCCCAAGACCCTACTCCCCTCCCAGAGCTGAAGAGAGAACCCAAGAGTCCTGGCTCCCATCCCCCCCACTCTGACCCACCAGCCCCATTCCCCTCACAGAGCCTGGAGAGAAGCCAGGAGTCCTGGCTCCCAGCCCCTCCCACGTCCAGAGGGGGCCGCTGGCCCGGGCAGGGCGCTCACCTTGAGGCAGGCGGGATGGACGATCTCGTTGCAGATGGAGCACTCCATGAGCGACAGGTTGAACTTTTCCTCCTCCCCCTCCACCGTGTCCTCCTTCCCGGCCTCACCGCAGAGCAAGCACACAGCCGTGTGAGGCAGGACAGGCTGCAGGCGGCAAGGAGAGGCGCCAGGGCCAGCTGAGCAGCCGGCCCTGCCACCGGGGGGCCCGCGAGACAGCTCAGGGACCCCTGGGGCACCCTGCCCTGACATGCGGCTGCCTCTGGGGTGGGGCGCAGGGGCTGGTTATATGGGGATCCCTCCACAGCACGGTGATGCAGCCACCTCTGGGGCGGGCTGTGCAGGCTGGTTACCCGGGGCCCCCCGGCTTGGTGATGGGCTCCAGGGGCTGGTTATCCGGGGCCCCCAGCTCTGCAATGGACTCCAGGGGCTGGTTATCAGGGATCCCTCCACAGCACGGTGATGCAGCCACCTCTGGGGCGGGCTGTGCAGGCTGGTTATCTGGGGCCCCCCGGCTTGGTGATGGGCTCCAGGGGCTGGTTATCCGGGGCCCCCAGCTCTGCGATGGGCTCCAGGGGCTGGTTATCAGGGATCCTTCCCACAGCACGGTGATGCAGCCACCTCTGGGGCAGGCTGTGCAGGCTGGTTCTCCGGGGCCCCCTGGCTCTGGGATGGGCCCCAGGGGCTGGTGACCCGGGGCCCCTCCTGCTCTGGGATGGGCCCCAGGGGCTGGTGAGCCAGGGCCCCCCCTGCTCTGGGACGGGCCCCAGGGGCTGGTGAGCCAGGGCCCCCCCGCCCCCCCACCCCGCAGCTCACCGCCGTGCATTGCCTCAGGAGGCAGGACTGCTTCATGCGTCCCGGGCCCCCGAATTTCTTCATGTCCTTGCAGAAGTGGCACTCGCCGCACTCCGTCCGCTGGCAGGCCTTGCACTTACGACAGCGCGTCCGGCGCCGGCGAGATCCAGCCCCCGCCCCTTTGCTGGACGACATTGGCTACCTCCCGCTTCAGCTACTCTGCAGGCTGGGGGGCAGGGAGACGCCGGGGGTCAGGGGGAGCCACAGGATCGCAGAACGCCCCAAAACACTCCCCACGGAGCACCCGGGGAGGGGAAACTGAGGAACAGAGCCCGGCACAATGTCCCACAGGAAGCGATGGAGTCCTGGCTCCCAGCACCCCATTCTGGCGCCCCCAAGTCCCAACCCTCCCAGAGCTGGGATAGAACCCAGGAGTCCTGGTTCCCAGCCCTCCCCTTCTAGTGGGAGGGGAGTGACGTCCAGTGGTTAGAGCAGGGGGGGTGCTGGGAACCAGGAGTCCTGGGCTCTTCCCCAAGCTCTGGGATGAGAGTGGGGCCTCACTCCTCCTAGTCTAATCACTAGACCCCACTTCCCTCCTACAACATCCCAGGCTGCAAAAGGTGAAGGGCTGGGAGCTCACGGGATCTCCCCTGGCCAAACACCTCTACAGTTAAAGACTCCAGCTCGTACCCCTAAGATGCAGCTGCCTCTGGGGTGGGGCAGCTGGGGAACAGCCGCGCAGCGACCCTACAGGATCCCTCTGTCACCCAGTCACCTACAACAGGCCCATCCAAGCCGGTCTCCCATCCCTCCAGCACTGGGTCTGACAGTCACACGTTTCATCGGCGTGAGGGAGTTCCACAGGTCACCACAGCAGCCAGGGCCCCCACCCGATACCCCCTAGACATTAGGCGAAGGCCTGGCCGGTCCTACCACGCGATGTGCAGCAGGGCACACCAGAGGCTGCAGAGAGCCCAAGACAAGAGCTCCGAGCAGAGATGGGTGTCGATTCTGAAACCTACTGATGGCAGACAAGCCACCGGCATTATTAATGGTTCCTCTGTGGTCCCAGACCAAACCCAATTTCAAGGAGATCTTGTGAGGGGCACAAGGGGACCAAGATCAGGACCCCATCGCGCCAGGCGCTACACAGACCCCTGGTGAGAAACACACCCTGCCCCCACCAGCTCCCAGTCTAAGCAGACATGGGGAAGAGGGATAATCCTGCCTTTAACACAGACGGGGAAACTGAGGCCCAGAAAAATTCAGGAACTTGCCTGGGAACATGGGGGGGCGGGGTCTGGGCAGAGCCAGGACAGAATCCAGGAGTCCTGGCTTCCAACCCCCCATCTCTAATCCACTAGAGCCTTGCCCGCTCCCAGCGACAGGGAGAGAACCCAGGAGTCCTGGCTTCCAACCCCCCATCTCTAACCCACTAGAGCCTTCCCCGCTCCCAGCGACAGGGAGAGAACCCAGGAGTCCTGGCTTCCAACCCCCCATCTCTAACCCACTAGAGCCTTCCCCGCTCCCAGCGACAGGGAGAGAACCCAGGAGTCCGGGCTCCCAGCCCCCCATCTCTAATCCACTAGAGCCTTCCCCGCTCCCAGCGACAGGGAGAGAACTCAGGAGTCCGGGCTCCCAGCCCCCCATCTCTAACCCACTAGAGCCTTCCCCGCTCCCAGCGACAGGGAGAGAACCCAGGAGTCCTGGCTTCCAACCCCCCATCTCTAATCCACTAGAGCCTTGCCCGCTCCCAGCGACAGGGAGAGAACCCAGGAGTCCGGGCTCCCAGCCCCCCATCTCTAACCCACTAGAGCCTTCCCCGCTCCCAGCGACAGGGAGAGAACCCAGGAGTCCGGGCTCCCAGCCCCCCCATCTCTAACCCACTAGAGCCTTCCCCGCTCCCAGCGACAGGGAGAGAACCCAGGAGTCCTGGCTTCCAACCCCCCATCTCTAATCCACTAGAGCCTTGCCCGCTCCCAGCGACAGGGAGAGAACCCAGGAGTCCTGGCTTCCAACCCCCCATCTCTAACCCACTAGAGCCTTCCCCGCTCCCAGCGACAGGGAGAGAACCCAGGAGTCCTGGCTTCCAACCCCCCATCTCTAATCCACTAGAGCCTTCCCCGCTCCCAGCGACAGGGAAAGAACCCAGGAGTCCTGGCTCCCAGCCCCCCATCTCTAACCCACTAGAGCCTTCCCCGCTCCCAGCGACAGGGAGAGAACCCAGGAGTCCGGGCTCCCAGCCCCCCATCTCTAATCCACTAGAGCCTTCCCCGCTCCCAGCGACAGGGAGAGAACCCAGGAGTCCTGGCTTCCAACCCCCCATCTCTAACCCACTAGAGCCTTCCCCGCTCCCAGCGACAGGGAGAGAACCCAGGAGTCCTGGCTTCCAACCCCCCATCTCTAATCCACTAGAGCCTTCCCCGCTCCCAGCGACAGGGAGAGAACCCAGGAGTCCGGGCTCCCAGCCCCCCATCTCTAACCCACTAGAGCCTTCCCCGCTCCCAGCGACAGGGAGAGAACCCAGGAGTCCTGGCTTCCAACCCCCCATCTCTAACCCACTAGAGCCTTCCCCGCTCCCAGCGACAGGGAGAGAACCCAGGAGTCCGGGCTCCCAGCCCCCCATCTCTAACCCACTAGAGCCTTCCCCGCTCCCAGCGACAGGGAGAGAACCCAGGAGTCCTGGCTTCCAACCCCCCATCTCTAACCCACTAGAGCCTTCCCCGCTCCCAGCGACAGGGAGAGAACCCAGGAGTCCTGGCTCCCAGCCCCCCATCTCTAACCCACTAGAGCCTTCCCCGCTCCCAGCGACAGGGAGAGAACCCAGGAGTCCGGGCTCCCAGCCCCCCCATCTCTAACCCACTAGAGCCTTCCCCGCTCCCAGCGACAGGGAGAGAACCCAGGAGTCCTGGCTCCCAGCCCCCCATCTCTAACCCACTAGAGCCTTCCCCGCTCCCAGCGACAGGGAGAGAACCCAGGAGTCCTGGCTCCCAGCCCCCCATCTCTAACCCACTAGAGCCTTCCCCGCTCCCAGCGACAGGGAGAGAACCCAGGAGTCCTGGCTCCCAGCCCCCCCATCTCTAACCCACTAGAGCCTTCCCCGCTCCCAGCGACAGGGAGAGAACCCAGGAGTCCGGGCTCCCAGCCCCCCCATCTCTAACCCACTAGAGCCTTCCCCGCTCCCAGCGACAGGGAGAGAACCCAGGAGTCCTGGCTTCCAACCCCCCATCTCTAACCCACTAGAGCCTTCCCCGCTCCCAGCGACAGGCAGAGAACCCAGGAGTCCGGGCTCCCAGCCCCCCATCTCTAACCCACTAGAGCCTTCCCCGCTCCCAGCGACAGGGAGAGAACCCAGGAGTCCGGGCTCCCAGCCCCCCCATCTCTAACCCACTAGAGCCTTCCCCGCTCCCAGCGACAGGGAGAGAACCCAGGAGTCCTGGCTCCCAGCCCCCCATCTCTAACCCACTAGAGCCTTCCCCGCTCCCAGCGACAGGGAGAGAACCCAGGAGTCCGGGCTCCCAGCCCCCCCATCTCTAACCCACTAGAGCCTTCCCCGCTCCCAGCGACAGGGAGAGAACCCAGGAGTCCTGGCTCCCAGCCCCCCATCTCTAACCCACTAGAGCCTTCCCCGCTCCCAGCGACAGGGAGAGAACCCAGGAGTCCGGGCTCCCAGCCCCCCATCTCTAATCCACTAGAGCCTTCCCCGCTCCCAGCGACAGGGAGAGAACCCAGGAGTCCTGGCTCCCAGCCCCCCCATCTCTAACCCACTAGAGCCTTCCCCGCTCCCAGCGACAGGGAGAGAACCCAGGAGTCCGGGCTCCCAGCCCCCCCATCTCTAACCCACTAGAGCCTTCCCCGCTCCCAGCGACAGGGAGAGAACCCAGGAGTCCGGGCTCCCAGCCCCCCATCTCTAATCCACTAGAGCCTTCCCCGCTCCCAGCGACAGGGAGAGAACCCAGGAGTCCTGGCTTCCAACCCCCCATCTCTAACCCACTAGAGCCTTCCCCGCTCCCAGCGACAGGCAGAGAACCCAGGAGTCCGGGCTCCCAGCCCCCCTGCCCTAACCCACTAGAGCCTTCCCCGCTCCCAGCGACAGGGAGAGAACCCAGGAGTCCTGGCTTCCAACCCCCCATCTCTAACCCACTAGAGCCTTGCCCGCTCCCAGCGACAGGGAGAGAACCCAGGAGTCCTGGCTTCCAACCCCCCATCTCTAATCCACTAGAGCCTTCCCCGCTCCCAGCGACAGGGAGAGAACCCAGGAGTCCGGGCTCCCAGCCCCCCATCTCTAACCCACTAGAGCCTTCCCCGCTCCCAGCGACAGGGAGAGAACCCAGGAGTCCTGGCTTCCAACCCCCCATCTCTAACCCACTAGAGCCTTCCCCGCTCCCAGCGACAGGCAGAGAACCCAGGAGTCCGGGCTCCCAGCCCCCCATCTCTAACCCACTAGAGCCTTCCCCGCTCCCAGCGACAGGGAGAGAACCCAGGAGTCCGGGCTCCCAGCCCCCCATCTCTAACCCACTAGAGCCTTCCCCGCTCCCAGCGACAGGGAGAGAACCCAGGAGTCCGGGCTCCCAGCCCCCCATCTCTAATCCACTAGAGCCTTCCCCGCTCCCAGCGACAGGGAGAGAACCCAGGAGTCCTGGCTTCCAACCCCCCATCTCTAACCCACTAGAGCCTTCCCCGCTCCCAGCGACAGGCAGAGAACCCAGGAGTCCGGGCTTCCAACCCCCCATCTCTAACCCACTAGAGCCTTCCCCGCTCCCAGCGACAGGGAGAGAACCCAGGAGTCCGGGCTCCCAGCCCCCCATCTCTAACCCACTAGAGCCTTCCCCGCTCCCAGCGACAGGGAGAGAACCCAGGAGTCCGGGCTCCCAGCCCCCCATCTCTAACCCACTAGAGCCTTCCCCGCTCCCAGCGACAGGGAGAGAACCCAGGAGTCCGGGCTCCCAGCCCCCCATCTCTAACCCACTAGAGCCTTCCCCGCTCCCAGCGACAGGGAGAGAACCCAGGAGTCCTGGCTTCCAACCCCCCATCTCTAACCCACTAGAGCCTTCCCCGCTCCCAGCGACAGGGAGAGAACCCAGGAGTCCTGGCTTCCAACCCCCCATCTCTAACCCACTAGAGCCTTCCCCGCTCCCAGCGACAGGGAGAGAACCCAGGAGTCCGGGCTCCCAGCCCCCCTGCCCTAACCACTGACCCCCAGCTGGAAAGCAGCTACTGAAATTCAGAGTTCCTGGGCAGACGGACCAGAGCAAGACACCCCAGCGGCTATGCGCCCCTCGGCCGGCCCCAGCTCCTCTGGGCCTGTCAGGACCCCCCCCAGATCCCCCCAATGCCCCTTAACCCCACCCCCACTGTCAGCTTCCCTCCACAGCCCCAACCCTGCCCCCCATTCTACTGTGATCAGCAAAGAAACTAGAATAAGGAAATTGTTATCAGTGGAGCAGGGGTGGGGAAGGGCCCAGGGCTGGGCTACCAGGGGGCTACAGGTCCAGAGTGAGGGGCACCGGCAGAGATGCAGGGGGGGACTGCTGGGCTGGCAGGGGCTGCGGGTCGGGAGTGAGGGGCACTGGCAGAGCTGGGGGGGCAGGGCTGGGCTGGCAGGGGCTGCGGGTCGGGAGTGAGGGGCAGTGGCAGAGCTGGGGGGGGAGGCAGCGCTGGGCTGGCAGGGGCTGTGGGTCGGGAGTGAGGGGCACCGGCAGAGCTGGGGGGGGAGGCAGCGCTGGGCTGGCAGGGGCTGCGGGTCGGGAGTGAGGGGCACCGGCAGAGCTGGGGGGGGCAGAGCTGGGGCGCAGGGGCTGGAGGTCGGGAGTGAGGGGCACCGGCAGGGTTGGGGGGGCAGAGCTGGGGGGGCAGAGCTGGGCTGGCAGGGGCTGCAGGTCGGGAGTGAGGGGCACCGGCAGGGTTGGGGGGGGCAGAGCTGGGGGGGCGCAGGGGCTGCAGGTCGGGAGTGAGGGGCACCGGCAGGGCCGGGGGGGGCAGAGCTGGCGGGGGGCAGGGGCTGCAGGTCGGGAGTGAGGGGCACCGGCAGGGCTGGGGGGGGGCAGAGCTGGGGGGGCGCAGGGGCTGCATGTCGGGAGTGAGGGGCACCGGCAGGGCCGGGGGGGGCAGAGCTGGCGGGGGGCAGGGGCTGCAGGTCGGGAGTGAGGGGCACCGGCAGGGCTGGGGGGGGGGCAGAGCTGGGGGGCGCAGGGGCTGCGGGTCGGGAGTGAGGGGCACCGGCAGGGTTGGGGGGGGCAGAGCGGAGGGGGCAGGGCTGGGGCGCAGGGGCTGCAGGTCGGGGGTGAGGGGCACCGGCAGGGCCGGGGGGGGCAGAGCTGGCGGGGGGCAGGGGCTGCAGGTCGGGAGTGAGGGGCACCGGCAGGGCTGGGGGGGGGCAGAGCTGGGGGGCGCAGGGGCTGCGGGTCGGGAGTGAGGGGCACCGGCAGGGTTGGGGGGGGCAGAGCGGAGGGGGCAGGGCTGGGGCGCAGGGGCTGCAGGTCGGGGGTGAGGGGCACCGGCAGGGTTGGGGGGGGCAGAGCTGGGGGGGAAGGGCTGCAGATCGGGAGTGAGGGGCACCGGCAGGGTCCCCCCCCACCTACCTGGCCCGGCATCCTGCGGCCCGGGCCCGCGCCTGGCCCGGCGGGGGGGCTGGGCGGGGGGGACCGGGGCCAGCCCCCCCCCAGCCCCCTGGCGGGGGTGACACACGAGCCAGGCTGAGCCGGACACGGCCCAGCGCGTCCCACCGGCTATTGCTTCCCCGGGAAATCGCGCAGGGAAAGTTTGGTTCCTGGGTCGCCCCCCCCCCCGCCGCTGCCCCCGGAGATCGCCCAGAGACGCCCCCCCCCGTCTGTGCGCAGCCCCCCCAATGCAAACCGCAAGGGGGATAAATCCTGCCACAAGGAAGGGGCTGGCAGAGGGGGAGGGGCTCCCCGGACCCCTCATGCTCAGCGATCTAAGGGGGCCCCCCCAATTGCCCCAGCCCCCGCCCCGGCTCCGATCTCCAGCCCCCGCCCCCCAATGCTTGCAGGGCTCTGCTCCCTGCCGGGCCTGCGGTGGGGCAGCTCCCGAAACCAGCCTGCCCCTTCCTCCCCCCAGCCCCGGGGAGCCCCCCGAAAGGCAGCCGGGCCCGGGGGGGCGCCGGAGAAACCAGCCCGATCTCAGCGGAGGCAAAGAAACTTACCAGGAATCCCGGCTGGCCCCGGCGGCCTGGCCCCTTCGCAGGCACCGACCCACCCAGCCCTGGGGTGGCTCTGGGGGGTTTTGGGGTGGGGGGCCCCACAGCGACCTGCGAGGGGAGGGGGAGCCGCTTACCTGCTGGGTAGCCATGGGGCTGCGTGGGATCCGCCGTGGCTCACGGGCTCTTCCATGGGGGGGTGGTGGTGTGGGGTGCGGGGGGAAGAAACTGCAACCAGCCCAGACTTTTGTTTCCTTCGGCCCTACGGCGGGGGCGGGGGCGGGGGAGTTGGGGGGGCTCGAAGGCGGCCTCTGAGGTGCAAAGTGGGGCACCCCCCTCGCCTCAGCCTGACCCCCGCCCCAACCTGACCCCCACCCCCTTTACCCTTCACGGCTCTCTTGTCCTTGGAGGAAGAAGGGGAGACGATGCCAAGTGAGCCCCCTCTCTCCGGACCCCCCAGGGGGGCACCCCCAAATCCTCAGCACCTTCTGGGCTTTTGGGGGCGATCTGAGCTGCCCAACCCCTCCCAAAGAGGAACCAGGTCCCCCCACTCCTTCCAACCCCCCAACAGGAATCAGGGTCTCCCCCCTTTCCAACCTCCCCAAGTAAGGCTCAGCCGCCCCCCTCTCTTTCCAAGCCGCCCCCGCAATAAGCAGGGCCCCCTCTTTGCAACCCCTCACCCCAAAAAAGAGCAGGCCCCCTCCCCCCCACTTAGGGAGCAGCTCCCCCAACAGGGCTCAGACCCGCCCCCAGCTGCTCAAGCTGCTGGCCCCCACCAATAAGGGGGTTCCCCTCCCTTTTTAGGGGGGGCTTTCCCCCTTCCTATCCTGCCTCTCGCCCTCGGTGGAGTCTGTGGGCTCCCCCCAATTGAGGAGGGGGAGCTCAGGCCCCTGACTGCCCCCCCAAATTTAGGGATCTAGCCTGGGGGGTCCTGCGCTGCCCCAAGCCCCCTACACACATATGGGGGCGGGGCCTAAGCTGCCTTCCTCGTTTCCCCCTCCCCCCACTCGGGCTGGCTCGTGCGGGGGGGAGGGGCTGTCCCAGCCCCCCCTAAAAATGCAGAGCGGGGGAGGGGTGCAGCTCCTGGGAGGGGGGGGCTGGGCCCCAAGGCTGCTGCTCTTCTGCTGCTTCGGCTGCTGCTGCTGCCCCCTCCTGCAGCCTGGCTCATCCCCCTCCCCTCCCCTCCCCTCCCCCTCTCAGCCCCGCAAACACACAAAACCCATCATGGCGGCCCGGAGCCAGCCCAGGCCCGCGCGCTGCCTCATGGGAGTCGTAGTTCCCCGGCCACCAGGCCGCGTTCGTTCTGAATGGGAGGGCTGGAGTGTTTGGACTACTAGAGTCATGGCGGCGCAGGGAAGCCGGGCCCGCGCAACGCCTCATGGGAGATGTAGTTCTCCACCCTCTCCGCTGAGGCGCGTTCATGTCTATGGGGAAGGGGGGAATGTTTGGACTACAACTGTCATGGCGGCGCAGGGAGGCTGGGCTCTCGCGCTGCCTCATGGGAGATGTAGTTTATTTTACTGCCTCTGAGCCCTGGTGTTTTCCTATGAGGGAAAAGAGGGTTTGGACCAAAAGTGTCATGGCAGCGCAGGGGGTGAGGTGGTGGGTGGGCCCTCGCGCTGCCTCATGGGAGATATAGTTCCCCACTCCACTGAGCCCATTTATGTCCGGGGAGGAGGGCATGTTTGTACTACAAGTGTCATGGCGGCACACAGCAACGACTCATGGGAAATGTAGTTCCTCAGCCGCCGGAGTCCCATTGATTTTTAAGAGAAAGGGGACATGTTTGGACTACAAGTGCTATGGAGGCGTGAGGGGGAGGATGCGCAATACCTCATGGGGAATGTAGTTTTTGACCCCCCTCCCCCCCGAAAAGCAGCACTTTTGTTCTTTAGGGGAAGTGGGAGATTTTTAAATTACAGCTGCCATTGTAATGCAGCCAGGTTCATTCCTCGCAAGGCCTCACAGGACATGTGGTCCTCATGCCCTCCTGGACTACAACTAACATGGCGGCGCTGCCGCGCACGGCCTCATGGGATTTGTAGTCTTTCCCCTTCCCCGTGATACCTGGAAAGCAAAGAGGTGAAAACTGGACTACAACCACCATGGAGGCTCAGGGGTAGGGAGGGGAAAATTCCTCGCAAGACCTCATGGCAGTTTGCCATTGAATTAAAGCTGGGATGTAGGAGGAAAGGGGCTTATGGGAATTGTAGTCCAGTTCCCCTGTCCCAGCCCCCATTCGTCTCAAAGAGCATTCACTCCCAGCCCCTGCCTTGACCCTACTCTCCTCTCGGAGCTGAGAACAGAACCCAGGAGTCCTGGGTCCCAGTCCCTGCCCACCCACCTCTGCTCTAACTCACTAGTTTCCACCTCTGCCTGGCGTTGGCACCAAAACAAAATTCTGCCGCCCTCATTCACTATGGTGGGACTAGCCAGGGACTAACATTACTCCACAATTTCTGCCACGTTACCAGCCCCATGGGCTCAGAAATGGTGACCAAAGCCTCCAAAAATCACCACCTCGGTTGGCAAATCACGAGATTTCATAAATGAAATAATATCTCCTGTACTCGTTAGTTGCCTTCTTGGTTGAGCAATGATGGGGGTAGTGTCTTCAGGCTTTCCTCCAACAACATGGACTAAACAGTAATTATTTTGCTCTTTTAAAAGCAAGCAGAGTTTTTTCACATGACTCCAGAAGCTTGAGGCATTAAGGGGGAGGGGAACAATGGAAAATTCCTGATTAAATAGTTGCATGCAGCTCAGGATCTGCTCCTGAGTCAAAATCGTGCGAAGATAGCTATAACCCTGACCTGAATAGTCCCTCCCAAGCAGGAGCACCGCCAGCTTTTTTGGCGCTCTAGGTGGTGGAAGGTCCCGCCCCCGAAATGCCGATGATGGCTGGGGCGGCCGAAGATCCAGCCGCTACAGTCGCCACCCCCCAAATGTCAGTGCCCTAGGTGACCGCTTAGGTCGTGTAATGGGTTGCGCCGGCCCTGCTCTCAAGCAGAGTGCTGATCTGACTCACGTTGCTATATCCACTGAGCCCGCTAATTCTTCCCAGCAGCGTGTGGCTTTCAAAAGCAACAGAAAAACTTCATTCTGATCCAATCGGGAGCGACGGCATTTTCAGGGCCAAATTCTGAGCTCAGCGACCCTAGTGTAAACCCAGAGCAAGCCGAATCTTCCCCAAGTTTAACTCCGGATTGGAAACTGGCCTTCCTGGCGCACTGACCAAGAACAACAATTCAGTTAATGCTGAAACTCAAGTCCACGAGGGTATTCCTGGAGTTAAAACTAAGGCAGGGATAAGTGTGGGTCAGATCTCGCAGCACGTGCTTCCAATAAGCCCTTCTTTCGAGAAGTAAAAGTCAGCTCTGACTGGAAAGAGAGATCGCCCCTCACTGAGCCTTACCCCACAGTGCTCCCTAGAGCCGCCCTGGGGCCAGCCCTGACCGCCAAGAGAGAGCGCCCCCTACCGAGCCCTGCTCCCTGCAGCACAGCGCCCCCTAGCGCCGCACTGGGGCATCGGGGCCAGCCCTGACTGCCAGGGGAGAGCGCCCCCTACCGAGCCCTGCTCCCTGCAGCACTGCGCCCCCTAGTGCCGCACTGGGGCATTGGGGCCAGCCCTGACTGCCAGGGGAGAGCGCCCCCTACCGAGCCCTGCTCCCTGCAGCACGGCGCCCCCTAGCGCCGCACTGGGGCATTGGGGCCAGCCCTGACTGCCAGGGGAGAGCGCCCCCTACCGAGCCCTGCTCCCTGCAGCACTGCGCCCCCTAGTGCCGCACTGGGGCATTGGGGCCAGCCCTGACTGCCAGGGGAGAGCGCCCCCTACCGAGCCCTGCTCCCTGCAGCACGGCGCCCCCTAGCGCCGCACTGGGGCATTGGGGCCAGCCCTGACTGCCAGGGGAGAGCGCCCCCTGCTGATCCCATGCCGCTCCCTGCAGCACAGCGCCCCCTAGTGCCGCACTGGGGCATCGGGGCCAGCCCTGACTGCCAGGGGAGAGCGCCCCCTACCGAGCCCTGCTCCCTGCAGCACAGCGCCCCCTAGCGCCGCACTGGGGCCAGCCCCGGGCGCTCCATCTCTCTACAGCTGAGTGAAGGCTTAATACGACCGATCGGTGGAAGCCTAGACAGGACCAGGCGGGTCTACCGGGGGGAATGAAATAAGAACGGGACCTTCCGGTTCTTCCCCCCCCCCCTCCAGCAGCTGGGGGGGGTGGGGCATCCCCAGTCAGCCCTAGACCCCGGCAAGCAGGTAGGACGATGCGTGCGGACGGGGCATCTCTCCAGCCTGCAGAGCTGTGGGGTGCGCGCACTGGTTTGCTCGGCGATTGCATGGGGCGGATGAAGCAGACGGAGATGGGATGGGGAAGGGGGTTAGAAAGGAGCCTGCGTTCCCCAGCCCCCTGGATCGGCCCCCACCAGGGAGAAATGAAGCTCCCCAATCCCTGGCGCTGCGAAGTCCGGGACATCTGGGAAGGGAGATGAGCCCAGCAGAGTCGCCCCAATGCCACCAGCCCTGGGGGTGCATTGCAGTCAGGGGTGTGTGCGTGGTCCCCCTAACCCGTCCAGTTCTGGGGGTGCATTGGGGTGAGCGGTGTGTGCGTGGTCCCCCCAACCCAGCCAGTTCTGAGGGTGCATTGGGGTGAGCAGTGTGTGCGTGGTCCCCCCCAACCCAGCCAGTTCTGGGGGTGCATTGGGGTGAGCGGTGTGTGCGTGGTCCCCCCCACCCAGCAATTCTGGGGGTGCATTGGGGTGAGTGGTGTGTGTGTGGTCCCCCCAACCCAGCCAGTTCTGGGGGTGCATTGGGGTGAGCGGTGTGTGCATGGTCCCCCCCACCCAGCAATTCTGGGGGTGCATTGGAGGAACGGTGTGTGCAGGATCCCCCCAACCCAGCCAGTTCTGGGGGTGCACTGGGGTGAGCGGTGTGTGCGTGGTCCCTCCCACCCAGCAATTCTGGGGGTGCATTGGGGTGAGCGGTGTGTGCGTAGTCCCCCCCAACCCAGCCAGTTCTGGGGGTGCATTGGGGTGAGCGGTGTGTGCGTGGTCCCTCCCACCCAGCAATTCTGGGGGTGCATTGGGGTGAGCGGTGTGTGTGTGGTCCCCCCAACCCAGCCAGTTCTGGGGGTGCATGAGAAGAGGAGGTCTATGCAGGGACCCCCAACCCAGATAGCTCTGGGAGATGCATGAGAAGAGGGGGTCTGTGCAGGGGCCCCCAACCCAGCCAGCTCTGAGAGTGCATTGGGGTGAGCAGTGTGTGCAGGGTCCCCCCAACCCAGCCAGTTCTGGGGGTGCATGAGAAGAGGAGGTCTATGCAGGGATCCCCAACCCAGGTAGCTCTGGGAGATGCATGAGAAGAGGGGGTCTGTGCAGGGACCCCTCCAACCAAGCCAACTCTGGGGGTGTATTGGGGTGAGGGATGTGTGCAGGGTCCCCCAACTTGGATAGTTCTGGGTTGCATGGGGGGAGGGGTGTATGCTGGGTCCCCCCAGTTCTACCAGCCCTGGGGGTGCATGGGGGAGGGGTGTGTGCAGGGTCCCCCCAACCCAGATAGCCCTGGGGGTGCATGAGGGAGGGGTGTGTGCAGGGTCCCCCCAACCCAGATAGCCCTGGAGGTGCATAGGGGATTCTGTTCAGGGTCCCTCCAGTTCCGCCATCTGTGGGGATGCACAGTGAAAGGGGGCAGGGTTCCCCCCACCAACCCAGCCCCATATTTTGGGTGGTTTGCAGGTGAGGATGAGACAGAGATCGGTGAAGATGGACTCCCCCAGAGGACTGTGGGAAGCATGGAGGCTTCACCCCAATCCTGCACTCCAAGAGGAGGACCAGGAGCCCCACATTCTACAAGGTAGGGCTCAGAGTTTGCGGGGGGGGGAGGTGCCTCCCCAGCAGGGGGCACACTCCTTGAGGCGGAGGGGCTCTAGAGGGGAGCCCAGGGCTGAAAGGGAGGGTTGATTGCCCCAGGGTCTCCTAAATGATTTGCTCTTCTCCCTCAGATCTCACACATCCCCAGGGGTCTCTGCCTAGCTCGGAGAGGTGTGAGCGGCAGCAGGGCAGGGCTGACCCGCCCTGGGAGCCTGGAATCCAGGTGGGTCGTGGGGCTGGCCGGGTTCCTGGGAAGATGAGACTGGCCTAGGTTCTGGTCTCAGTGACCCCAGTGTACGTCTGCTGTGGGTCTGATTTGGGGCAGGAGTGAGCAGGCGGGATACCGGGCTAGATGGGCACCTAGGTCTGATCTAGGGCAGCACGGAAGAGTGAGATACCAGGCTAGATGGATGTAAGTCTTGCTACGAAGTGAGGCTTCTGGGATAGTCCCACAGTGCACTGGGGCACGTGGGCCTGGGCAGCCTAGGGGGCCCCTGCTGGGATATTCCCACAATGCACTGGTGCACACAACTCTGGGCCACATGAAGGTGTCTGCCCAGATAGTTCCAGAATGCACTTGAACACTGGCCAGCTCCACCCCTCAGAGAGCAGGGGTGTGGCCGTGGCGCCCAGTGGGGTCCCTTGTGGTTGCAGGCACCAGTAAGGTTTGAAGAAGTGGCCGTGTATTTCACCGAGGAGGAGTGGCATCTCCTGGATGAAGGGCAGAGGCGGCTCTACAGGGATGTCATGCTGGAGAACTACATCAATGTCAGCTTCTTGGGTGAGGGTCTGCTTCCCTCGACAACAGGAGCTGGGAACGACAGTCCCTGGCTCTAACCATTAGACACCACTCCCCTCCCACAGCTGGGGATAGAACCCAGGAGTCCTGGCTTCCAGACAACCCCTATCACTCTATCGTTTTACCCTATACTAAGTATTTCACCAATGGAATGATCTATCTGTCTACACCCATATCTGTCTATCTATCCCCATACCTCTCTCTCTCTTTCGTGCTCTCTCTAATATCCTTGTCCCTTTCCATTAACACATCCCCCAGCAGAGGCAACTCAGGCCCCTCTGGGAGCTGAATTCCGATCTCTGCTTTCCTAGTCCCTCCGGTCTGGTCTGGAGTCTCACTTGATCTTCTCCCCCGGCTGGCAGGATTCCTGGTCCCCAAACCGGCCGTGATCTCCCGGATGGAGCGAGGGGAGGCGCCGTGCGTCCCGGATCTCCAGGGCTCTGAGGGGCGGGAGATCCCAGGTGAGGAGCTCGGCGACCATCCAGGTGTGAAGGGGAAGGTTTGTCCTGTCTCGCTGAGTGTCGCCCCCAGCGGGTGCCCTGCCCCACGACAGGAGCCCTTCGCTCCCACAGCCCTTGAGGGCTCAGCTGGGTCATTGGGGCAGAACCAGCCCCTCTGCTCCCCTCGGAGGGAGGTTCGGGAGCTTGGTTCCTGTCCATTGGGTTTTCTACTCAGTCACTAACCCTTTTGCTTCCACCTCTGTCCGTGGCACAGGGAACGAGCCCCAGCTGGACTCTCTTTCTTCCTCTAGCAGGTGCCGGGACGGGGAGTGAGAATCCCCAGCAGAGAGTGTATCTGTGTGGGACATTCCTCTGGAGATTGCAAGAGGATGTATCCCAGAATCCTTTAGGAGCGGATCTGCGCGGGCCGTTTTCAGGGCGATCCAAAGAGGACATATCCCAGCATCCCTTGAGAGGGGATCCACACAGGCCGTCCTCCACCCCGCGGCCCAGAGAAGCCTGTCCAGGGGCAGGAGTAGGGGGCCAGCTGGGGCTGTCCAGGACCCCCCGACGTGGGGAGCGGCCCACCATCTGTGGCGAGTGCGGGAAGGGCTTCCTGCAGAACTCGGACCTGGTGAAGCACCTTCGCACCCACACGGGCGAGCGGCCCTACAAGTGTGCCCAGTGCGGGAAAAGCTTCACCCAGAGCTCGGCCCTGACCCAGCACCGCCGCACCCACACAGGCGAGCGCCCCTACCCCTGCTCCCAGTGCGGGAAGTGCTTCACCGAGAGCTCCACCCTGGCCCAGCACCGGCGCATCCACACCGGCGAACGGCCCTACCACTGCCACCAATGCGGCAAAGCCTTCAGCCTCAGCTCCACCCTGAAGAAGCACCAGCGCACCCACACCGGCGAGCGGCCCTACATGTGCGAGGCGTGCGGGAAGAGCTTCGGGGAGAGCTCCCACCTGGCCAACCACCAGCGCGTCCACACCGGGGAGCGGCCCTACCGGTGCAAGGAGTGCGGCCGAGGCTTCAACCACACCTCCACCCTCTTCAAGCACCAGCGCACCCACACCGGCGAGCGGCCCTACCGCTGTGGGGACTGCGGCAAGGCCTTCAGCTGGAACACGGCCCTCAAGCAGCACCAGCGGATCCACACGGGTGCCAAGCCGTACCAGTGCGGGGAGTGCGGCAAGACCTTCAGCTGGAGCTCCACCCTCAACCAGCACCGGCAGGTGCACTCCGGGGAGAAGCCCCACGTCTGCCCCGAGTGCGGCCGCGCCTTTGCCCGCAGCTCCCACCTGGCGCAGCACCGGCTGGTGCACTCCGGGGAGAAGCCATTCAAATGCGGGCAGTGCCAGCGGAGCTTCATCCAGAACGCCCACCTGGTGTCCCACTGCCGGCTGCACGCCGCCCCCGCCGGGCTGCCCCATGGCACGCAGGAGGGCCCTGGGGACCGGGGCCTGGTTCAGCTCCCCCCCTGAGCCCGCTGCTCCCCTGCTCGCCAGCCCGGGCTTGGGGGCGCCTGTGCGCACACCCTGCTGTAGGTCAGCACTGCTGCTGGCACCCAGGCCCCGCCCTCTTACCCAGGCCCCGCCCCCTCAGTAGCCCCTTCCTCTCAGGCCCTACCCCCCCCGAGATGCTCTGCCCACTTAGGCCCTGCCCCCGAGACACCCTCACCAGGCTCCACCCTTGACAGCCACTCCTGCCCAGGTCTCGCCCCCTAAAATGCTCTGAAATGCGCCCTCCTGCCTAGGCCCCACCCCCTGATGCCCCTTCCCTCCCAGGTCCCACACCTGACCTCCTCCTCCTAGACCCTGGCCCCAACAGGCCCCCTGCTCTAGCCCTTCCCTCCCAGACCCTGCCCCGATAGCCCCCTCTTTACCAGTCCTCGCCCACTGACACGCCCACTGTTCTGCCCCTCCCTCTTAGTCCCCGCCTCCTGACAGGCCCCTCCTCCCAATCCCCCCTCGCCACGCCCACTGCTCCACCTTATACCTCACAAGCCCCGCCCCTAAGATGTCCCTTCCCACCCGGGCCCTGCCCCGGACACTGGAAAACATTACAGAGACCGTTTGAGTCTGATTTAAGGGTAGGATCTAAGTCCCAGCTGATTAGCACCTTCTCAAGCGCTGAAGCACCGACATGGGGAACACAGATTTGATAACAGGCTCGTCTGGCAAAGATCTAACCGGATCCGACGGCTGGAAGTTGAAGCTTGACACATTGACTGGAAATAAGTTGAGAGGAATTAACCATTGGAGCAACCTACCGAGGGTCGTGGGGGATTCTCCATCGCTGGCCATGCTTAAATCACAGTTGGGTATTTTTCTAAAAGCTCTGCCTTGGGAGTTATTTTGGGGACATTCTCTGGCCCGTGTTTCACAGGAGGACAGACAGAATGATCCCAGCGGTGCCTTCATGGTTTTCGTGAATCGATGGATCCCAGTCAAGATAAATCAATTGTATGTTTGCATGTATTAAACCGATTGTGTTAGTCTGTCCTTTCTCCACTTGGTTAAAATCAAACTAAATGTGTCACTCTAGAGTCTAGACACAGTCTAGACATTAGTCTACATTTGCGGGAAGGATGGACTTTTTTTCGTTTCCCTGCCAATTCCAAAAAATTTTTTAAAATCGTTTTGCTGTGACCAGAAAATTAATTCCCCCCCCCAACTTTTCAGTGACTCAAAACGCCGGAAAAGAGAATCATTTTGGGTCGAACAACATGTTTTGTTTGACCCAAGATGAAACATTTAGGGCATTATATAATGTTGTTTCACTTAAAAAAAATAATAAAAGGAGAGAAAATTTAGAATTGAAAAGTCATTTTGAATCAAAAAATCAATTGGGGTTTTTTGGAATTTTTGGCAGGTTTTTTTTCCCTCCCCCAAAACAACTTGGTGAAACCGATGCAAATCTTCAGTTTTCACACACAAAAAGTTTTCAGTCAAAACTTTTCAGAAAACTCTAGATACAGACTTAAATTCCAGTGTAGCATCTTAGATCAGTGGTTTTCAAACTGCGGGTCATGGCCCAGTCAGGGCCGACTTTAGGAACTGGGAGTCCCGATTCCAACACCCGGCAGCGGGCCAGGTCTTTGGCAGCAGGGGCGTCCTTCCCTCACTCCAGGTCTTGCGCAGACCCCCTGCCACCAAAATGCCGCAGAAGACCCAGAGTGAGGGAAGGACCCTGCCCCCCCCCATTGCCAAAGTGCCGCCAAAGACCCGGACTGCCGCCAGGTGAGTAAAAAAATTAAAAAATTGAAAAGGCTGCTAAGGCGCGGGGCCTGATTCCGGGGAATGGGTCTAAAGCCGGCTCTGGACCCAGTACTGGGTCACGGAATGGAAGGCAGTGGGTCACGGCGGCTCTGGTCAGCACTGCCGACTGGCCCATTAAAAGTTCTGTGGGCCGTGCTGCCAGCCTAAGGCAGGCTAGTCCCTAACTTTTCTGACACCGCGCTGCGCCGCGCAAGTGGCCAGCAGCAGGTCCGGCTCCTAGGCAAGGGGCCCACGGGGCTCCGCTTGCTGCCCCTGCTCCAAGCACCAGCTCTGTACTCCCATTGGCTAGTTCCCAGCCAATGGGAGCTGGAGGGGCAGTGCTTGCAGGCCAGAGCCACGCGGAGCCACTTGTGTGCCTCTGTCTAGGAGCCGGACCTGCTAGGAGCCTGCCTGAGCATCCCTGCTGTGCCACTGACTGGGAGCTGTCTGAGGTAACCCCATGCCCCTGTGCTCCAGCCCTGAGCCCCCCCAAACCTGGAGCCCCCTTGTGCACCCCAAACCCCTCATTCTAGGCCCCATCCCAGAGCCTGCACCCCTAGCCCAGAGCTCTGACCCCATCCTGCACCCCAACCCTCTGTCCCAGACCAGATCCCCCTCCCACACCTTGAACCCCCCATTCCCGGCTCCATCCCTGTTATAACCTTAGTCCCAGATTTGGACCTTAGCGTCCAAAATATGGGGGTTAGCATGAAAGCCTCCAAGCTTAGTTACCAGCTTAGACCTGGTACTTGCTGCCACCACCCAAAAAATTAGAGTGTTTTGGGGCACTCTGGTCCCCCTGAAAAACCTTCCCTGGGGACCCCAAGACCCAAATCCCTTGAGTCTCACAACAAAGGGAAATAATCCTTTTTCCCTTTCCCCCCCCCTCCAGGTGCTCCTGGAGAGATACACAGACACAAGCTCTGTGAATCCAAACAGAGTGACTCCCCCTCTCCGTTCCCGGTCCTGGAAACCAAAAGGACTTTCCTATTCCCCCAGAGGGAATGCAAAATCAGGCTAGCCAATTCAATACACACCGATCTCCCCTGATTTCTTCCTCCCACCAATTCCCTGGTGAGTACAGACTCAATTTCCCTGAAGTAAAGAAAAACTCCAACAGGTCTTAAAAGAAAGCTTTATATAAAAAAGAAAGAAAAATTACAAATGGTCTCTCTGTATTAAGATGATGAATACAGGGTCAATTTCTTAAAAGAATATTGAATAAACAGCCTTATTCAACAAGAATACAAATCAAAGCACTCCAGCACTTATATTCATGCAAATACCAAAGAAAATAAACCATATAACTTACTATCTGATCTCTTTGTCCTTACACTTAGAAACAGAAGACTAGAAAGTAGAAACTACTTCTCCAAAGCTCAGAGAAAGCAGGCAGCCAGAAAACAAAGACCTCGGACACAAAATTCCCTCCACCCAAAGTTGAAAAAATCCGGTTTCCTGATTGGTCCTCTGGTCAGGTGCTTCAGGTGAAAGAGACATTAACCCTTAGCTATCTGTTTATGACAATCCCGTAGCCCTCACCCCTGCACCCCAACTCTCTGCCCCAGCCCTGAGCCCCTCCCACACCCCAAACCCCTCATTGCCAGCTCTATTGGGTCGCCGGCACGAACTATTTTCTTCAAGTGGTCCACCAGAAAAAAAGTTGAAAACCACTGCCTTAGATCCAGGTGCTAACTCTTTCTATTCGGGTATAAGAGAACTGATTTGGGTTTAGTTCATGGCATTTGGGAAGAAATTTAAGTGAAATGGAAAAGTCTACTCCTATACTGGGATAAGAGTGCCTTCTCGGGAGTTATTCTGGATAATTATACTGGTGTAACTAGGACCACTTTCCCATACAGACAAAGCACTGCGTTTCGGGAAATTATAGACTGGCAGAATCAAAGAATTTCATTTTTCCTGTTTTGATGGCACTGTTGTTTTCCCAAAGTGAGTGGAAGTTTAGAAAAGTTAGAGTGGGGAAAAGGAAATGAGAAGGGGGGGGAAAGAATTGAAAAAGTGCAAGGAAAGAATGCACAAAAAGGTTTTGTAAAACAGTTACAAGAAAAAAATATTGTTTGGGTTGAAAATAATTGAAATTTTTAAATGAAAAAGATGAGGAAAAATACAAAAAAACCCTCAACATTTAAAGAATTTGCACATAAATAATCCATAAAAATTTTGCTTGGGAAAGGAAAACGATGAAGTTTTGGAATTTAAAAAAAAAGAGGAAAATCCCCCCAAAAATCAAATTTTTTCCTGCCAAAAGTTTTGTAAAAGATTTAAAAGACAAAAGCCATGGTGCCGTGTTGGAATTAGAAGAACTTTGAAACTCTGGAATGAGACAATGAGGAAAACCCCAAAATATGAAAAACAAACAAACAAAGTAAAAAGGTTTGGGAAAAATTTTAAAGAAAATGAAATGGCTTTGGAAAGAGAACAATGTTGAATTTTTGAATGTAATGAAGAACTGGAGAGGGGGAAAGATACCTGAACATCATTCATTTGTTGCAATCAGTGGCAAAAAAACAGAAATAGAAAAACACTCAAATTGCATTTTTTCTAACAAAAACAGTTTTGCAATACCTTTAAAAAAGAGAGAGAAATTGTTGGTTGGAGAATGAAAATAGTGTTGACATTTTTGGGGGGAAAACTGAGGAAAAGCTCCCCCAAATCAGAATTTCCCCCCAGAATATTTTGCTAAACAGTTTTGAAAAATGATTGCTTTTCGAATGAAAATGACATTGACATTTTGCAATAAAAGATGAGGAGAAACACCCCAAATCGGAGGTGCCCCAATATTTTACCAAACTTCTTTACAAAACGGTTGGTTTGGGCTTGAAAGCAGCGTCGTTTTCAAGCCAAAACATGAACGTTCCTCAGCTTGCGACAGCAGCGTTGTTTCAGAACAAAACAAAGTTGTCCGCCATCTCGGGCAGTCCCATGGACTCGGAAAATGAACTTCTCCAGCCTAAACTGAAGACTGGAGTCTGTAAGAGGTGTTGTAACAGCCTCATACGTGGCGTGAGAATGGGACACATATGGACCCGTGGGTTACAGCTGAACCGGAGACAAATGGCTACCTTTGATACCCACAACACCTGGTGGAACAGGAGACGGACAGTGGACATCTGATAATTGGCTCAGATCCTTTTGGGGAAGAGACTTTTTTGGTTCTGTTTGTACAGCAGCCTGCACATTGGGGTCCTGAGCCATACCTGGGGCAGCAGGACCCAGATAATCAGTTACACTAACTCCACCAAGGATTGGGATGGGGAAATCCCCACTCAGAAACAGACCTAGTTTGTCAAAACCTCCTTTGGGGATCTGGGGAACATTCCTGAGGTTTTTGATTGTTGATGGGGATGGCGGAGATGGGTAATCCAGATTCCCTTTCAGTGGCGCTGGGCTTGGCTCTGTCGCCACCAGCGGCTCTGTGGCCCATACGCACCAGCCAAGAGGCAGGGTGGCCAAGTGGATAGAGCGCTGGGCCTCAGGATGCCTCGGTTCTGTTCCTGGCTCTGCCCCTCGCTGTGCCTCAGTGTCTCTCTCTGTAAAAATTGGGCTAATCACCCTGAGCAACTTTTGTAGACTGCTTTAAGCTCTACAGATGGAAAGTGCTAGCTAAAGGCTAGGGAGCTGCGGCATGGGAGCTGGAGGAGAAGGAGAACAGTTCTGAGGGATGTTGAGGCATTGGAGGGAGGATTTTTCCTTGGTGTGTGTGAGAGAGAGACACACACAAATGGGTGAGGCCCCTAGCTGGTATCATTCGGCCATAGCTCCATCGGGGTCAATGGACCAGATCTCCAGCTGGTGTCAATTGGACATAGCTCCGTCGGGGTCAATGGACCAGATCTCCAGCTGGTGTCAATTGGACGTAGCTTCGTCGGGATCAATGGACCAGATCTCCAGCTGGTATCAGCTGGACATAGCTCCATCGGGGTCAATAGACCAGATCGCCAGCTGGTGGGAATGAAGTAAACAGATCCATGCCTGTTGACACCAGCTGGAGATATAGATCAGTGGAGTCAGAGTCTGCGGAGATGGGACCAAAGGGAGGGGAATTTAATGTAGAGCTATTAATTATCCTGACCAAGGAACTTCTGAAATCACACCAGGCCGGATTCTATGTTCCTCTGCCTCTTTGCTGCCACTCCAGTGGGCTCCCTACGCTGGTCTCTGGTTACCCTTTCCTGTTCCAACTGAGAAGCAACACAGCACCGAAAATATTAGAGCTGCCAAGTATGTCTGTTGGCGTCTCTGTCTACACAATAAATCTCTTTCCCTAGTCGCCCATTTTCTGTCTTGAGTTGCCAGTTTGGTCTCTGGTCAGTGCTGAACTTGGCCGGATCCAAAAGGAAATGCCTTGGGACTATCAAAAGGCATCTCCTTGACTTCAGGGCTCTTCTACTGCCCAAGATCCTGATGAGGAGAATGGAAGTGTGGGAGCTTTACAAATACAGGCCGCCAGACTCTTTCATCCTGGAAAGGGTGTGGCCAGTTCAAGAGTGGGGTGGCTACCAGCCTCCTTTCTGGTAACAGCCTCAGGGGCGTCATCTGCAGAGGCACAGTCCAGTTTCAGTGGGGAAAGTGGAACTTCTTAGAAAGACAATTGTGCGGTGACTACGCTACCACTTATGTCGGCAAAACTTATAGCACTCAGGAGTGTGCAAAAAACATCCCCAGAGACATAAGTTTTGCTGGTATCAGGAGTAGCGTGCCCAGTGCTCTGTTGGCAGGAGAGTTTGCTTCCGTCGGCAGAGAGCGGCTACACGAGTGATCTCACACCCATGCAGCTGCGTTGGTACAGCTGTGCCACTGCAAGGCCTTTGGTGTATTCATGGCCTTAGTAGTTCCAGGATTGGGGATGCCTCAGACCCAAGGGGGGACATGGGAGCTAGGACTCCTAGGTTCTATCTCCGGCTCTGGGAGGGGAGTGGGGACTAGTGGTTAGAGCGGGGGGGGGGAGGCAGGACTCCTGGGTTCTCTCCCCGGCTCTGGGAGTGGGGTCAAGTGGGTTAGAGAAGTGGGGGCTGGGAGCCAGAACTTGTGGGTTCTAGTCCCAGCTCTTCCAGAGATGCCCTGTGTGACTTCAGGTATGTCATTGCTTTCCTTTGGGCCTCAGTTTCCCCATCTGAAAAACGGGGCCTGTCTCTCCCTGTGTATCTGTGCAGCACCTGGCACAAAGGGGCCCTGATCACAGGTGTGGTCTGTGCAGCATCTGGCACGAGTGTGAGGGGAGGCCCGCTATCAGTCTGCACCCGGAACGACCCTGCTCTCAGCTGCGTTCTGGGAAGCACCTGGCATGCCAGAGGGCCGATCTCAGCTGGGGTCTCCAGACACTGCAGTAATACACCTCATACAAAAAATAAATTCTGCCTCCCCTGCCCCGAGACCGTTGGGACTATTTCCTGGCCACACATCGCTTTGCTGGTGACCCTGCTCAGAGCCATATCTTGGGGCAGGGGACTGGCTGGCTCAGAGGGGTGGGGAATGGGACAAGGGGCCCTTCCCCGCTAGGGGGCGCTGGGTCCGATCCTGCCCCAGGGGGCTGGCTGGCTCAGGGGGGCAGGGAGTGGGACCCAGGGCCTCTTATGGCCCGACATATCCCACTGCTGCCACCACCTGGCGGGCCGCGGCGAGTGCGCTCCAACGAGACGGCTCCACCTCCGGGGCTCCCAGCCAGGAAGGAAGAGGGGACGGGAGAGCAAAGGGACCTTCCTGTTCCCAGCTGATCGCCCCAGCCCCTGGGCTCGGCGGGGGGCTCCCTGGGCCCCAGGGGCCGGACCGGGCTCCCCTGGGGTGGGGGAAATCGCCACCCCCCCGCGCTGGTGAGTCGGGGCCTCCTGGGATCCAGGGAGGGAACTGAACCCAGCAGGGTCCCCGCGCCGGGGGCGCACAGGGAAGGGGGTGGTGCAGGGTCCCCCCCAGCCCAGCCAGCTCTGGGGTGCACGGGGAGGTGTGTGTGGGGGGTGCATCTGAGCCCGTTGGCTGCAGTGTGGGGTTTTCCTGGGGTGGGGAATGCACTAGGAGAGGGGTTCCCGCTACGCATCGTTTTGGTGGCCGGTATAACGACACTTTGAGCAACCCTCCCCGTAACAGAATAACGTGCAAAGGGCCGGATCTGCGTTTCTGTCTTTCGGTTGTTTCTTTTGCTTTTGGGTTGTGGGTTGTTGGCCCCCTCCCTCCCGGCCCCCTCCCCTCTGCTAGCTCAGGGGTGGGAACCTATGGGAGGCGGCACGCGAGCGGATTTTCAGTGGCACTCACACTGCCCGCGTCCTGGCCACCAGGTCGGGGGGGGGGGGCTCTGCATTTTAATTTAATTTTAAATGAAGCTTCTTAAGCATTTGAAAAACCTTATTTACTTTACATACAACAATAGTTTAGTTCTATATTATAGACGTATAGAAAGAGACCTTCTAAAAACGTTCAAAGGGATGACTGGCACACGAAACCTTAAATCTGAGTGAAGAAATGACGATTGGGCACACCACTGCTGAAAGGCTGCCGACCCCTGGGCTAGCTAGTAAGTCTGGGGCTGTGAAAAGGGATAGTTTGTATGTTTGTTAATATCCCTTTGCACAGCAGAAGACTTTCTAGCTGGCTGGGAGGCAGTGAAATGTGCTATTAACAAACTGTACAGCTGTCACCTAACCCTAACCCAAATATCCCCTTTCACAGCAGATTTACTCAGCCCCGGGGACCAATTAAGCCTTGGAAGGGAGGCAGTGGGGGCCAGGGGTGATGGGGTGGAGGGGCCGGGGTAGGCTGTGGGGACCTGGGGTGGTGAGCCCAAAGCCCCAGGTGGAAGCTGGAAGTCTGAGCCCCACTGCCCCAGGAAGGCGGGGACCTCCCACCACTGTCTGCTCCTCTGGTGTTTGTGGCTCCCAAGCAGGGCAGGGCCGGGCCCAACCCCTCCTGGAGGCCCCAGGGGAGGGGCTGCTGCTTTGCCTCCCCCCCATCACCGCCCAGGAAGCTGTGCCTGCAAGAAAAGCCTCTGACTGCCGCTGAGAAACGCTGCGCTAAGACGCCCTTCGCTGTACATGACTGTAGCGGAGATGGCATTGGAGGGCAGAGTGGAGGGGTGGAGGTGGAGCCCAAGGTTGGGCTAGCAGGGGGCTTGCCCTGGGCTCTGCCTCTTGCCCCAGAGACACTCAGCCCTGCAGTGCCTGTTAGATTGAGCCCTCTGTACTCTGGTTCAGTGCTGATGGGTTCTTTTGGGTTGTCCTCAGATCGGCGTTGGCCTATGGCCGACCCCCGGGAGCCATGGAGCCCGTCCTGCAGCGCTGGGAGGCGGTGAGCCTCAAAGTGGAGGGAGAAGAGCCGAGTGCCACCGGGGAAGCCCAACAGGGGGTGCTGTCTCTGAGCCCGTATCCTGGGGCGGCAAGCCCCCTGGGCTGGGCTCTGAAAGAGAAGCCAGAGTTCCAGCAGGGAATGGGTAAGAAACTGGAGATGTGTGTGTGGGGGGGTTGTCTCCCCAGCCGGGGGTGGTCTTCTATAGGGGGAGGGCTCTAGAGCAGACCCCAGTGCTCAGATTGGATTTTGGGGTAGGACTGGTCAGGGACAGGGATTTTGGGTACCCCCTTTGCTGCATCCCCAACCTTCTCTGCCCCAGTTCAGAAAGCCCATCTGGATTCTCTCTCTCTGTCCTGGCAGGTGATGGTGAAAGCCTGGGGTGGGATCCAGCACAAAAAGATCTGGAGAAGGCTGAACTGCACCAGCTCTTACCGATAGCAGACGTCCCCCAAGTAGAGCTGGGTGGGGCGCTGTCTGGAAGACCTGAAGGAACCCTTCCCCAAGCGGATCTGCTTAGGACGGTCTCTGGAGGATCTGAAAGAGACATTCCCCTACTGGATCTGTGTGAGATGTTCTCTGGAGGATCTGACGGGGATGTTCCCCATATTGATCTGCATGGGGTATCCTCAGGAGAACCTGCAGGGGACGTTCCCCAGGTGGATCTGCATGGGATGCCCTCAGGAGGATCTGAAGAGGATGTTCCCAAAGCGGATCTGCAGGGGACGTTCTCTGGAGGATGGGAAGGGATGGACATGCAGCAGCGGGGAGACTCTTCAGTGAGGACCCAGGGGAAGCCAGCCCAGCATGGCAGCCTCCCTGCACCGGCCCCGGAGAAACCGTACAAGTGCTCGGTGTGCGATAAAAGCTTTGGGCAGAGCTCCCACCTCATCCAGCACCAGGTGTCGCACACGGGCGAAAAGCCTTACAAATGTCCCGAGTGTGGCAAAGGCTTCACCTGGAGCTCAGCGCTGGCCCAGCACCGGCGCATCCACCGCGGCGAGAGACCTTTCATCTGCCCGGACTGTGGCAAAAGCTTCAGCCAGAGCTCCAACCTGAGCACCCACCGGCGCACCCACACGGGCGAGAAGCCGTTCGTCTGCCCAGACTGCGGGCGCGGCTTCAGCCAGAACTCCAACCTCGCGTCCCACCGGCGCACCCACACCGGAGAACGCCGCTACCACTGCTACGACTGCGGGCGGGGCTTCTTGGAGCGGGCGGCGCTGGCCGAGCACCAGCAGGGCCATGCCGGGCATCGGCCCTACACCTGCGGGCAGTGCGGCAAAGCCTTTGGACAAAGCGCCAAGCTGGCCCAGCACCAGCGCATCCACACCGGCGAGCGGCCCTTCCGGTGCGAGGAGTGCGGCAAAGGCTTCAACGACGGCTCCTACCTGGTCAAACACCGGCGGGTCCACACCGGCGAAAAGCGCTACCGCTGCCCAGTGTGTGGCAAAACCTTCAGCCAGACCTCTAACCTCATCACCCACCAGACCACCCATACCGGAGAGAAGCCTTTCCGGTGTGGGGACTGTGGGCGTAGCTTCATCCGCCGGGCTCACCTGGCTGCCCACCGGCGCACTCACACCGGCGAGCGGCCGTACCAGTGCGCCCAGTGCGAGAGGTGCTTCTCCCAGCGCTCCACCTATGCCCAGCATCGCCGCACCCACACCGGCGAGCGGCCTTACCGCTGCCCTGACTGCGGCCGGGGATTCAGCCAGAACTCCAACCTGGCGGCTCACCGGCGCATCCACACCGGCGAACGGCCCTACCAGTGTGGCCAGTGCGGCCGGCGCTTTGTCCAGAGCTCTGCCTTCACCCAGCACCAGAAGACCCACAAGAAAGGGCAGGACTAGGGATGGATGCAGGGGGCCGGCCTGATGACAGCTGTGGCTCACAGAAAGCTGTGCCACTAGACAGGTCTTGCTCACAGGAAGTCACCCCACTAGGACACGGTCTGGCTTATAGAAAGTTGATCCATCTAGTGAGCCTCATTCACAGGAAGTTGTGTCACGAGGCAGGTCTCACTCACAGGAGCTTGTCCCATTGGGTAGGGCATCTCTGACAGGAAGTCACCCCCTCTAGCATAGGTCTTGCCTACAGGAAGTTGCACCCCTGAGGTGGGCTCACTTTCAGGAAGTCACCCCCCGATGCAGGTCTCTCTGACAGGAAGTTGCCCCCCTGTAGGGTGGGTCTTGTCCACAGGAAGTTGCGTCCCCAGGTAGATCTTGCTCACAGGAAGTCGCGCCCTGTAGGAAAAGTCTCTCTGACAGGAAGCTGCCCCCTCAAGGGTGACTCTTGCTCACAGGAATTTGCTCCTGGAGGACAAGGTCTTTCCACAGGAAGTTGCCCCTCAAAGTGGGTTTCACAGGAAGTTGCCCGCTTTGGGCAGGGTCTGGGCCATGGGAAGCCATGCCCTCCTGTAGGCCCTTGTGCTCCATTTGATGTATGTTGGGGCACTGCCAAGGCCTAATGGGAACCAGGTCACCTTGCCGCCATCGCCCCGTCCTTAGGTACGTTGCTAACCTGCGGCTAATTTGCCACGTGGTTGGATGAGATTAGGGTGACCAGATGTCCCGATTTTATAGGGACAATCCCAATTTTTGGGTCTTTTTCTTATATAGGCTCCTATTACCCTCCACCCCCTGTCCCGATTTTTCACACTTGTTGTCTGGTCACCCTAGATGAGATCCACGAAGATGCCTCATTATGTTAGTGAGGTCGCCGGTCTAACGAACCTCGTTAATGGGGAACATGGACTTTCTTCTAGAGAATCTCTTCTTGAACAGTATAGATGGAGATTGTGTATGTCCTTGTTCCCCTCTCATGGCTGGTCCACAAAATAGGATACAAGCCTATTACAGCTGCTGGTGGATGGAGTTAACGTGCTTAGTTCGTGAAGTAAAGGATCATACTTTTATCACCAGAAGACCCAATGTTTTGAACCCCACTGATGACCCAAAACAGGGTCATTCTACAATTGTGTCATATTAATGTGCTTATTGACTGTGAGAGCTTCCTTCATCGGCTTCAGAAGAAAGAAATCCCTTTGAACAGACCAAGATGCCATTGGTGGGTTCTTCCATAGGTCACACTACAACTCCATGGTGATCCATCTTCAGGTCTTGTCCAGCCACTCTTCTCCTCTTTGACTCTATGGTTGGCTGGAGGACTGGATCTTATAGCCTCACCAATAGTGTAAGAAATTGTTGGTTTCTACATACTGTACAGAGAAACTTAACTAAGAGGAGAAATTAGGGTCATGGTTGATATTACAAAGGGCTAATGAATGATTTGCACATGTTATAAGGATGTTACTGACATGAGCAGCACATGCCATAGATGGTTATAAGCCATAGTTCTTGGCTTATCAGGATGGTATAACAATCAATAAGCTATTGATCTAAACAGAGATCTGGTTGTTTATTAATAAATGGAACCTTTAATATAAAGAGAGAACCGAGTGGTTTTTATTTTGACTTCTTAAAACGGTTAATTTTGAAGTATAAAGCCCTATATGAGTCAAAGGCCTAACCTACCGATGGGAGAAAAACTTTTGTTGAAAATGTAGGAATTGGAGGTAGTTGAAATATGGGCTTTTAGGGAGAGGACAATGTTTGATTTTTCCAGTGGAGTTTGAATACTGAATAACTTCAGCTGAAAACGGAAATATTTCAGTTGAAAATGGAAATATTTCAATTTGGAAATGCTACTGCAATATTTCGTGGGAGATCTCACGATGCTTTTCATAATAGGTGGGGTCCTATGCACCGCCCCTTGCTCCAGGGCAACCAGGTAGTGTTTGGGTTTGGTATTGGGTAGGGCCTCTGCTATGGGCCAGTTGCCCCATAACTGGCCCCTGTGGCCTTGTCTAGACTGAGGTGTGTAGGGGTTTTCTGTCATGTTTTATAAACCCCACTTAGCCCAGAGTGGATGGGGTCCGACCCCTTCAAACACATGTCAGGGGCGTGGCCTAAACCTTGAGGGAGGGGCCTGCCCAACTGCCATGACAGACATTTTGGAAGGTTCCATTCTCACTGAGAAGGATATCTGGCCCACTGACACTTTGGAAGATTCCATTGTCAGTGGGAAGGGGAACTGGCCAACTGCCCTAAGTGACACTTTGGAATGTTCCATTTTCACAGAGGTGGGGGAGATAGCGGTGTCCTGATGCAAATCCCCAGTACTGGACCTTTGATTTTAAAAATCCCCCTTTTACTAAAAAGAACATAAATATTAAAAGACTCTAATTTTTCAGTGATGGAGAAATGAAAATTAAATGGGTCAATTTTGAACCTTTGGCATTTTATCCCTGCTCCCCCCATCAGTTAAATGGTTCATCCTGTCATCTGGGAGCCTCTCTGCCCCTTGGAAGGAACCATTGCATTCTTGGGAGGGGGAAGGTTAAAATTTCTGGGGAAGCAGGATTTGTTATTTTTTTTCCTGTCAGGAAATTAAAAAATAAAAATCTCTCCCATTGCAGGCCCCTTTTTAATCTGGGAAGGGAGTTAAATCCCTTGAGACTCGGGATAATTTCCCATCCCCCCTCCATGAGAATGGTACCTCCCAAACCCAGAATGACTGTTGGTTATGGAGGGTGGAAGGGGCCAGCAGAGTTCTAAGAGGGGTGGAGTGTGACTCTGGATTCACTCCGGAGTCACTGAGATCAGAATCCAGATTTCACTCCATTGGCGTCAGTGCAGTCACTCCAGATTCAAACTGGTGTCACCGAGATCAGAATCCAGCCCTTATTCTCTTGCACCAGTAGAGTCACTCTGGATTCACATGGGTGTCACCAAGATAAGAATCCATCCCTCAGTCCATTGGTGATAGCGCGGTCACTCTGGATTCACACCAAGGTCACTGAGATCAGAATCCAGCCCTGACTCCACTGGCGTCAGTGGGATCACTTCGAATTCAGATGGGGTCACTGAGATCAGTATACAATCCTCACTCCACTGATGTATCTTTTCCTTAAAGCCCACAGCTCCTGGAGTCATGTGAAATTGGCTTCCGTTTGGAAAATAAATGTTTAATTCTCATGGATGCGGGGAAAAGGTTCAAAACATGACCCAAGTGTGACCCTAAATGTAGCCAAATGAAAAGCACCCACAATTTATACTTTGAAAAATTCTTATGATTTTAAGCCAATCTTGTGATTTTGTGGGGCCCCACTTGTGAGTTTTGAATTTGTAGCAACACCATTGTCTGTTGCAATTAAATGTCCTTTTTTGGGGAGGGGAAGCATTTCAATACGAAATATCTTGATTTTCCCCTTTCCAAAGGATGTTTTCTGTTTATGACATTTACAAATTATAACAATCTAATAAAAATGTCAACATTGAAATGCAACATTTAGACTGCAGAGCAAGGTAGGGAGACCAGATGTTCCGATTTTATAGGGATAGTCCCAATTTTGGGGGCTTTCTCTTATATAGGCTTCTATTACTCCTTTCCCCCCCCCCCATCTTGATTTTTCACACTTGCCCTCTGGTCACCCCTAGAGTAAGGGAACATTTTCAATTGACCTGGAGGGATTTTATTTTCCCAAGTTGGGTGGATAGATAGATAGAGGCTGTGGATGGGGACAGGTAGATAGACTGACATGTAGATGGGGGCTACATATGTGGCTGGATGGATAGATACAGTATAGTGTATGGAGATAGAAAGATTAGATTAGATAGATGGGGTGTATGTGGATAGGTAGATAGAGGGGTTGTATGTGGATAGATAGATTAGAGGAGAGAGGTTTATGGAGATGGATAGATTAGATAGGGCATATGGAGACAGATAGAGGTGTGGGGGGGTAGATAGAAGGTTGTGTATATGAGGCTGGATGGATAGACAGACATAACAGTGTGTTAAGATAAGAGATGTGTATGAGGATAGATGGGGGTGTGTATGAGGATGGAGAAATAGAAATAGAGAGAGTGTGTGTGGGGATGGATAGCTAGATCGGGATGCAGATGGGGATAAATAGAGGGGTGTATATAAGGAAGGAGAGATGAGATAAGGGTGCATATAGGGATGGGTAGATAGATAAGGGGTGCCTATCGGGATAGATGGGAGTGCACATGGAGATGGGTAGATACAGGGCTTAATCTGTAATGAAAAAGGTGCCAGGGCAGAAGCAATTTTTTTACATTCATAACTGACACAGCGAGTCCAGAGGTGCCCGGGCTGTGATCGGCTAAGCCTGGCGGTGCCGGGGCTGTGACCGGCCCAGCCCGGACCTGGCTCTGGCCTGGCACAAAGGCAGGCCCGGCGGGCTGCTTGGCTAGATCCCTACGTTTCTCCTTGGCCAGCCACAGGAACTAGCCGGGCAGCCAGGGCAGCCCGTGGGGCGGCGGAGGGGGGCTCCGGGATCGGCTGCCCCCAGCTCTGCCAAGAGTTAAATGGATAGAGGCGCCGAGTCCTCCAGCTGGCTAGAAAATTGCCGGGCTGGGAGCCGCACAGCCCCGTGCAGGGGGAATTTAGTAACAAAGGCAACTTCCTGTTCCCAGCCTGCCCGGCTGTGCACAGCGGCTGGGGCGGGGGGGGCCGGTCCCCAGCACCGAAATCCCCCTCCAAAGGGGGGGGAGGGGATTGCAAAGGGAGCCGGGGTGAGTTGGGGGCGGCCGGGACCTGGGGGGCGGTGGCCAGAGGGGAGGGAGCGAAACAGCAGGAGAGAGGCAGGAAATTGCAGCCTGTAGGAAGGGCTCAGAGGGGATCAGGCCGCTCTGGGGGGTGCAGGGGGGTCTCTGTAGCTGAGCTCAGCAGCACACACTCACCCAGCCAGCTCTAGGGTGCACGGGGGGGTCTGCAGCTGAGCCCAGCAGCCCTCCCCAGCCAGTTCTGGGGGTGCACGGGGTGTCTCTTCAGCTGAGCTCAGCAGCACACACACACCCAGCCAGCTCTAGGGTGCACGGGGGGGTCTGCAGCTGAGCCCAGCAGCACTCCCCAGCCAGTTCTGGGGGTGCATGGGGGGGGTCTCTGCAGCTGAGCTCAGCAGCACACACTCACCCAGCCAGCTCTGGGAGTGTACGGGGGGCGGTGTCTGTAGCTGAGCCCAGCAGCCCCCCTCCGCCAGCTCTGGGGGCGCACGGGGGGCTCTGCAGCTGAACCCAGCAGCCCTCCCCAGCCAGCTCTGGGGGTGCACGGAAGAGTCTATGCAGCTGAGTTAAGCAGCCATCCCCAGCCAGCTCTGGGGGTGCACGGGGGGGGGTGTGTCTGCAGCTGAGCTCAGCAGCACACACTCACCCAGCCAGCTCTAGGGGTGCACGGGGGGGTCTCTGTAACTGAGCCCAGCAGCGCCCCCCTCAGCCAGCTCTGGTGGTGCACGGAGGGGGTCTCTGTAGCTGAGCCCAGCAGGGGCCCCCCAGCAAACTCTGGGGGTCCACAGAGGGTCTGTGCCCCTGAGCCCAGCAGTGCCCCCCCAGCCAGCTCTGGGGTGCATGGGGAGAGGGGTCTGTGCCCCTGAGCCCAGCAGGGCCCCCCACCCAGCCAGCTCTGGGGTGCATGGGGATGGGGGTCTGCAGCTGAGCCCAGAAGGGCCCCCATCCAGCCAGCTTTGGGGTGCATGAGGAGAGGGGTCTGTGCAGCTGAGCCCAGCAGGGCCCCCCCCAGCCAGCTTGGGGTGCATGGGGAGAGGGATCTGTGTAGCTGAGCCCAGCAGGGTCGCCCCAACTCAATCAGGGCCAATGCTGGGAGGTTACCGGTGTAGCCATCACTGGATGTTGTATTGGACATGATGGGCCTTCCTGCCCCTATTCACCCCATTATTGTCCTCACTGCCCGCCCGACCTTTGGGCCATGAATCCCCTGCCCCCTCCATCTACTGCTCTTTCTTTCTCCCTCTACCCAGCCCCCTCAATTATTTTCATCCAGTTATATCTCCCCAGTATGTACTGCCCGTTTGCAGGGAGCCCCTCCCCTCCCGCTCTGGCTCTCAGCCCCCTGGATCTTTGGTGCTGCCTAGCCAGGGGCCCTGACCTGGGGTGCGTCTCTCCTTGCAGGTGCCCGGGGGCTGCGATGGAGGAGTGGGCTCTGCTGGATGAGAGGCAGAGGGAGCTGTACCGGGACGTCATGCAGGAGAACTATGGGGACGCCATTTCACTGGGTGAGGGGCGGCAGCGGCACCCCAGGGCCAGGCAGAGAGACTGTGACCCCATGGCCCCTTCCCATGACGTGATGCAGCTTCTGGGCCATCTCCTCCCGCCCTGCTTCCCCCACAGTGCCCTTGGGCTCCCCCCTTGCCACAATGCCCCTGGGCTTTTCCTTTTCCCACAATGCCCCTGAGCTTCCCCTCTGCTCCTCCCATAAAGCCTCTGGGCTCTCCCCTTCCCACAGTGCCCTAGGGCTCCCCCCCTGCTCCCCCCCACAATGCCCCTGGGCTCCCCCCTTGCTCCCTCCTTCCCACAATGCCCCTGAGCTTCCCCTCTGCTCCCCCCACAAAGCCTCTGGGCTCTCCCCTTCCCACAGTGCCCTAGGGCTCCCCCCCACAATGCCCTTGGGCTCCCCCATTGCTCCCTCCTTCCCACAATGTCCCTGGGCTTTTCCTTTTCCCACAATGCTCCTGAGCTTCCCCTCTGCTCCCCCCACAAAGCCTCTGGGCTCTCCCCTTCCCACAGTGCCCTAGGGCTCCCACCCTGCTCCCCCCTACAATGCCCCTGGGCTCCCCCCTTGCTCCCTCCTTCCCACAATGCCCCTGGGCTTTTCCCTTCCCACAATGCCCCTGAGCTTCCTCACTGCTCCCCCCACAAAGTCTCTGGGCTCTCCCCTTCCCACAGTGCCCTAGGGCTCCCACCCTGCTCCCCCCACAATGCCCCTGGGCTCCCCCCTTGCTCCCTCCTTCCCACAATGCCCCTGGGCTTTTCCCTTCCCACAATGCCCCTGAGCTTCCCCTCTGCTCCCCCCACAAAGCCTCTGGGCTCTCCCCTTCCCACAATGCCCCTGGGCTCCCCCCTTGCTCCCTCCTTCCCAGAATGCCCCTGGGCTGTTCCCTTCCCACAATGCCCCTGAGCTTCCTCACTGCTCCCCCCACAAAGTCTCTGGGCTCTCCCCTTCCCACAGTGCCCTAGGGCTCCCACCCTGCTCCCCCCACAATGCCCCTGGGCTCCCCCCTTGCTCCCTCCTTCCCACAATGCCCCTGGGCTTTTCCCTTCCCACAATGCCCCTGAGCTTCCCCTCTGCTCCCCCCACAAAGCCTCTGGGCTCTCCCCTTCCCACAATGCCCCTGGGCTCCCCCCTTGCTCCCTCCTTCCCAGAATGCCCCTGGGCTGTTCCCTTCCCACAATGCCCCTGAGCTTCCCCTCTGCTCCCCCCACAAAGCCTCTGGGCTCTCCCCTTCCCACAGTGCCCTAGGGCTCCCACCCTGCTCCCCCCTACAATGCCCCTGGGCTCCCCCCTTGCTCCCTCCTTCCCACAATGCCCCTGGGCTTTTCCTTTTCCCACAATGCCCCTGAGCTTCCTCACTGCTCCCCCCACAAAGTCTCTGGGCTCTCCCCTTCCCACAGTGCCTCTGAGGTCCCACGCTGCTCTTCTCACAATGCCCCTGGACTCCCATCCTGCTCTTCCCACAGGGCCCCTTGGCTCCCCCTTCGCACAATGGCCCTGCGCATCCCTTCCCACAATACATCTGGGTTTCCCCCTTCTCACAATTCCCTGCCCACCCGCTCCTCCCACAATTCTCTTGGGGTCCCGCTCCACTCCTCCCACAATGCCCCACTGGGCCGCCTTTGATCACCCCGATCCCTTTCAGAGCGGCACCAGAAACTCTGGGCTGCCTCTCCCCAGAAGGCATTGCTGCTGATGTGACTGAGTGTGGCACTGATGCGTCTCCCCGCGGACACGTGCAAACGCCGTGCACGGAGACACCAACGCCTGCTAGCTACGGGCCAGATAACTGTTGAATGAAGTCAAGAGCTATCTGGCTCCAGTACCATAGCCTCTGGGCACCTCACGCTCTCTAGCGCGTTTAATCTCACAGCACCCTGTGAGGCAGGGCTTTTAGCCCCTTTGTACAGATGGGGAAACTGAGGCACTGAACGGCTAAATGACTTGCCCATGGTTATCTAGGAAATGTGGGGCAGAGCAGAGAATTGAGCCCAGGTTTTCTGGCTCGCCCCCTATAACCACTGGGCCACCCTTCCTCTCTGCACGATAACACCTTTGCGGCTGGAGCTGGCAGAAATTTCTGGAGTGACAGATTTATTGGGAAATGGCCTTTAAAAAAAAATTTCATGAAATATTTGTTGTGTTTTTTAAAAAAAATTGTTCTTTTTTTTTTTTTTGACAGAAGTGGATAATGAACAATGGAGGTGATTTTTTTCAGTTTTCCATTTCTCCCCATTTCTCTGTTGCTGGTGACGGAAGAAAAAGGGGGAAAAATGTCATAAATGAACAGTTTTCAACCGAGAAAAATGTCACCGGTTTTCTTTTAATGCTGGTGCTTTTTTTAAGTGGGAAATGAAAATGTGAAAAAAAATATTTTAAAAAATGAACAATTTTCAATATAGAAAACGTTCATGGAAAAAAAATAGATTTTTAAAAAAAATTTCTATTTTCAAAAAAGTGGCTAATGATCCTCCCCCCAACTTTTCTTTTTTCCATTTATTCCTCTTTTTCTGCAGCAAAATGGGAAGGGAAGAGGGAAACCCCCCGAAGTATGAAAAGTGAACGTTTAAAAATTGTATGCGGTATTGTAGCTGGGTCAAAGAAGACTCTATCTCTCTCTCTCTCTCAACAATAGAAGTGGGTCCAATGAAAGATATCATCTCATTTTACCGTTGGGAATTTTAATGGAAATTTAAAACATCTTTTTTATTTAAAACAAAACTGAAAACATTTAAATGGCGTCAGTTTTTCAAGCTTCCTGTCCAGCCCTTTCTTCCTGTGGAAAATTGAAAAAGGTGGGAAAAAAAGGAAAAGTTTAGCAAATGAACATTTTAAACCCAAAAATGTTCACGGAAAATGTTTGTGTTTTAAAAAAAGCACTTTTTAAAAAACAAAAAAACAAAAAGTTGAAAATGAAACAATTGCGCTGTTTTTCAAGTTTCTTTTCTCCAATTCCTCCTCCTTTACTGTGGCAAAACAAATGAAAGGGAAAATACTGCAAATTTTTAAAAAACGAACATTTTCAAAATTGATTTATTTATTAAAAATTCCATGGGGTTTTTTTTGTGATTAAATTAGAAAATGACATGGGTTTTTCTAGTTTCCTCCCTCATCCTCCACTTCCTCCCCATTTTTTCTGTAGTAAAATGGGAGAGGAAAAATGGGAAAATACCAAAGAATCATCATGGAAAACTTTAGGTTGTTTTTTTTTTAAACAAAACTAAATGGGGTTGATTTTTCAGTTTCCATTTTTCTTTCCTCCCCCCCTTTACTGTAGAAAAATTAAAAAATAGGGATAAACAAATAAAAAAATCCTCAAAAATAAACATTTTCAAAACCAGTATTTTGGGTTTCATTTAAAATAAACTTTTTATAATGAAACAGGAAAAAAGAAAATGGATTTTTTGTAAGTTTCCTTTCCCCTCGTTTCTTACTGTTTTTCTATGACAAAATTGGAGTGGGGTGTACAGTGACCAGATAACGGATGTGAAAAATCAGGACGGGGGTGGGGGGTAATAGGTATCTATCTAAGAAAAAGCCCCAAATATTGGGACATCTGATCACCCTAGTGGGGTGCCAAAATATGTATGCATTCATATTCTGTTCAGCTCTGTTACAATTAATGTATAACAAAAGTAAACAACAAATTATTTTCCCTTTATTGTTTTGGCTTGTGTAATGTAATGTAATGTAATTAATTAATTATAATTAATAATATAAAAATTGGGCTTGGAAGGATTCAGTTTCTATTATTAAATGTTGTTAGATGTTGATTTCCCCCTACACACACAAGCCAACGAAAAAATATTTCCATTGATAATAATCAAAATTTACAGATAGGCAAAGTAAAACTTTATGGGCAAAATCCAATGGTTTAGACTAGGGATCGGCAACCTTTGGCGCACAGCTTGCCAGGATAAGCACCCTGACGGGGTGGGCCGGTTTGTTTACCTGCCGCGTCGGCAGGTTCGGCCGATCGCGGCTCCCACTGGCCACAGTTCGCCGCTCCAGGCGAATGAGGAGTTCTGGAAGTGGCGTGGGCCAAGGGATGTGCTGGCCGCTGCTTCCTGACGCCCCCATTGGCCTGGAGTGGTGAACCGCGGCCAGTGGGAGCCATGATGAGCCCAACCTGCCGACGCAGCAGGTAAATAAACCGACCCGGCCCGCGTGCCAGGTCCCTGGTTTAGATTTTTGAATGAGTGGATGTTTACTTTGGATATTTTGACATTGACAATTTGTGGGTTGCAAACATAAAGCTTTAACTTTCTGAGTTGCAGCATCTACTGTCTGACCTCCCCCACCCCAAAATTTCCCATCACTGTGAAAATTGAAAAAAACAAAACCAAAAAATGCTTTAAACCCCTAATTTTGCACAGTTGTGAAAATTTTAATTGATAAAAATCTTTAAAAAGTTTAAAAATAAACATTGACATTGTCAAAATCACAAAAAAAATTAATTCTGCCAAGCCATATTGTATTATATTATAACCTTGTTTCCTGCCACTTCCCTGTTCGGGGTCAGTGACTCTTCCAGGAATATAATATAATTCCAATATACTAGCAAATGTTTTGATTATTATGTAACAGTGAAAGCATTTTGCGTGTATTGTATTGTATTACATTATATTACCATCATAACAATACAGTTAAGATTAAATATTTTGACTGCATGTCGACATCCCCTTGTGTGTCCTACTATGGACGTTAGTGTATGGACATGCCACTGCTTCTTCCATTGTCCTAAAGGATCTCCATGAATGTTCTTAGTGGGCCTTGATGGATAGATAACAACCTGCTTTCCCTCTGCTGACAGGATTTCCTGTCCCCAAACCGGCTGTGATCTCCTGGATGGAACGCGAGGAAGAGCCGTGCGTCCCGAATCTCCAGGGCTCCGAGGAACAGGAGATCCCAGGTAAGGAATAAGCGACACCAGCTTGGGGACCATCTAGGAGTGAAGGGAAAAGCTGGGATCCCAGCAAAGCTGCTGAGAGCCCCCTCGGTTCTTTCTCATCTTCTCCAGCGGATGTCCTGTCATCATGGCAGGCGTCACTTCTGGCTTCCACCCACCCTGCTTGACCCCTAGCAGGACCCCTCACTTCCCCCAGCCTTTCTCTGAGGGCTCCGTGGGCCATTGGGGCAGAACCGACCCCTTCTCTCTTTGGGACAAGAGACTCAGACCCCAGGGTGATGGGTAATTTAGATAGATGGGTGTGTATGGAGGATAGGATGGATGGAGATGTGGGGATGGAAGGATGAAGGAGGGATGTGTCTGGGGATGGTTTTGTATGGAGAACGATGGATGGATATGCATGTGGATGGATGCCTGGATGAGTATATAGGGATGGATGGATGGAGGAGGGGTGTGGGTGGTGATGGAAGGATGTGGACAGGGAGGGATGGATGGCTAGAGGGGGGTGTGTAGGAAGGGAGGGGTAGCTGGGATGAGGACAGGGAGGGAGGGAGGGAGGGATGGCTAGAGGGGTGTGTATGCAAATGGATGGAGGAGGGGTGTGTATGGGGATGGAGGGATGTGGACAGGGATGGATGGATGCATGGATAGAGGGATGTGTAGGGAGGGAGGGAGCGATAGATGGGATATATACAGGGATGGATGGATGGGGAGGGAGGGAGGAGGGGTGTGTGGGGGGATGGAAGGATAACTGAGATGAGGACAGGGATGGAGGGATAGATGGATAGTGGGGTGTGTGTGGGGAGGGAGGGAGCGATAGATGGGATACGTGCAGGGATGGATGGATGAGGACAGGGATGGATGCATAGAGGGATGTGTGTGGGGATGGAGGGAGGGAGTGATAGATGGGATACGTGCAGGGATGAATGGGTTGGAGGATGGATGGATGAGGACAGGGATGGAGGGATAGATGGATAGAGGGATGTGTGTGGGGATGGAGGGAGGGAGCGAGCGAGCAATAATGGGATATGTACAGAGATGGATGGGTGGGAAGAAGGATGGATAGAGGGGTGTGTATAGGGATCAAGGGATAGCTGGGTTGAGGGGAGGGTTGGAGGGATGGATGGATAGAGGGGTGTGTGTGGGGATGGAGGGAGGGAGCGATAGATTGGATATGTACAGGGATGGACGGGGGGAAGATGGATGGATGAGGACAGGGATGGAGGGATGGATGGATAGAGGGGTGTGTGGGGATGGAGGGATAGCTGGGATGAGGGGAGGGTTGGAGGGATGGATGGATAGAGGGGTGCGTGTGGGGATGAAGGGAGGGAGCGATAGATGGGCTATATGCAGGGATGGATGGGTTGGAGGATGGATGGATGAGGACAGGGATGGAGGGATGGATGGATAGAGGGGTGTGTGGGGAGGGAGGGAGCGATAGATGGGATACGTGCAGGGATGAATGGGTTGGAGGATAGATGGATGAGGACAGGGATGGAAGGATAGATGGATAGAGGGATGTGTGTGGGGATGGAGGGAGGGAGGGAGCGATAGTGGGATATGTACAGGGATGGATGGGTGGGAAGAAGGATGGATAGAGGGGTGTGTATAGGGATCAAGGGATAGCTGGATTGAGGGGAGGGTTGGAGGGATGGATGGATAGAGGGGTGTGTGTGGGGATGGAGGGAGGGAGCAATAGATGGGATATGTACAGGGATGGACGGGGGGAGGATGGATGGATGAGGACAGGGATGGAGGGATGGATGGATAGAGGGGTGTGTGTGGGGATGGAGGGATAACTGGGACGAGGACAGGGAGTGAGGAAGGGATGATAAGGGGTGTGTATGGGGATAGAGGGATGAATGGGTGTTCTTGGGGATGGATGAAATGAGGAGTGGTGGGTGTTTATGGGGATGGATGGGTGGGTGGGTGGATGATGTTTATGGGGATGGATGGGTGGGTGGGTGGATGGATGTTTATGGGGATGGATGGGTGGGTGGATGTTTTTGGGGATGGAGGGATGGATGGGTGGGTGTTTGTGGGGATGGATGAATGGACGGGTGGGTGGCTGTTTAGGGAGATGGAAGGATGGGTGGGTGGGTGTTTACGGGGATGGAGGGATGGGTGGTTGCATGTTTCTGGGGAGAGACAGATCATTGCAGGGAGTGTTGCTCCTCAGTCTCAGCTCTCTCCCTGTGCCGTGTGTTGGTGGGAAGCCCCTCTCCGGCGTGGGAGTGAGCTCTGCCTGCACTCTGCTGTCTCTCTCCCAGCAGGTGACGGGACGGCGAGCGACAACGAGGAAGAGGACGTGGCAGAGCCTCCCCAGCAGGAGGAAGAGCCTCCGGGTCCAGATGCCCCCAACTGGGCCGAAGCCTGCGAGAGCTTGTGTCGGCCCCCGCAGCGAGGGGGCCGCTGGGGCCCGTACCCCCGGCGGCGGCGGGTCAGCACCGCTCCCCGGGCCGAACCACGCTTCTTCGATTGCCCCGACTGCGGGAAACGCTTCACGCTCAGCTCCCACCTCATCCGGCACCAGCGGGTGCACACGGGCGAGCGCCCCTTCGCCTGTGGGGTGTGCGGGAAGAGCTTCTCACAGCGCTCGGACCTGGGCCGCCACCAGCGCACCCACACGGGCGAGAAGCTCTACCGCTGCACCCAGTGCCAGAAGAGCTTCAGCGAGAGCTCCCACCTCATCCGCCACCAGATCATCCACTCCGGTGAGAAGCCCTTCAAGTGCAACGTCTGCGGCAAGAGCTATGGAGACAGCTCCTACCTGGCTGTCCACCAGCGGGCCCACACCGGCGCCCGCCCCTACCGCTGCCCCCTCTGCGGCAAAAGCTTTGGACGCAGCTCCACCCTCATCCGCCACCAGCGCGTCCACGCTGGCGACGGGACGCCGGCGGAGGGCCAGCCCGCCCTGCCCGTGCCCACGCCAGCCCCCCGGCCCAACGCCCGCCACCTCCGGATAGTGGGGTGGCAGTGGGGGGTGGAGTGAAGGGTGCGGGGTGGGTGGGGAGAGGTGGGGGGCTTAGGGAGCAGTCGGTCGCTGTGGTGGGGTTGGTTACCATGGTGACTACGGAGGGGATCGGTGAGTTGGTTACCCTGGGGACTGGTCACTACGGAGATTGGTGGGTTGGTTGCCATGAAGTGGTTGGTAACTAGGGAGCTGCTTGGTGGGTTGGTCACCACGGTGGTTGTTTGCTAGGGAGGGCATTGGTGGGTTGGTACCATAGCGATTATAGGGAGGAGATTGGTGGGTTTGTTACTGCAGTGGTTGGTCACTAAGGAGGGGATTGGTGGGGTGGTTGGTAAATAGCAGATTGGTGGGTTGGTGACCTCGGTGGTTGATCGCTAGGGAGGGGATTGGTGGGGTGGTTGCCATGGCGTGGTTGGTAACTAGGGAGCAGCTTTGTGGGTTGGTCACCATGGTGGCTGATCGCTAGGGAGGGGATTGGTGGGTTGGTACCATAACGATTATAGGGAGGGGATTGGTATGTTGGTTACTGCAGTGATTAGTCACTAGGGTGGGGGTCGGTGGTGCAGTTATCATGCTGACTGACCACTAACAGCGACTGGTGGATTGGTTCCCATGGTGGTTAGTTGCTAGAGCGAGAATTGCTAATTCGGTTAGTAAGGATGATGGGTCACTCTTGAGAGAGGGAGGGAATTGGTGGTTTGATTACTAGGGTGATTGTTGCTAAGCAGTTGATTGGCAGTTCTGTTACTAGGGGCTACTGGTCACTAGGGAGCGAGTGGATTGATGGTCTGTTTATTAGGTGTGAAATATTGTTTGGTGGGGGGTGTTTGAGGCTCAGGGGGATTAAATTTGGGTGACGGGGAACAGATTTTGGTACTCCCCAAACCTTTATAGCATTTAATGATGGTGCCCAGGGGGTTCATACCCAGGAACCCCCCTAATCCCAGCTCACCAGGAACCCCACCGTCACCACAGCCCACTTCCTAGTGCCCAACACACGAGGCCCCCCATTCCTTCAGCTCTCCCTGTCTCTGGGCCTCTGCTTGGTTCAGAGGGGAGGGAGGTGGATTGACAGCCTCGGGGCATGGGATAGACTGACACCCCCTCACTGGGGGTAGCGTCCGCAGCATTCGCCCATTTCAGAACCAGCCGCCAGGACGGAATAGGAACAGATATTTCATCAGGGAGACGGGGCTGCCGGGTGCCTGGGCAAATCCTGTCCCTGGAGCACTGAGACGCCACAGACTCCACACGGCAACGGGGAAATGGATAAAAACAAATATTTTCTACTTAGAGAATCAATGGGGCCAAATCCCCAGCTGGGGTCACTCAGCTGTAGCTCCATTGGGGTCAGTGACACCAGGGCCCCAATCGGCCATGACTCCAGTGGGGTCAATGGGCCAGATCTCCAAGAGGTGTCATTCGGCCATCGCTGTCTCGGAGTCAACAGTGCAAGGCTGGTTGACGGCAGCTGGCCATGTATCCTGGAAGTTCTCAGATCTTGTGACACTATAACACAACTGACCTTTATATTTATTGACGGTTCCCGTCCCCATCAACTCAGCGTGCCCTAGGTTTGTCTAACTTAGATTGTAAGCTTACTGGGGCAGGAACCTTTTTTTTTTAGACCTCTGTACGTGCACCGTGCATAGCCACGGGGCTGCAGAAATGTTTATTAATAATAATAATAATAAATAATAATAAAAACCTAACAAAGAATCATCTCACAGCACCTCCATGGCCACAGCATCTATACCTGAGCCTATAGTCCACAGACCGGGACTGGGGCCGGCCCATCGATGGATCCTCGGTGGTTTTGAGTACCTGGTTTCTACGGTGTCTGTTGCTGATATGCCATCCAGGGATGGGTAACCATGTTCCTTCGTTGGGTCACAAGCTGGTACTGAACCTACCTGGAGCTGGATCAGTGCCGGAGCCCTCTAGAGCCAGCCAGTTCCCTTTCCTGGGGTGGGATCAGAGCCAGCGTCCCCTAGAGGGGAAAGGCCCTGTGTCCCATTTCCCGCCCTGAGTAGCTTCTATAACCAGAGGCGTTTCTGCCTTGACCTTAAGGTGACCAGTCCAACAGAGGGTCAGGGGTGCGATGGGTTTGTCATTGTGCCATATGGCCAGGAGGTGGCAGTGCAGACTCACCCATAGCCCCAGACACTAGTCTAATACCCTGCACGCTTCATAATGGACCCCCCACCCCGTGGCCAGGGAGGTGACTCCAGAAGAGCTGGGAGCCAGGACTCCTGAGTTCTAGCCCAGCACTGGAAGGGGATTGCTTTGAGGCAGGCTAATTTATTAATACAGCAGGGGAAACTGAGGCAGGGACAGAGGCACAGAAAGAACCTAGGCGTCCAGATGCCCTGCTCAAACCTACTAGACCCTCCAGAGCCAGGGATAGAACCCAGGAGTCCTGGCTCCGAGTTCCCTGCTCTAACCACTAGACCCCACTCCCCTCCCAGAGCTGGGGAGAGAACCCCGGAGTCCTGGCTCCCAGCTCCCTAAGCAGTTAGTTCACTGAGTGAAATGGAAAGTAGAAGCTGGATAGCAGGCTCCCGGGTGGGTCGGGTCAGGAGGAAATGGAAGTGATAGAGGCAGACTAACAGCCTTCCAGTCTGTCTACCAGGTGCTTTCCCACCTGGTGCCCAGCTGGCATCTCGGACACCGGCTTCCATCTGCCATCTGGGGCTGGATTCCTGGAAAGAATAAATCATCTCCTGTTCCAGTTAGACCAGTTCCACCAGACGGCTTCCCTGCCCAACGGCGCTGCCTAAGGGGAAAGGCCTTGGCTCCCATTCCACTGCCCCCCCACCCCGACCAGTCTCCTGCCCTAGGGCTGGATAGGAGCTGGCGCCCCAGAGAGGGGAAAGGCCCCGTCTCCCATTCCCCATCCTGCTGAGCCAGCCAATCCCCTGCCCTGGGGCCAGATCGGAGCCAGCGCCTCCCCCCAGGGGAAAGGCCCCGTGTCCCACTCTTCCCCCTGCCCCCCAGATTCTCTTCCCAGGATCTTGGTCTCTTCGTTGTGTTTCAATTCCCCATCCAGGCAGATTTACAAACAGGAAATTATCTAGAATAAATAAAGGGCAAGAGACGGGGAAAATGAGAGGACTCTTCGCAGGTGCTGAATTCCAGGCAGAGAGGAAGGGAGCCGGGTGACCGGTGTTAGCAGGGCTGCGTTGTTTGATTAGACCCTGTTATAAAACACTTTATGATTTCTGGCTAGACACTGGGAGAGTCTGTCCTCTCATTGACCATCTCAACCCTCCCGACGGGCCTACGGACGTTCCGTCGACTCTCTGCCCCTGCCAGAAATTGTAGCAGCTGTGGGCAAAACTTGGCGGATTGTTGTGTTTGATATTGGGAATGGAACCTAGGAGTCCTGACTCGCAGCTCTGACTGGTAGACCCCACTCCCCATCCAGAGATCACACCAAGCAGGCCCGAGTCCCACCCCCTCTGGTCTAACCACAAGACACCACTCCCCTACTGGAGCCAGAGATGGAACTCAGAGGTCCTGATTCCCAGCCAACTCTGCTCTGACCCACTAATCCCCATTCCCCTCCCAGAGCTGAGGAGAGAACCCAGGAGTCCTGGCTCTCAGCTGTTCCCGCTCTAACCACTAGCCCCTACTCCCCTCCCAGGGCTGGGGAGAGAACCCAGGAGTCCTGACTCCCAGCCCCTCCTGCTTTCAGCTGCCACAACTTCCCCATCAGCATCGAAGAAGCATGCAGCAGGGAAGGAAATAATTCTGTATTTGATGTCAGCTGGGAGTCTGTGACAGCGTATGAGGAAGACTGGAAAGAGAGCAATATGCAAATAAGAGGGCAAGACCAGGATGCCTTGGGGCTTTCAATCTTGGACATGGGAGTGTCCTCACATGCCTAAGCTGACTGGAAATCATCCGCTGGTCAGAGGAAACCACCGTGCCTGGGGTGGTGAAGGATTACCCCCCTGAGCCTTCACAGGCTGACATGCTACTCATTTCCTATCCTCACCATGAATAAAAATATAGTGGGTCTGTGTCAGAGGCTTCAGCAGTTGGAAGGGGGAAGGAGGAGAAAAGGTCTAGGGCTGGGCTCACAGGGGTGTTGCAGGTTGAGGGGCATTGGCATTAGCGGCATGGGGTGGGGTGGGGTGAGGTGAGGGGGGGTGAGGAACCTAGCATTGGGCTAAGATGGGGCTACAGGTCGGGTCTGCATTTGTGTGAGAAGACTAGAGCAGGTGCTAGAAATAAAATATCTCATACATGAAGCTGACTCTTGCGTTTCTTATTTGTTCTGCTGGTGCCTCTCAATCCTGATCCAAAGCTCTCCCCACTGTAACCTACTAAGCTGGGGTGGGCAAACTTTTTGGCCCGAGGGAGACATCTGGGTGGGGAAATTGCATGGAGGGCCATGAATGTAGGGCTGGTGAAGGGGGGGTGAGGTGTGCAGGAAGGGGCTCAGGGGTTGGAGTGGAGGAGGGGTGTAGCATGGAGGAGGGGTTCAGGGGGCTCAGGGAAGGGGGTTGGGGTAGGGCGGTTGGGGTGCAGGAGGGGTTTGGGGTGCAGGCTTTGCCCAAGCGGCACTTACCTGGAGCAGCTCTGGGGTGGCAGTGGCCAGCACCACGTCCCTGCAGCCCCTGCGGGGAAGGAGGGGCAGGAAGCTCCCTGCACTGCCCTTGCCTGGGGGAACCTCCCCCAAAGCTTCCATTGGCTGTGGTTCCCTGTTCTCGGCCAATGGGAGCTGTGGGGGCGGCACCTGCAGGCCAGGGCAGCACTTGCCCCTCCCCTCTCCCAGGGGCTGCAGGGACATGGTGCCGGCCAGTTCTGCCCACCCCTGTACTAGGCCCTACTCCACTCCCAAAGCCAGGACTAGAACCAAGGAGTCCTAGCTCCCAGCCCCTCCGCTCTAACCCACTAGACCCCACTCCGCAACCAGTGCCCAGGCTAGAACCCAGATATCCTGGCTCCCAGCAATCTCCCTCCTACTCCCACTCTAACCACTAGACCCCACTCCTCTCCCAGAGCCAGGCATAGAACCCAGGAGTCCAGGCCCCCACCCCTCCCTCCTCTGCTGGATTTTTTCCTGCCCCCCAGGTTGCTTTGTGGCTGGAAACTCGATCTGGCGAGGACGTGCAGAGACGCCAGTCGCCGTCGGCTGGCACGGCCTGGGCACTTATTATGTCTGTCACAATGGGACCCCTCCCTGCCCCCTTCCTCATTCCCTCCCCGCCACTCTCACTGCTTCTCATCCCATTTTGCTTCCTTGATGGCAGGGTCCTGACCTCCGGTGCCCCCTTGTGGGGTGGGTCGAGCCCTCCACCTGCATCTGCCCCAGGGGTCCTGTGCTCATGGCTGGCTGAGGGGGCTGTGGGTCCTGGGGTGATCTGGGGGAGGGGCATATAGGGATGGGAGGAGGAGTGGGAATGGGCAGAAGGAAGAAGGGGGATTGGCAGAGTGGGACTGGGGATGGAAAGGCAGGACTGGGGACAGGACAGAGAAGGAGGAAGAATCTGCAGGGTTAACCCCCTGCCCCCACCCGCATGTGGCTTTGGGACTTTTCAGGCTGGGGTGTGGCCACCCCCCCAGACACAGGCTCACGTTCCCATTCCTTCATTCCTTCCTTCCCTCGCACGAAGCATTGTGCAATCCCAACCCACACACCTGCCCCCCCCCCGACTCCCTGCCCCATGGCACACCCTCCCCATTCCCCTCTCCCTTCCTGGAAACAGAGTCCAGAAAACCCAGGTGCGTTCCCCGCCGCCCGCCTGCTCCTGGCAGGAGGTGTCATGAGGAGGGAGGGGGACAGGGCCCGACCTGCCTATAAAGCAGCCACATCCCCTAGGGCTCACGTAGCAGAAGAGACCTGGCCCAAGAGAAGCCCCTGGGAAGCTCCCAGCCAAGACAGAGAATTCAGTGGGGCAGGTCTGGGATCAGCCACCAGGGGGCAAGAAGAGGAGGTGCCGGGATTGGCCGCTAAGGGGCAACAGGAGGCAGTGCCGGGATTAGCCACCAGGGGGCAAGAAGAGGCGGTGCCCGGATCAGCCACTAGGAGGCGACAGGAACATAGTTTGGAAGCCACACCCCGATTGGCACCTGCTGGACGCCAGGGCTCCAGAGATGCCTCCCGCTCTAGGTACGTGCCCCTGCATCAGGCCCCAGCACCCCTGCTCTAACCAACTTTTCCAAAGCTGGGGATGGAACCCTGGGGTCCTGGCTCCTAGCTCCCCCTCCTCTAACCCACTAGATCCCAGTCCCCTCCCAGAGCCAGGGATAGACCCCAGGAGTCCTGCCTTGCCCTGCTCTAACCACTAGAACCCACTTCCTTTCCAGAGCCAGGGATGGAACCCAGGAATCCTGGCTTCCAGGCCCCCCATCCCAGCTTTAACCCGCTACATCCCATTCCCCTCCCAGAGGGTAATATACAACTCACCGTCTCCAATCCGGACAGGTGTGTAACTCCTGTTCTGGATTTAGTTACTCCCCGTCACTGCCCATTGACAGCGGCAGGGGCCCAGTTGGGAGAGTCACAGGGAAATCCCGGCTTGGAGTCTCGCTCTGCACTGGATTGGGGACCCAGAATGCATGCTAAATAGCAGAGAGGCCAGATCGGGAGTCCATCAAGGGGCAGAAGGCGGGTATAGCCAAGAGCTAGGGGGAAGTGGAACCCCAGCAAAGGTGGAAGAGGCTGCTGGGGGAGGGGCCTCTCATAGCCCAGAGCAGAGGGACAGTGGGGGTGGTGGGATCCCAGCAGAGGAACTAGTGACTGCCATAATCCAGAGCAGAGGGATGGTGGGAGCAGTGGGATCCCAGCAGAACCATGTCTCAGGCTGAGGGAAGGGCAGGCCAATGGCTGACTCCCCTACTAAGCCTCCCCTCCACCCTACTCCTGCAGCCCAGAATCTGTTTCTGTCCCTGGTCCTGGTCCAGCTGGCCCGGGCAGACCCCAATCCCAGTGCTACTACCATCTCGCAGACCTACAACCTGGCCCGGCTGCTGCAGACCAACACCACGAAGCTGCTCAACACCTATGTGAGTGCTGGGCCCCCAGGGTGGGAGGGGGCTCGGAGGCCTCTAGGGCCATTCATGGGTAAGGCTGTGTGTCTGTCACGGAGGTCACAGAGTCCGTGACTTTCCGTGACCTCCATGACTTCTGCAGCAGCAGCAGCAGTTTGGATGTGGGGAGGGGACTCAGGGCTGGAGTAGGGGGCCGGGGTGCGGGGCGGCGCTTACCTCGGGAGGGGGGCTCCCCGGCTCCCACCGGCATGTCCCAGCAGCTCCTAGGCAGAGGGGCCAGGGGGCTCCACGCATTGCCTGCCTCCGCGAGCACCGCCCCTGCAGCTCCGATTGGCTGCAGTTCCCAGCCAATGGGAGCTGCCGAACCTGGCGACTGTGGCAGCAGGAGCACGCGGAGCCCCCTGGCCCCTCCGCCTAGGAGCTGCTGGGACATGCCGGCCCTGCCGGGAAGGGAGCCTGCCAGCCCTGCCAACCTTCCCTCCCTGAGCACCAGGGTGGGTCCCGGGGCCACGCGCCATTGCCTGGCCCCCTCACGCCCAGCACCATTTGGGGTCTTGGGCTGTGAATTTTTGTTTTCTGCCTGGGAACTGTTCATGACCTTTACTAAAAAATACCCGTGACTAAAACGCAGCTTTATTCATGGGTCAGGAGCACCCCTAGAGGGGATAGGCCCCCTGTCCCATTCCCCGCCCCCTGAGCCAGCCAGTTCCCCGCCCGGGGAAGACACATATGAATGATTTAACCCAGTCTCTTGGTGAATCCTCCAATGGCCTTGTCCTTCTGTCAAGGTCCTTCTCCTCCTGACAATGTGCGGGGTGTGTGTGTGTGCGTGTCACGTTTTGGCTGCCCAGCCTGGAGCCCCTTGGCACCAGCCCCAAGCTGGAAGATGCCAGCTCAGGAGTTCACGCCCAGCTGAGCACCCAGCCAACATGCTCTCTGCAGCCTGGAGCCCAGCCAGCAATTTCAGAGCTAGGGGTGGTGGTGCTGGTACGACCCACCCCTGGGAATGCCAGGGTGCCAGGTCGTGATGGGGTAGGGTCCAAGACCCCCCTCCCAGCCCCACGGGAATTCCCACCCCAGGCATCTCCCCCAGAGGACCCAGCTCTCTTCCCGCTCCCATTCTGCCTCTGCATGTGTTTGCAGTCCCCATTCCCGGGATGGGGATTTGTGGGGGGGGGAGGTTGGAAGGGGGCGTCAAGGGAGGAGGTGGGGTCTCTGTGGGGAGGGAATGGGGGGGATTTGAATCAATTTTGGGGTGGAGCTTGGGGAGAGGGGCAGGGATTGGGGGAGGATAGCACATGCCCTGACCACCCCCCTTTTCTGTCTCCCCCCCACCAGCTGAGCGCCCAGGGCTCCCCATTCAGTGACCCTGGTTTCAGCGCCCTGGGGCTGCGGTGGGCCGGGGTGCCGGTGGCCACCCTCCCATTCCTGGCCTGGCGCACCATGGGCGATGTGGAGCGGCTGGCGCGGAACTATGGGGCCTACGCCACCTTTGACGCCTTCCTCCAGCTGGTGTGGGACGACCAAGACGAGTTGTGCCCCAACTGCTCTGAGCTGCTGGCCATGCTGGGCACTGCCCGGGCCCAGACTCGAGGTCTCCTGGCCAACCTGACCTACATTATGGCTGCCATGGGCATCCCGACGCCCCCAGCCCCAGACCCCTTGACCTCAGAGGCAGCTAGCGTGGGGGCATTTGAGAAGAAGTGCCGGGGCTACGTGGTATGCCGGGAGTACCATGGCTGGGTCGACCGGACTGTGCGTGACTTCACCCTGCTCAAGGCCAAGTACCCGGCTTAGGGGGCGCCACCATGCCAGGCACTGTCTGTGAGCATAGAGACTGGACCATGCATTTCCTCTTGGCCTGGAGGATGCTTCCTGTTGGTTGGGGCAATGCACTTCCTGTTGACTTATAGGCTGGGCCATGCACTTCCTGTTGGCTGAGCCATGGATTTCCTGTGATCCTAAGGACTGGGCCATGCACTTCCTGTTGGCTGAGCCATGGATTTCCTGTGATCCTATAGTCTGGGCCATGCACTTCCTGTGGGCCGGGCCATGGATTTCCTGTGATCCTATAGTCTGGGCCATGCACTTCCTGTTGGCTGAGCCATGGATTTCCTGTGATCCTAAGGACTGGGCCATGCACTTCCTGTTGGCTGAGCCATGGATTTCCTGTGATCCTATAGTCTGGGCCATGCACTTCCTGTGGGCTGGGCCATGGATTTCCTGTGATCCTAAGGACTGGGCTATGCACTTCCTGTTGGCTGAGCCATGGATTTCCTGTGATCCTAAGGACTGGGCCATGCACTTCCTGTTGGCAGAGCCATGGATTTCCTGTGATCCTAAGGACTGGGCCATGCACTTCCTGTGGGCTGGGCCATGGATTTCCTGTGATCCTATAGTCTGGGCCATGCACTTCCTGTTGGCCTAGTGGATAGCCAATGCACTTCCTATTGCCTATGGACTGGGTCATGCACTTCCTGTTTGTCTAGAAGATGGTCAATACATTTCCTGTTGGCTTGACCAGGTGCTTCCTGTTGGCCTAGAGGATGGCCAATACACTTCCTGTTGGCTTGACCAGGTGCTTCCTGTTGGCCTAGAGGATGGCCAATACACTTCCTGTTGGCTTGACCAGGTGCTTCCTGTTGGCCTAGAGGATGGCCAATACACTTCCTGTTGGCTTGACCAGGTGCTTCCTGTTGGCCTGGAGGATGGCCGATACACTTCCTGTCGGTCTATGGACTGGGTCATGCATTTCCTATTAGCCTAGTGGATAGCCAAGACACTTCCTGTTGGCCTAGAGGATGGCCAATACACTTCCTGTTGGCTGGACCATGCCCTTTCTGTTGGCCTCTGCTTCAGGGATCCATCACGGGCAGGGGGCCCCAATAGGATTGCTGGCCTACTGGCTAGACCACGCACTTCCTCTGGGCCTGAAGGACAGCTGATGTGCTTCCATGGCACATGCACTTCCTGTCCTAAGTTTCCAATCAACCTTATTTCCTCCCCTCCATAAGAAGGATAAATGAGTCCAAAGGTGGGGTTTTTGTTGTTGTTGTTTTGCTCAGGGTCAGTGGATTTTTCTCCTCATGTCAGTTCTGGCCCAGACTGAGATGGGGAAAGATCCTTTTGTGCCAGATGTGATGATAATTATCAGAACAATAATGACCAGCTCTTATCTAGTGCCGGTCATCCACAGATCTCAAAGCGCTCCACAGGGGAGAGTGCTCTCTTTACCCCAAGTTTACAGATGGGGAAACTGAATCACTGGCAGGGGACAGTGACCTGCAGGGCCAGGTGTAGAACCTAGGAGCCCTGAGGTCCATGGCTTTAAGTCCTAGGCAACAAAATCCATTACGTGTGTGTCAAGACTATTAGTGGATCACTCGATGATTCCCTGTTCTGTTCATTCCCTCTGGGGCACCAGGCACTGGCCACTGTCTGCAGACAGGATACTGGGCTAGATGGACCTTTGGTCTGGCCCAGTCTGGCTGTTCTTATGTTCTAATGTAGATTTTAAAATCCCATTGTATTTCTGTCCAAAAAAAAAGCATTTATCTGGATTATTTATATTATTTAACAGATGAGGGAACGTTGACTTGAATTTGGGGCTTTTAATACTTTGGACACCTCTTGAATCCAAATCAACAGAAAATTACTGTAGGTTTGTTGAAGGGAACCCAGGGAAATGTTCAAGAAGCACTTTATAAAGTGATGTGAGGTACCGAGGTGGGAATCCAAGCCAGTGCTGAAATGCAGCTGGCTCTGGGGTGGAGCAGCTGGGGAACAGCTGCTCAGGAACGCTCCATGAGGATGTTGTAACCCTAAAATTTGATGCCTTAAAAATCATGGTCAAGTCTTGCTACCTGTGGAATTTTCTTGGATACTGTATTAATTTATTGACTTTTGTGGATGTTGCTGCTTGTTACAATAAGCCTAGATGGTACTCTTGTCCAACACTTTCTCTCTACATTGTGTATCTGCTCAGGGTTGTTATTCCAGGGTGGGTGCGTAGCAGCACAGATAGAAAGAAAGTTGTCTGCCTTAAAAACATGGGCTACTTCGGTCTGAGCTCAGGGGAACCGCCATTAGCAGTACGGGGAATATGAAACATAGTGGAGCAATTTTGATTCTAGCCTGTAGAGGGCCGTAGTCTTTCTTTCTCACTTACATACACCAAGAGACTCAAACAGCCCCACTTCCCCCCACCAGGGGGCAGTGCTGGAATTCCTATAAACTCTCAGGCTCACCCACGTCTCTTTCTCTGCCATTGCGTCATGGGAATTTCTGTAAAAAGGGTTTCTTCAACACTCATAAAAGCTCTGTTTTTTCTGAGATAATACGCTTGTGCGGGGATCTCTCCCCAGCTCTGGGAGGGGAGTGGGGTCTGGTGGGTTAGAGCAGGAGGTCTGGGAGCCAGGACTCCTGGGTTCTCTCCCCAGTTCGGGGGAGTGGGGTCTAGTGGTTAGAGCAGGAGGGCTGGGAGCCAGGACTCATGGGTTCTCCCCCCAGCTCTGGGAGGGGAGTGGGTCTGGTGGGTTAGAGCAGGGGGGGCTGGGAGCCAGGACACACTCATGTCCCCGGCAGCAAACTCCCCACACTTTGAGCTTCTATTAAAAATACTTTATTAATAATTACGACACTGTGTTTTCTGGTAAGAACATACCACAGTATGAACTAGAGTCGGGGGTGGGGGGGTCAAAGGCCCCCTCTGCACCTCCATATATATGGGTGGGGGGTCCCCCAGTATTGGGGGAGCAGAGGGGACTCCTCCTAGCCCCTCTCCATAATGCCTCTATTGAGAGGGAGGGGGGAGTTGGGGCTGATTTCCCCCCCCCCCGAGTTCAGTGGGGCAGGGCCCCTTCATAGGAGTGTGTGTGTATGGGATCCCCTCCCCCCTGACCAGGGCAGGAGTTGGGGGAAGGGAGACCCCCCAGGAGTTTGCAGTGAGGGCTGGGGAGGAGAGTGTGTGAGAGTCAGAAGTTGGAGCAGGGAGGGCAGAGGGTTGAGGGAGGCAGATGGGGGAGCAGAAGGTTTATTGGGGGGATGGTTGGAGCAGGGGTACTTGGGGGCAGGTGCAAGGGGGATTCATGTGGGGGGCAGGGATCATCTGAGGGGCAGATGGAGGACAGGACCTGGGGGTTGACAGGAGCAGGGGATATCTGCGGGGAGGGGGCAGTATCCAGGGTTCCGGGGAGAGACAAGTGGGGGGCAGCGGGATCTGGGGGGCAGAGGGGAGGATGGAGGCACTCACAGTGGGTACTTGGTGCGGAGAAGCCCGAGCGCCTCATGGCTCCGCATGGCCCAGTCCCGATGCAGCCGGCACACGTGGTACCCGCTCAGCTTAGCCAGGAAGGCGCTGGGGGGTGGGCCACCCAGGCTAGAGGAAGGAGGTGGGGGGCCTGGCACCCCCAAGGCACCCATGATCCCCTCCAGGTTCCCGGCCAGCCCCCGGCACTGACGGGCTGCAGCCTCCAGCTGCCGATGCAGCTCCGAAGCCAAAGGGTTGAGCTCAGCCTGCTGCTGCAGCACGGAACCCAGGAGTCCGGGCAGGGTGGTGTAGGCCGCGGCGAGGTGCCAGAGCCGCTTTCCGTCGCTGAGCGCCAGCCAGGCCTCGGGGGGGACAGAGGGTGAGGGCAGCCCGGGGACTGCCATGGCTGGGGGTTGGAAATCTGGACTGCTGAATGGTTCCCCTTGGTGACGCACCTGGAATGGAGAGACACTGAGTCAGGATTCCTTGGTACTATCCCCAGCTCTGGGAGGGGAGGGGGGTCTAGTGGTTAGAGCAGGGAGGCTGGGAGCCAGGACTCCTGAGTTCTATCAGTGGCACTGGGAGGAAGCTTTCTGAAGCATTTGTGCTGTAGGAGCAGCAATGAAGTCCGTAACAAGCTTAATACGTGAATTGCCACCATTAGGTTCAAGAGTTAACAGCTTGGCCCAGCTTCCCGCTCTCAGAGCCATCATGTCAGGCTCTTCGCAGACTCAGGCGATGTCAGGTTTCACTCAGGGTCCCAAAGGGCGTGTCACCACATGGTCCCCCCGGGATTGAAGCCAGGGAATTGGAAAAAAACTCTGTAGACAACTAACAGGGGACAGCGAGACACGTACAGAGAACTCTGACCCTTCCAGCAGGGGGCAGCACTACCCCCCTCCCCAATGCTCACATATTCTGCCAGCAGCTGTTCAGAGCAGTGCTTCAGCAGCACCGTCAGGCGGTGTGTTTGCTTGATCTTGGTGGCTACTTCTTGCTGGGAGAGGGACGAGGAAGAGGAGGCGGAAGAGAGCAGGTTGGCTCGATCCACTGGAAGAGGAAGTGAACAAAGAGTTTATTCAACTCATGGCCAGGGCCGCAAGCCTTTGGAGCGAGCTCCTGGGCTCAGAAGCCACCTAGAGAGAAAATTTCATCTTAGGAAATTCCCCCATGGAAAAATACTGCTGAGATGCGGCCACCTCTGGGGTGAGGCAGCTGGGGAACAGCCACACACAACGGTTCCTTCCATCTGCCTGCAGCAAAGAGCCTCCTAGTGCCACACGAGGGCATTGGCACCATCACTGACTGTCCGGGGAGAACACCCCCTGCTGACTCATTCCCCTGCCAGGTGTCAGATGCACCCCACCCCCTATTGTAATCAATGTTTTACCTCCCAGTCAAGCACCAAAGATCCCATTGTCCTGAACCAATGCACCAGAACGGAGCAGCGGCTCCCTTGGAAGGGAGGAAAAGTCACAACAGAGCTGGGGAGAGAACCCAGGAGTCCTGGCTCCCAGCCCCCCCGGCTCTAACCCACCAGAGCCCCTCTGTCTAACCTCCCCCTTCCACTGATCTCTGAGCATGATGGACTTGTGCCAGGCAGCGTCCATGCCCGCCCCCATTCTCAGGTACTAGGTCACATCCCAGCCATCAGCCCCCCGCCAGGATCCCAGCCCAACCAGTAGCTATGGGGACGTCCCAACGGCCCAAGAACCTTGCCAGTCCCAGCCCTGTAGGATGGTGACACGGGCACTGTACTGGGCACCGGCCCAAGCCGGAGGAGGTGCTCAAGGCAGAGAAGAGGACCCCTCTGGAAGTGCCATAGCTTGGGACCCTTCTCCACCTTGGGCGATGCCAAGCTCCTGGGACGAATTGCCAATACTTCGTGGGTTCTCTCCCTGGCTCTGCGAAGTCTAGTGGTTAGAGTGGGGGGCTGGAAGCCCAGACTCCTGGGTTCTATCCCCAACTCGGGGAGGGCAGTGGGGTCCAGTGGGTTAGAACTAGGGTGACCAGATGTACCAATTTTATAGGGACAGTCTCAATTTTTGGGTCTTTTATATATATAGGCTCCTATTACCCCCTGCTCCCCATCCTGATTTTTCACGCTTGCTGTCTGGTTCCCCTAGTTAGAGCAGAGGGAGCTGGGAGCCAGGACTTCTGGGTTCTCTCCCTGGCTCTGGGAGGGGAGTGGGATCTAGTGTTAGAGCAGGGGTGCTGGGAGCCAGGACTCATGGGTTGTAGCCTCATCCCTGGGAGAGGAGTGGGGTCTAGGGATTGTGGGAGCTGGGACCCAGGACTCCTGGGTTCTGTCTCCAGCCCTGGGACGGGAGTGGGGTCTAGTGGGTAGAGCAGGGCAGGGCTGGGACTCAGGACTCCTGGGTTCTATCCCTGGCTCTGGGAGGGGAGTGGGGCTAATGGTTAGAGCAGTGGGGTCTGGGAGCCAGGACTCATGGGTTGTAGCCTCATCCCTGGGAGGGGAATGGGATCTAGTGTGTGTGAGGGGGCTGGGACTCTTGGGTTCTCAGTAAGGGAGTATGGCCTACTGGTTAGAGCAGCCTTGGGTGGTCGTGTTGGCGGGTCTCGAGCACGTCACAGGCTTTTGGTTCAAGACCTGACCACGCTCATCATGCTCGGTCCCTACCCAGATTCCCCTGGCGCCCAAAGCTCCACCAGTCAATCATTAGCTAGGGGCCACCCTAGCCCAGGATGGAGCCCGGAAGAGCTGCCAAGCAGGCAGGTGGCTGGGCGGACAACGGAGAGTCCACGTTGCCCCTCTGGCTGGCCCCGCAGAGACGTCCCCGGGGCAGGAGCTGGTGGGTGGACAGAAGGGGGTTAGCGAGGGTGACCAGCCAGCAAATGTGAAAAATTGGGATGGGGGTGGGGGTAATAGGAGCCTACACAAGAAAAAGACCCCAAAATTCGGACTGTCCCTATAAAATCAGGACATCTGGTCACCCTAGGGTTAGCTCTTGGGGGGGAAGGTGGAAGAAGAGGTGGGGGTGGTGGCCAGAAGTGCCCTCCTTCGGGATGCCAGGCCCCTCACCAGCCCACACCCCGGCCCATCTAAGCCCTTACTCCTGCCCCCAATTCAACACTTCCACGGTGCCAGCTGCCCCCCTGCCCCTGGGACCCAGGAATGTCCCCCAAATGGGGGGGGAAGGCTGAGTCATACACTGCTGGAGACAGAACCCAGGAGTCCTGGCTCTCAGCCCCCTGCTCTAACCCACTAGACCCCACTCCCCTCCCAGAGCCAGGGAGAGAACCCAGGAGTCCTGGCTCCCAGCCTCCCTGCTCTAACCCCTAGACCCCACTGCCCTCGCAGGGCCAGGAAAGGAACCCAGGAGTCCGGGCTCCCAGCCTCCCTGCTCTAACCCCTAGACCCCACTGCCCTCGCAGGGCCAGGAAAGGAACTCAGGAGTCCGGGCTCCCCTACCTGTCAGCACTTCCATGCTGTCCCAGCCGCGCTCACTTGTTGCTGCCCGGGAGAGGCCAGGCTGGGGGCGGGGGCCTCGCGTTTATATCCCCTGCCAGCCCCCCCCCATCCCCCTCCGCCCCCGCCCCCTTGCCGGACCCGCGTGGATGCCAGGAGGCTGAGCTCAGCGCTAACGCGGCCCGGCCGGGGGGCGCACCCCGGGGGGGCGGGGGGTGATCAGTCCCTGGAGGTGGGGGGCGGGGGGGTGATCAGCCCCTGGGGGGGTTGCTCTTTGCTCCGCTCCCCCGCTCGGGCCCGTCCCTCCATGTGCAGGCGGTGCGGGGGGGGGGGGGGAACAGCCTGGGGCATAAACACATTCCTGAGCCGGCTTAAAGGGGCCGCAGTGCGCCCGGGCCGGAGCGGGGGAGGGAGCAGGCTCTGTGTGTCCGTCCCTGCGCCCCTCTGGCCTCCCCCACCCCCTCCCACCGCCACCCCGTTCTCTTACCCCACCCCCTCTCCATCTTACCCCCTCACTTACCCCATCCACCCCACCCCCTCTCCATTTTACCCCCGCCCCATCCACTCACCCCCACACTCCTCTCTTATCTCATCCACCCCCACCCCCTCTCCATCTTACCCCCTCACTTACCCCATCCACCCCACCCCCTCTCCATCTTCCCCCCGCCCCATCCACTCACCCGCACACCCCTCTCTTACCTCATCCACCCCCACCCCCTCTCCATCTTACCCCCTCACTTACCCCATCCACCCCACCCCCTCTCCATCTTCCCCCCGCCCCATCCACTCACCCGCACACCCCTCTCTTATCTCATCCACCCCCACCCCCTCTCCATCTTACCCCCTCACTTACCCCATCCACCCCACCCCCTCTCCATCTTCCCCCCGCCCCATCCACTCACCCGCACACCCCTCTCTTATCTCATCCACCCCCACCCCCTCTCCATCTTACCCCCTCACTTACCCCATCCACCCCACCCCCTCTCCATCTTCCCCCCGCCCCATCCACTCACCCGCACACCCCTCTCTTACCTCATCCACCCCCACCCCCTCTCCATCTTACCCCCGCCCCATCCACTCACCCGCACACCCCTCTCTTACCTCATCCACCCCCACCCCCTCTCCATCTTACCCCCGCCCCATCCACTCACCCCCACACTCCTCTCTTACCTCATCCACCCCCACCCCCTCTCCATCTTACCCCCTCACTTACCCCATCCACCCCACCCCCTCTCCATTTTACCCCCGCCCCATCCACTCACCCGCACACCCCTCTCTTACCTCATCCACCCCCACCCCCTCTCCATCTTACCCCCGCCCCATCCACTCACCCGCACACCCCTCTCTTACCTCATCCACCCCCACCCCCTCTCCATCTTACCCCCTCACTTACCCCATCCACCCCACCCCCTCTCCATCTTCCCCCCGCCCCATCCACTCACCCCCACACCCCTCTCTTACCTCATCCACCCCCACCCCCTCTCCATCTTACCCCCTCACTTACCCCATCCACCCCACCCCCTCTCCATCTTCCCCCCGCCCCATCCACTCACCCCCACACTCCTCTCTTACCTCATCCACCCCCACCCCCTCTCCATTTTACCCTCTCGCTTACCCCATCCACCCCACCCCCTCTTCATCTTCCCCCCGCCCCCATCCACCCACCCCCACACCCCTCTCTTACCTCATCCACCCCTGCCCCTCTCCATCTTACCCCTCCCCCTCTACCCACCCCTACCCCCTCTTTTACCCCCTCCTCCTCCCAATCTTACCCATCCCCCTCCCACACCCCTCTCTTACTCCATGCACCCCCACCCCCTCTCCATCTTACCATGTCAGGTCCCAGACACTCCCACTCCCATTCACCCCCACACATCTCTTACCCCATCTCCATCTTACCCCCTCCCCCTCCATCCACTCCCACACCCTTCTTACCTCCCTCTCTATATTACCCCCTACCCCATCTACTCACTCCCACACTCCTCTCTATATTACCCCTACCCCATCCACCTCCCCATCCTTCTGTATCTAGCCCCCTCCCCTTCCATCCACCCCAAACCCCTCTCTATCTTACCCCCTGCGCCCATCCCTCACCCCCAAACCCCTCTCTAGCTAACCCCCCAACTAATTCCCCCATCCAGTCAGCCCCATATACCCATCTATCACCTTTGGGGGCAGTGGGGTCTAGTGATTAGAGCAGGGGGGGTGGGAGCAAGGACTCCTGGGTTCTCTCTGCAGCTCTGGGAGGGTTGTGGAGTCTAGTGGTTAGACCCGGGAGGGGGTGGGAGCCAGGACTCCTGGGTTCTCTCCCCAGCTCGAGGAGGGGGGGGGGTCTAGCGGTTAGAGGGGTGGGGGAGGCTGGGAGCCAGGACTCCTGAGTTCTCTCCCCGGCTCTGGGAAGAAGTAGTACATTTAACTCTTCTCTTCATGTCCCTCACTCCTTATATGACCCAGACTTGTGTAACACCACAGAGACACCCCCCACCAAGCTACTGCAAGCTGTGGCATGACTTTTCCGCGGCTCTTGATTTGTGACACGTGCGGGAAGAGAGGCAGAAAGGCACAGCACCCCCCCCCCCCCGCCAGCTCTGCCCAGCCCCCTCCCTGCCACAGGTTGGAGAGACCGTTCCTTGTGAGGCTGAGGTCATGGTGACCCCCCCCCCAACACCTCCGGCGTGAGTCAGCGACAGCACAATGAGCTCAGCGTGGGCATCCGAGCCCCTCCATTGTAATCCCTTCCAAGCCGCTTCCAGGACTACGGGGGGGGCGGGGAGCCAGGACTCCTGGGTTCTCTCCCCAGCTCTGGGAGGGGAGGGGGGTCTGGTGGATTAGTGCAGGGGGGCTGGGAGCCAGGACTCCTGGGGGCTATGCCCGTCTTGGGTAGGGGAGTGACGTCTAGTGCCAGAGAACCCAGGCGTCCTGGCTCCCAGCCCCCTCCCCTACCGCTCTAGTCCACTAGTCCCCGCTCCCCTCCCCTATCAGAGCTGGGGAGAGAACCCAGGAGTCCGGGATCCCAGCCCCCTCCCCTACCGCTCTAACCCACTAGACCCCGCTCCCCTCCCCTATCAGAGCCGGGAGAGAACCCAGGAGTCCGGGCTCCCAGCCCCCTCCCCTACCGCTCTAACCCACTAGACCTCGCTCCCCTCCCCTATCAGAGCCGGGAGAGAACCCAGGAGTCCGGGCTCCCAGCCCCCTCCCGTGTCGCTCTAACCCACTAGACCTCGCTCCCCTCCCCTATCAGAGCCGGGAGAGAACCCAGGAGTCCGGGCTCCCAGCCCCCTCCCCTACCGCTCTAACCCACTAGACCCCGCTCCCCTCCCCTATCAGAGCCGGGAGAGAACCCAGGAGTCCGGGCTCCCAGCCCCCTCCCCTACCGCTCTAACCCACTAGACCTCGCTCCCCTCCCCTATCAGAGCCGGGAGAGAACCCAGGAGTCCGGGCTCCCAGCCCCCTCCCCTACCGCTCTAAACCACTAGACCCCGCTCCCCTCCCCTATCAGAGCCGGGAGAGAACCCAGGAGTCCGGGATCCCAGCCCCCTCCCCTACCGCTCTAACCCACTAGACCTCGCTCCCCTCCCCTATCAGAGCTGGGGAGAGAACCCAGGAGTCCTGGCTCCCAGCCCCCTCCCCTACCGCTCTAACCCACTAGACCTCGCTCCCCTCCCCTATCAGAGCCGGGAGAGAACCCAGGAGTCCGGGCTCCCAGCCTCCTCCCGTGTCGCTCTAACCCACTAGACCTCGCTCCCCTCCCCTATCAGAGCTGGGGAGAGAACCCAGGAGTCCGGGCTCCCAGCCCCCTCCCGTGTCGCTCTAACCCACTAGACCTCGCTCCCCTCCCCTATCAGAGCCGGGAGAGAACCCAGGAGTCCGGGCTCCCAGCCCCCTCCCGTGTCGCTCTAACCCACTAGCTCCCAGAGCCGGGAGAGAACCCAGGCGTCCTGGCTCCGACCCCCCTCCCCCCGGCAGGCCCCGGCTCGGCTCGCGGAAGCCGGGGAGTTTCGCTTCCGCCCCGCCCCGCCCTTTCGCAGCGAGCGGAGCTGCTCGGGCCTGGCCCCGCGAGCGGAGCGGAGCGACCGGAGACCGACCGGACAGAGGGCTCGGCACCCCGCCGGGGGGGAGGGATCCACAGGGGGGCGGGGCAGAGACGGGGGGATCGGAGCGGGGGGGGCTATGGGGCGCCCTCGCTAGGTCCCAGCCAGGCAGCCGGCGGGGGTAGGCGTGGGGGGATTGGGGGCTGGATGGACGGGTGACCTGTTGGACAGACAGACTCGGAGTGAGCCTCCCCTCGGGATCCCCAAGCCCCGTCAGACGAAGGTGTCGTTCCCCTCCGCCGCCCCCCTCTTCTCCCCCGCGGGTGCCGTCCCCATGTCAGGGCGCACGGTGCGGGCCGAGACCCGCAGCCGGGCCAAGGATGACATCAAGAAGGTGATGGCGGCCATCGAGAAAGTGCGCAGATGGTGAGTGGGCAACACGGGTGTGTGTGTGTGTGTGTGGGGGGGTGTTTCCCAGCTGACCCACCCCAGAAGTGGCTGCATCTCAGGACTGGGCGAGCCAGCCCCATACAGTGTCACTGTTTGGCCATCTCCCACCTGCCCCACCCCAGAGGTGGCTACATCTCAGGGCCGGGGAGCCAGCCTCATGCTGCTATTCCCTACCAGCCCCACTCCAGAGGCAGCTGCATCTCAGTGCTGGGCCAGCTGTCCCCGTGCTTAAAGTAACACCCTGTGACTAAATGCAGGGTCTGGCTCTTAATTACAACAATTAATTATTATTCTGTAGTTTTATTAATTATTTTGTTTATCATTCGCCTCCCTTTTTCTGGTGAAATTGCTCCTGAGACATGAATGGCTGTCAAATTATTTATCCTGGCCTAGGTGATATGTGCGACACTGGTCAAGAGAAGATAACAGCTTACTGCTGCTGCTGTTTGAAGGAGGCTCTGCTTTAACTCAGGGGTAGAAGGATGCTAGTTGAGGGTTTCATCCCTCATGACAGAGGATGATAAGCTACCACTGCTACTAGCTAAAGGCCTGGCCTCTTTAGCTCTGCACCAAGGCAGCTAGCTAATGGCATCAGTCCTTTAGCGCTGCTTAATGGATAATAACCTACTACTTCTGCTAGTGAATTGCCTTACAATCAGGTATATGAGGGTGGAGGGGAATCTCTGAAGATTTTGGGGGTGGGGGTAATCTCTGGAGGGCTATAATACAGCCAGTTTAATTCCTCCTCTCCCGCTACCCAGGGAGAAGCGCTGGGTGACCGTGGGTGACACGTCTCTGAGAATCTACAAGTGGGTGCCCATTGTGGACCCCCGGGATGAGGTGAGAGGGGGCTGGGTGCCCATCTGTCCCAACCCCGCCCCGTCTGTCTGTCCCTACCGTGCTCCCTTTGCCCCTCCTTTCCACCTCCCCACCATTTGGAGGCCATCTCTACCCCCCCGCTCTCTTCCCCTTCCTGCAGGAGAAGCGGCGACTGGCTGGCAGCGGGGAGAGGCACAAGGGCCGGGAGAGGAGGGGGCGCGTGCCCAGCCCCCGGGCCAACCCCGCCCTCCTCATGCTGGACCTGAACGGTACGTTGCTGGCTGGGGAGGGGACCCAGGCGTCCGGGACAGCCAGGCATGGCGTTGGAGCTCCCGCGGCATCCCCAGCTCACTGAGGCATGAGAATTCGGGAGGGGGCAGTGGGACTCAGGCAGAGAGCCACAGGCTGAGGAGGGACCACAAGGGTCATCTAGTCCGACCCCCTGCCCAGATGCAGGATCTGTTCTGTCTAAACCATCCCAGACAGGTGACCATCCAGTCTCCTTTTAAAACCCTCCAGTGAAGGAATTTCCATGACCCTCCCTAGGCAGGTCTGTTCCATTGTCAGACACTCAGGACGTTGTTCCTGAGATTTCATCTAAATCTGCTCTGCTGCAGTTTGAACCCACGGCCTCTGGTCCTGCCCTCCAAGAGAGAACAACTGTTCTCCATCCTTTTTATGGCTGCCTTTCAAGTATTTGAAGACCGTCGCCATGTTTCCCCCTCAGTCTCCTCTTTTCCAAGTATACCCAGGTCCTTCAGCCTTTGCCCAGTGGCCTGCCTGCCATCCCTTTGACCATCTTTGTCACTCGCCGCTGGGCCCTTTCCAATGTCTCCACATCCCATCTATACACTGGTGCCCAAAATTGCACACTGTCCTCCAGCCGAGGCCTAACCAGGACTGGCTCCTCCTGTGATTTGCATGTGACGCTTCTGTTAACTGCATTTGCTTTTTAAAAATTTTTTTTGCAACAGCATCGCATGGCTGACTCACATGGAGATTGTGATCCACCACGACTCCCAGATCCTTCCCAGCAGTGCTCCTGCCAAGCCAGTTATCCCCCCCGCTTCTGTATTTGAGCATTTGGTGTTTCTTCCCTATGTGTAGCACTGTACATTTGTCTTTAGAATCATAGAATTGTAGGACTGGAAGGGACCTTGAGAGGTCGTCTAGTCCAGTCTCCTGTACTCACGGCAGGACCAAGTACACCTCTACCCCGATATAACGCTGTCCTTGGGAGCCAAAATTTTTTACCGCGTTATAGGTGAAACCGTGTTATATCAAACTTGCTTTGATCCACTGCAGTGCGCCGCCCCTGCCCCCCCAGAGCGCTGCTTTACCGCATTATATCTGAATTCGTGTTATATCAGGTCGCGCTATATCTGGGGAAGAGGTGTATTATCTAGACCATCCCTAACAGGTGTTTGTCCAACCTGCTCTTAAAAATCCCCAATGATGGAGATTCCACAACCTCCCTGGGCAAATTATTCCAGTGTTTAACCACCCTGACAGTTAGGAAGTTTTCCTAATGTCCAACCTAAACCGCTCTTGCTGCAGTTTAAGCCCATTGCCTCTTGTCCTATCCTCAGTGGTTAAGAAGAACAATTCTTCTTCCTCCTCCTTTTAACAACCTTTTACATACTTGAAAACTGCTATCATGTCCCCTCTCAGTCTTCTCTTCTCCAGACTAAACAAACCCAGTTCCTTCAATCTTCTCTCACAGCTCATGGTTTCTAGACCTTTCCTCATTTTTGTTGCTCTTCTCTGGACTTTCTCCAGTTTGTCCACATCCTTCCTGAAATGCGGTGCCCAGAACTGGCCACAATACTCCTGTTGAGGCCTAATCAGTGCAGAGTAGAGTGGAAGAATCCCTTCTCGTGTCTTGCTTACAACTCTCCAGCTAATGTACCCCAGAGTGAGGTTCGCTTGTTTTGCAACAGTGTTACACTGTTGACTGGTATGTAGCTTGTGATCCACTCTGACCCCTAGATCCCACTCTGCCATACTGCTTCCTAGGCAGGCATTTCCTGTTATGTATGTTGTATTTCATTCTGTCTGTGGCCCAGTTCTCCAATGTATCAAGATCCCTCTACCTTCCAAAGTGTTGGCATGCCCCCAGCTTTGTGTCATCTGCAAATTTGACCAGTATGCTTCCTATTCTTCTAGCCAGGTCATAAATAAAGATGTTAAGCAATGCTGAACCCAGAACAGATCCCTATGGAACCCCACTTGAGTCCTCCCTGGGAACTGATATCATTCCATTCATAGTCACTCAACCAATGATGTGTCCACTTCATGGTATTTGTTCTGAGCCCGCATTTCTCCAGCTTACTTCTCACGTGGGACTGGATGAAATCCAGTTATATTATGTCCACCACTTTCCCCCTATCCACCAAACCCGCTACCCTGTCAAAGAAGGGAATCAAGCTGGTTTGGCAGGATTTGTTCTTGGTAAATCCACGCTGGCTGCTGGTGATCACCCCATTCATCCTCCCGGCATTCACAAATTGAAGGTTTTATGCGTTGCTCCAGTAGCTTCCCAGGTATCCAAGTCAGGCTGACTGGCCTATAGATCCCTGGCTCCTCCTTTTCAAAGATGGGCATGACAGTAGCCCTTCTGGGACCTCTTCTATCACCCGTGAGTTGGCAAATACTATTGCCAGTGGTTCCGAGATGTCTTCAGCTAATTCCGTCAGCGCCCTAGGGTGAAGAGCCTCCGGCCCCGCTGACTTGAATTAATTCAAGTTGGTCAGAAGATCTCCAAGGCATGCTTCATTTATCCCAGTCTGCTGCCCTTCCCCGATTTTGTCTGCGGCAACTTCGTGAGTTGCCCGGACACGCGTCATTTTGTGTATGAAGCCTGCAGCAAAATAGATATTGAGCAGCTCTGCCCTCCTATCATCTTCCATCACCAGCTCCCCTTCTCCACTGAGCAGAGGACCCGCACCATCTTCAGGGCCGCCCAGAGGATTCAGGGGGCCCAGGGCAAAGCAATTTTGGGGGCCCCTTCCATTAAAAAAAGTTGCAATACGATAGAATACTGTATTCTCGTGGGGGCCCCTGCAGGGTCTGGGGCAAATTGCCCCACTTGCCCCCCGCCTCTGGGTGGCCCCGATTGTCTTTGATCTTTCTTTTTTGGCTGGCGTATTTGAAGAACCCCTCCTTGCCAGCTGTAACTCACTCTTTGTCTTGGCCTTCCTGATTGTGTCCCTACACGCTCCTGCTGTTCCCATGTAGAGGTCCTTGGGGATGTGCCCTTGTGGGTTTCAGAGCGCTAAAAATCTCCTTGTGCATCCACCTGGGCTCTTCCCTTTCCTCGGCATCGGAATAGCTTGATGTTGAGCCACTGGTATTATCAAATCTCTGAGGATCTGCCAGCCCCCTTGGATTCCTCTTCTTTCCATGGGACGCCGCCTGCTATTTCTCCCAGTCAGTTGACATCCGCCTTTCTGAAGTCCTGTGGCCTTGTTCTGCTGTTCTCAGGTCCTCCTTTCCACAGGAACCTGAAATCTGTCAGATCTCGATTGCTTCCTCCCAAATTTCCGACCACCTTCATGTTGGCAACTAATTCGTCCCTCTTGGTCCGAACCAGCCCCACACTGTTCCCTGGATCAGAGAGCTGTCCCCTACCCACGCTAAGAATTGGCAGGACGTAGTGTGTTTTGCTGCCACCGTTTTCCAGCAGATATCGGGGGAGTGAAGATCCCCCATTATACTAGCTCAGGTGTGCCCTCATCCGGGGGGCGGAGCAGGACTCTGACCCCCGCCCCTAGAGACTGAGGAGGTAGGTCCCAGGTGTCCGGAATGGGACTGGACATTTGTGATGGCACCAGAAAGGTTCACCCCAAAGGGTCCATGGGGAGCAAGGGAATGGGACCCAGGTGTCTGGGATGTCCATGCTCCCAGCCCTCAGGGGATGACAGGATGGGACCCAGGCATCCGAGATGGCAGCATGCCCAGCACGTCTGGAGTGAGGGGATGGACCCAGGTGTCTGGGATGGCAGTGTTCCCAGCACACCTGGAGTGAGAGGATGGGACCCAGGCATCTGGGATGGCAGTGTGCCCAGCATGTCTGGAGTGAGAGGATGGGACCCAGGCATCCGGGATGGCAGCGTGCCCAACACACCTGGAGTGAGAGGATGGGATCCAGGCATCCGGGATGGCAGCGTGCCCAGCAAGTCTGGAGTGAGGGGATGGACCCAGGTGTCTGGGATGGCAGCGTGCCCAACACACCTGGAGTGAGAGGATGGGACCCAGGCGTCCGGGAAGGCACTGTGCCCAGCATGTCTGGAGTGAGGGGATGGGATCCAGGCGTCCGGGGTAGCAGCAGCCCCTGCCTCCAGAGGAGTGAGGGATGGGACCCAGGCATCCGAGACGGCCCGTACCTGTAACGCTCTCCCCTTTGCAGATGAGAACAGCAACCAGAGCTCGCTGTCTGAGACCTCCCTGGCCAAGGGGGGAGACACCAGCTCCAGCCCCACCCCTGACCGCAGCCAGACGGCAACCCCCACCCCGCTGGGGGAACTGAAGGCAGAGGACTCGCAGCCCCCCATGCTGGGGCAGGAAGGGGGTAAGTGCCATGGTGTGGGCGAGGGAGGCTGTGTTCCCCGCCCCCAAAGGAGGGGGGGAGGGAGCGAGTGGAGCCCAGGACCCCCAGCACTCCTAGGGCGTGAGGGAGTCCAGGATGGCATCACTTCAAGCCCCCAGGGAGTGAGGGGATGGGAGCCAGGCAGCCGGATGGCCGTGCTTCCCGGAGGGCTGCAGCAGAGTAGGGCTGCATGGGGTTACTGGGGGTGAGCTGGCACCAAGGACCTATAACCCCAGGGTATTCCCTTGTCTACGTTCCTCTCTGGGTGCAGACTCTGGGGTGCTGCTGCTTGAGGGGACGGATGAGCCCCCCATGCTGACCAAGGAGGACCCTGTTCCAGGCCTACTGGAGTCACAGGTGCATGGGGAAATTGAGGGGTGAGGGGTATATGGGAGTGGGCCGTGGAGGTGGGTTGGGTGTAGATTGGGGAGTGCATGGTGTGGGGGAAATGCACAGAAGAGTGGAATTGAGGGATGTATGGAGTTGAGGTGTTGGGTCAAGTGCTTGGAGGTGAAGGGTGCGCGGGGATGGGTTGAGTGGGGTGGAGACTGGGAGGTGGGTTGGGTGGAGGTTGGCCCATTGGCAATGGTTGGGTTGAGCTGTATAGAAGTTAGACCATTAGGGAAGGTTGGGCTGAGTGGAGGCTGGGCCAGTGGTGAAAGTTGCATTGGGTTGGGTAGAGGTTGGGCTATTGGTGAAGGTTGGGTTTGGTTGAGGAGGGTGGAGGCTGGGTCATTGGCAAAGCCTGGGCTCAATTAGGTTGGGTGGGGGTTGCATCATTGGTGGTGGTTGGGTTAGGCCATAGGCAAAGATTGGATTGAGTTAGGATGAGTGGAGGTTGGGCCACTGATAAAGGTTGGGTTGCGTGGAGGTTGAACCATTGGCAAAGGTTGAGTTGAGTTGGGATGAGTGGAGATTGGGCCATTGGTGAAGGGCGGGTTGAGTTGGGTTGCGTTGAGGTTGAACCACTGGCAAAGGTTGGGTTGGATTGGGTTAGGTGGGTGGAGGTTGGGCCACTGGCAATGGTTGGGTTGGGTGGAGGCTGGGCCTTTGGTGAAGGTTGGGTAGAGGTTGGGCCATTGGAAGGATTGGGTTGAGTTGTGTGGAGGTGGGGCCTTTAGCTGCAGGTCTCATTGCTTATGGTGGGGGGGTGCTTACCCAAGGCACAAGAGAATGTAGGGAGGTTGATGGGGATATCCGGGCAGGATCGGGGCTGGCATACCAAGGTTGCTGGGGGTGTCCATCACCCCCGCTGCTCTCTCTGAGTATAACATCCCTTCCCTTTTTCCCCAAAGGGGCAAGAGGATGCACCCCCTTTTGAGACGGCTCCAACTTTCCCGCAGCCAGTGCTGGAAGAGGAGGACGATGAGTCCATGGGGGCACCCCCCCTGAAGCGCATCTGCCCTGAGGAGCAGGAAATGGGTGCCCCCAACTCCCCATAGACCTAGCCTCCTCCCTGCCCTCTCCCTGGCTTTGTGCTGCATTGGAGAGCATGGGGGGCAGAGTGGGAGCTGGGCAGGAGCTGAGTCATGCTTGCCAAATGCGAAAGGACCAAAGACACTTCGAAGAGGATGTTGGTGTTGGGTCAGGACTCCTCGGAGGGGAGTGGGGACTGATGGGTTAGAGCATGGGGGAGGGGAGCTAGGACTCCTGGGTTCTATCCCCAGCTCTGGGAGGGGAGTGGGGGCTGATGGGTTAGAGCAGGGGGGACGGGAGTCAGGACTTCTGGGCTCTATCCTTTGTGGGAGGAGATGGGACATGGGTAGGGAAAGATGGGCAGCATCCCTGATGCCAGACTCTGAGGGGGCCTGGGTGAATTTTACATTCTCGGTGTATATACGTATTTTTTTGGTCTGAACAATAGACTTTGCTATTAAACTGCTCATGTGCCTCTGTGCCAGTCATTTAACAGCACCCCCCCCATGCAGCCCCAGCCCTCCTAAACCAAGCGAACATCTCCTCTGCACCCCAGCACTGAGATGCAACCACTTCTGGGGTGGGACAGCTGGGGAACAGCCGCACAAAGACGCAGCATGGGGATGACTCACCCGCTGCTTAGAAAACACAGCTCTAGGGTCCCATCTGGGTTCTGTTTCCTTTGGGGTGATGCGCCAGAAGATGGGGCTATATCTGGACTATAATGGAGGCCTCCTACAATTCCATGAATAGGCCCTGTCACTGAGTGTGGGGGAGTCAGGGCCCTGCACCCCCCGCTTCCTGCGATTCACCATGACTCTCAGCCAGCCGGTAAAACAGAAGGTTTATTAGACGACAGGAACAGAGTCAAACCAGAGCTTGTAGGTACAGACAACGGGACCCCCTCAGTCCAGGTCCATCTTGGATGTGGTTCCCTCTGTTTTCCCAGCCAGCTCCAAACTGAAAACCCCTCCAGCCCCTTCTCTGGCCTTTGTCTCTTTCCCAGGCCAGGAGGCACCTGATCTCTTTGTTCTCCAACACCTTCAAGTTGGCACCTTGCAGAGGAGGGGCCCAGGCCATCAGGAGACAGGGTGCCGGCCATTCTCTGTGCAGATGGCATCACACTGACCCTCTAGGGTTCTGCAACAATCACACACCCTTATCCCACCACCTAGAGACTTAAGAAAGGCATGGGGAAACTGAGGCACACACACAGTATTCAGTGAAAACATTATGAACATTCCCACTTTGTCACAGGGCCCACTTCTGCACTCATACTACCAAGGTTCGAGGGAAGGCTGTACCCCAGTCTGGGTCTGGTGGGTTAGAACAAGGAGCTGGAACTCCTGGGTTCTATCCCCAGCTCTGCAAGGAGAGTGAGGTCATGTGGGTCAGAGCAAGGGAGGGGTTGGGATTCAGGACTCCTGGGTTCTATTAATAGATTCCAAAGGCAGAGGGGACCATTGTGATCATCTAGCCGGACTTCCTGGGTAACGGGCCAGAGAACGTCCCCCAAAATCATTTGCAGTGCAGAGCTTTTTGAAAAAATCCCCTTCTGATTTTAAAATGGTTAGGGATGGAGAATGCACCGCCACCCCAAAGTGGTCCAGTGGTTAATTGCCCTCACTGGTCAAAACTGTCCCCGTATTTCTAGGCTGAATTTGTGTAGCTTCAACTTCAAGCCATTGGAGAGTGTTAGACCTTTGTCTAGAGTGACCAGATGTCCCGATTTTATAGGCACAGTCCTGATTTTGGGATCTTTTTCTCATCCACTCCTATTACCCCCCACTCCCATCCCGATTTTTCACCTTTGCTGTCTGGTCACCCTACCTTTGTCTGCCAGATTGACAAGCAGCGTTATCAAATCTTTGTTCCCCATGTAGGTATTTCTAGACTGAGATCAAGTCACCTCCAGACCTTCTCTTTGTTAAGCTAAATAGATTATGAGTTCCCTGAGTCTGTCACTATACAGCAGGTTTTTGAATCCTTCAATCATTCTCGCAGCTCTTCTCTGACCCCGCTGCAATTTATCAACATTTTTCTTGAATGGCACCAGAACTGAATTCCAGCAGCGGGTGCACCAGGGCCAGATACAGAAGTAAAATAACCTCTCTGCTCCTGGAGAGTCCCCTGCTTATGCATTCCATGGATCACATTAGCCCTTTGATCACCAGCAGCTCATGTCCAGCTGATTACCCCTCATGACCCTCAAATCTTTTTCAGGCTCACTGCTTCCCAGGAGGGCATCCCCCAGCCCATAAGCACGGCCGACCTTTGTTCCTAGATGGATACATTTACATTAAGCCGTATTAAAACACCCGGCGTTTGCTTGCGCCCAGCTTACCAAGCGTGCCACATCGCTCTGCATCAGTGACTGCCTCTTCCTTAGATATCACTTCTCCAATCTGTGTGGCATCTGCAAACTTTCTCGGTGACGATTTTATGTCGGCTTCCAGGTCATTGGTAAAAATGTTACACAGCGTAGGGCCAAGAACCGCTCCCTGAGGGACCCTGCTAGAAATACGCCCATTCGATGATCATTCCTTGGTTACAGCTACAGTTTGAGATCTATCAGTTAGCCAGTTTTTAACCCACTGAATTTGTGTCATGGTCACTTTATATCATTCTAGTTTTTAATCAGAATGTCTGGCTGTACCAAGTCAAATGCCTTACAAAAGTCTGTTACGTCAACACTATTACCTTTATCAAACAAACTTGCCCTGATCCGGCTTCTGCTTGAGGTTCTCAGTGTAGTGGCAGCAGATGGCATCTTTCAGGGTCCTTTCCAGCATCGTTGTGGCGGTCGGGGTGACGATGGTGTGGTCCGAGGTCTTTATGCATGGCACCAGTATTCCCAGCTCATCACCAAAAGAGATAAGTTAGTTTGATGGGATCTATTGTCTGTAAACCCATGGTGATTGGCATTAATTATAGGATCCTCCTTTCATTTTTTATTAATGGATTCCTGTATCAGCTGCTCCATTATTTTGCCAGCATCAATGTCAGACAAACAGGCCTGCAATTCCCCATTTACCCTTTCTCAATATTGGCACATTAGTTTTCTTCCGGGCTTCTGGAACTTCCCTGGTGCCCTGCGGCTTATTGAAAATCAACATTGACCAGCCAGCAACTCCTCGGCCAGCTCTTTTATAACTCTTGGATGCAAGTTAGCTAAACGTGCTGATTTAAAAATATTGAATTGTAGTGGCAGTTTAGCTGCCTGAAAAAAGAGAATAGAAATTTGACACCTTGATTTCTAAGGATTTGAGTCCCCCAAGGAGGCGCTCCCCACACACACTCCCAGGCCAGCCTGGTGCAAGAGTTTGAAAAGCTCTGCTATAAGAAGATCTTGATTGTAAATTCTTTTATACATTGTTTTAATTGGTTATGTGTGTTATAATATTTGGACAGCAGGGCTCCATTGTGGTGGGCCCTGCACTGAGCCTCCCCCCCCCAACCAAAATCAGAGGCCCTGTCACGTTGGGTGTGCACTGACCCATCATTGAGATCGGGGGCCCTGTTGCATCAGATGCTGTACTGACCCCCCCCCACACCCTCTGATCGAGGTAAACCCAACTCCCTCCTGCAGCTGGGGATGGAACTCCTGGGTTCCATCCCTGGCTCTGGGAGGGGAGTGGGGTCTGGTGGGTTAGAATAAGGGGGGCTGGGAGCCAGGACTCCTGGGTTCCATCCCTGGCTCTGGGAGGGGAGTGGGGTCTGGTGGGTTAGAATAAGGGAGGCTGGGAGCCAGGACTCCTGGGTTCCATCCCTGGCTCTGGGAGGGGAGTGGGGTCTTATGGGTTAGAACGGGGGGGCTGGGAGCCAGGACTCCTGGGTTCCATCCCTGGCTCTGGGAATGGAGTGGGGTCAGATGGGTTAGAGTGGGGGCTGGGAGCCAGGATTCCTGAGTTCCATCCCTGGCTCTGGGAGGGGAATGGGGTCTGGTGGGTTAGAGCAGGGACGGGACTGGAGCCAGGACTCCTGGGTTCTATCATTAGCTCTGGGAGGGGAGTTTGACTATTTCAGAGAGGTATATGGGTTGAGGAGATGTGCTGTGAGGGGCCTGAAGGGTTTATGGGGCTGGATGTGGGGTTCAGAGGAGATAATTAGTTGGGGTCTCAGCAAGTATCAGAACCATCTCTTGCCTCTCTAGCCGAGTGGCACCCTGTCAGCAGAAATCAGGGCAAGGGAAGAGCCTGGTGAGGGCCCCGTGAGCCTGGGGAGCCGGACACTGCTCCTCCCCAAGAATGTCAGACCTGTTTCCTGAGTCCAGCCTGGGGAGCTGCTTTGTTGTCTGGCTCCATTTCTCGGTTCCAGCATCTGGCCACTGGCCCTGGGCTCCTCTTGCTGGCTGCTGCCGCCTGCTCTGACCCCTGGGCCTGAGGTCTGCTCTAGCCACTAGGTGTGACTGCCTGAGGCCCGGTCTCTGCCGCCAGCCTGGGCTTGGGGTTCCCCGCTCCTGCTCCCCAGTTCATTTGACGCACAAGTCCAGGAAATCCTTCCCGTGGTTGACACCTCCTGGGATGTTATCAGCCAAGGCTGCCTGTACGTAGGACACAAAACCACCGCGTTTCCGTTCTGCTAAGCCATCTGTGCCCCGCGGATGGGCCTTGTGGCCAGTGCCAGGGTGGAATAAATGTTCTGGGCTCATCGGCGGAGCTCAGTTCCGGCCCCGGCCTCCCTCGCCTCAGTGGGGTCGCTGCTCGGGCTTCATGCTGGAGTCTCCGAGATCAGATTCTGGCCTGGCTCTATTGGCATCAGTGGGATTGCGAATAAAAAAGAGTCTGTGTTGATGCATTTGCATTTCTGCATGGTGCAGGGGTGGGTGAGGCGTCTGGGAGCCAGGACTCCTGGGTTCTCTCCCTGGCTCTGGGAGGGGAGTAGGATCGAGCAGGGCGGCTGGGAGCTAGGACTCCTGGGTTCTCTCCCTGGCTCTGGGAGGCGAGTGGGATCGAGCAGGGGGGCTGGGAGCCAGGACTCCTGGGTTCTCTCCCCAGCTCTGGGAGGGGAGTGGGGTCTGGTGGTTAGAGCAGGGGCCGACTCCCCGCTTCTGGGACTCACAGGCGGTGATAGTAACCCACACACACCGCACCCCGGGCAAGTTCCTCCTGCCCCGCCTCAGCCTCCCTGCAGAGCTGCGGCGAGCAGAGGGTTAAAGTAGCCGAGGCATGCTGGGAAATGTAGTCCCTTGGGGGCAGCGGGGCTCCCCCCCAGCTCAGCCGCGTCCATTTCCGCCGGGTGTAACCCCGCTCACCCTCCGCAGCTGGCGGGAGGAGCAAGCTCCGCTCCCGTCCCGGCTCTGGGAGGGGCTGGTTATTAATACAGCTGAGATCGGTGCTGCACACACACCTCCCAGACCCGCCCCCACACCGGGATCGGGGCCCTGCCCAGACACTGGGCGAGAGCGCCCGCGCCCCCGCCCCCGCCGAACTGACACGCTCATCCGACAAAGGAAGAATTCTTATCCCCATTTCACAGCCAGGGAAACTGAGGCCCAGAGAAATTTAGCAGCTTACTCAGAGCTGGGGCTAGAACCCAGGAGACCTAACTCCCAACCCACCTTGCTTTAATCTTCCCAGTCCACTTCCCTCCCAGAATATAACCAGGACTCCCGGTTCCCCTCAAACCCACTACTTCCTTTCCAGGGCCAGCATAGAACCCAGGAGTCCTGGTTCCCATCCCCCACCAAGCCACTAACAGGGACAGGCCTGAACCCAGGAGTCCTGGTTCCTCTCCTCTCCTCTCCTCTAACCTACTACTCCCCTGCTAGGGCCAGGATTGAACCCAGGACTCCTGGTTCCTCTCCCACCTCTAACCCACTACTCCCCTTCCAGACACAGGGTCAAACCCAGGAGTCCTGGTTCACAGCCACTCCCTGCTCTAACCCACTAGACCCCACCCAATTCCCCTCCCTGAGCTCAGGTAGAAGGACCCAAGAGTCCTGATTCACCCCAGGGAATTGGGAGATTGTCATCTCCTTCATGCTGTCCTGTAGGAGAGCGGATTAGAATCCACCTGCGCAGCAGGGAAATGCCCGGGCCCCCTCCTGAGATTTCTTCATCGCCACCGGCACCAGCTGCTCCAGACACGAACCTCTGGCTGCCTCGTTCTGAAAAGCAAAGCCCAGGTAACGGGGAGCAAAAGGTCCATTTGGACTGCGCAGGCCCCGGCACAAGGGGGCCCCTGATCTTGGCCAGAGGCCCTTTGTAATTATGGTCTGTTACAGGAGTGCCCCCTCCCCAACCCTCCCTCTCTTCCCAGCGCAGGGAATGAGCCCTGGCTGGAGCCTTCCTCCGCCTCCCTCTCCCAGCAGGTGTCAGGAAGAGGATCCCCTTCAAGGACAGGATCCCTGCAGGACGTTCCCTTGAAGACCCCAAGGGGACGTGTCCCAGAATGCGGAGGGAGCAGATCTGCGCAGGCCGTTCCAAGTGGATGCTGAGGGGACGTATCCCAGAATCCTGCGGGACAGGATCTGCATGGGACATTCTTGGGGAGATCCCAAGAGGATGTTTCCCAGAATCCTGAGGGAGAAGGAGCAGATCTGCGTGGGCTGTTCTGGAGATCCAGGAGGATGCACATGACAGGACTCTTGGCATACATGTCCCATGATTGTGGGGGATGCCTACTGATGCTCCCAGTGCAGACAGAATTCACCTGTCTCTCCAGCCTCCGCAGCACCAACGATAGCTGAGCCCCCGGCAGGCTGCCCACCAGGCAGGGGAACCCCATCTGTGCCCTGACTCCGGCTGGGGGTTCACCCACTGCTCAGAACTGACAGCACACCCTATGGTGCCCCAAGGGGGCGAGGCATCCCACTACAGACACCAATGTGGAGACACCCCTCCCCACCAGTGCCACCATTACAGAAAAGGGTTTATGTGGGCATAGAAATGCGATTCCCATGAAGGATGGAGAGATTCCAACAGGTGTAGACGCTTTTGGCATTCTCTCCAAAAGCAAATTTGGTTTCAGGGCAATCAAAGTGTTTCATTTTGACAAAAATACTGGTAGAGGGCCCCCCCAAGAAAAAGCTCAGGGTGAGATTTTTGGGCAGAGCATTGGCTGGAGGTAGGCATGGAATTGTGAGCAAAGAAACTCTCCTGTTGTTTTGATTCCACTTAGGGTCATGAAAACAGGACTTTGTTTCTGCCCTTTGTAAATAAACAGGATTGCATCAAAGAAATACCGGACTGGTATCATGAGTTTCTCCTTCAACCCTGGGAGATAAAGTTCCAGGAGCAACTGATGCCTGCCTGAGCCGATTGCCTTGAGATGGGGTGCTGTCCTGCTTGTAACCAATGCAGCCACCCTGCCTAGGTCTGCAGAGAGCCTGAGCCCATTGCTCTGAACATGAATTTCCTTGCGCCTCTCAATCTCTGCCTGCCAACTTTGGCATTCACTATCCCCTTGATGATCCTTGCAGTGGCTGGAGAGGGAGTGGGAGTGATGCCAGTGGGTACAGGATGGGTGAATCAGCACAGGAAGGAAATCTTGAGTCCTCAGTTTATATGCCTAAGGGGCTGTGGACTCTGGCTCTGGGAGTGGCAGCAGGTTGTTGTCCTCTAGCATTAGCCACTCAATGGAGCCATGACACTAGAGGAGTAACGCCATCAACTGAAACAGCTACGAGACTCCAGCTGAGCTAAGGGAGTCACTCCATCATTTGGCAGCGGTAGCAGGCTATTATCCTCCAGCAGACCAATCCCAGAAGCACAAAGGGGTGGCCGTTGCTAGCTGCACTGGAGGCATCAACTGGGGCAGACCAGACTAGGTAGGGAGGGGCAGTTCCTGGGGTGGAGTTAGTCCCTCCCCCCACTCAGTTCAGAGGGGGATTTGGGGCTGCAGGATAAGGTGGGTGGTGAGCGTGAGCCCAGACAGATGCCCCCCGGCTAGGGAGCAGCACCTGCAGTGCTCAGATCACAACTAGCTACCAGGGAGCAGCCTACGGGCAGGGAAGACAAGATATTTCCTCAGAGGCAACAGGGCTCACAGACCTGCTGGCCCAGACTCCCTGATACCAAGCAAGACACCCTGGTTGGCTCCCAGCTCTGGATCATAGACGATCTGAGTTAGAAGGGACCTCAGGAGGTCATCTAGTCCAACCTCCTGCTGCAGGCAGGACCAACCCCAACTAAATCATCCCAGCCAGGGCTTTGTCAAGCCTGACCTTAAAAACCTCTAAGGATGGAGATTCCACCCCTCCCTAGGGAACCCATTCCAGGGCTTCACCACCCTCCTAGTGAAATAGTGTCTCCTGATATCCAGCCTAGACCTCCCCCACTGCAACTTGAGACCATTACTCCTTGTTCTGTCATCTGCCACCACCGAGAACAGCCAAGCTCCATCCTCTTTGGAATCCCCCCTTTCAGGTAGTTGAAGGCTGCGATCAAATCCCCCTTCCCTCTTCTCTTCTGCAATAACCCCAGTTCCCTCAGCCTCTCCTCATAAGCCACGTACTCCAGCCCCCTGATCATTTTCGTTGCTCTCTGTTGGACTCTCTCCAATTTGTCCACTTCCCTTCTGTAGCGGGAGGACCAAAACTGGATGCAATATTCCAGGTGTGGCCCCCCTCCACCCTGTCTGCCCAACTTACATCCCCTTATGCAGCAGATTCTGGGCTGGGTTCCTGGGTTCCCTTAGCACTGCAATTCTCCACTTTGTAACTGGAGCAATTTCAGAAGTCAGCACAGCGCTCGCCATTTTATATCTTCAGTCTCGTGACGCTTGGGGGTGTTTGAATTCAAGCCCCAGGTGGTGCGGCCAGGAAATGGGATAACAAGCTCAGCTTGAATTTACCGCAGGACGCCTGGGTTCTCTCCCCAGTTCTGGGAGGGGAGTGGAGGTCTTATGGGTAGAGCGGGAGCTGGGAGCCAGGACTCCTGGGTTCTCTCCCTGACTCTGGGAGGGGAGTGGGGTCTAGTGGGTTAGAGCAGGGGAGGCTGGGAGCCAGGACCCCTGGGTTCTCTCCCTGACTCTGGGAGGGGAGTGGGACCTAGGGGGGCAATCTAGGAAACAGAAGTGTGTACCCTCCAAAACACAAATGTCTACATATTTCCTTCCCCTACACACCAGACCAACCCCACTGGTGGCACGTGGCACCTGTGTAACTGACAAGAGAATTTGAACCAGAAGAGGAGAGAGACATGGTAGTGGGGAAGCAAGAATTATTTGCTGTGATTGGACACTCTAGACCCCACTCCCCTCCCAGAGCTGGGGAGAGAACCCAGGAGTCCTGGCTCCCAGCCCCACCCTGTTCTAACCCAGTGGACCTCAAACTTTTGTACTGGTGACCCCTTTCACACAGCAAGCCTATGAGTGCAAACCCCCTTATAAATTAAACCCACTTTCTTTTATATTTAACACCATTATAAATGCTGAAGGCAAAGCAGGGTTTGGGGTGGAGGCTCACAGCTCATGACCCCCTCAAGTAATAACCTCATGACACCCTTGTTTGAGAACCCCTGCACTAGACACCCCCTCAAGCCTGGGGGGAGAACCCAGGAGTCTGGTCTCTCAGCCCCCCACTCCCCTCACACAGCTGGGGAGAGAACCCAGGAGTCCGGGCTCTCAGGCCAGCCCCTAACCCCTACTCCCCTCGCAGGGCCAGGAGAGAACCCAGGAGTCCCGGCTCTCAGGCCAGCCACTAACCCCTACTCCCCTCGCAGGGCCAGGAGAGAACCCAGGAGTCCGGGCTCTCAGGCCAGCCCCTACCCCCTACTCCCCTCGCAGGGCCAGGAGAGAACCCAGGAGTCCGGGCTCTCAGGCCAGCCCCTAACCCCTACTCCCCTCGCAGGGCCAGGAGGGAACCCAGGAGTCCGGGCTCTCAGGCCAGCCCCTAACCCCTACTCCCCTCGCAGGGCCAGGAGAGAACCCAGGAGTCCGGCTCGCTCCCCGGCGGAGGCGGGGCTCGAACCCGCGGCTCGGCGCGGGGCGAGCTGCCGCAGGACCATAGAGCTCGCTCCTTGCTGGCGCCGGGAGCAGGCGGGAGCGGGAAGTAGCGTAACAGGGTGGGTGGGTTGGGGACAGGATACGTAAAGGGACCTTCCTCCGCTCGCCAGCCAGTCACCCTGAGCCCCGGCCCGGCGCCTGCCCACCCCGGGGGGAGCCCGGATGCGAGCCCGGGTCCTGGGGGCGGCTCTGCGCACGGGCAGGCGGGGGGCGTCGCGCTCCCCCTCCCCGGGCAGCGCCGGCCGGAGCGGTGAGTGGGGCCCGGGGGCACCAGCGGGAACAATGGAGGGGAGCGGGGGGGAGGCGGTTCAGAGGGAGACGCAGCTCAGCCGCACTGGACCTCCCAGCGCGAGAGAGAACCCAGGAGTCCGGGCTCCCCCCTTTAATCCACTAGACCCCACTCAGCTGGGGAGAGAACCCAGGAGTCCGGGCTCCCCCCTTTAATCCACTAGACCCCACTCAGCTGGGGAGAGAACCCAGGAGTCCGGGCTCCCCCCTTTAATCCACTAGACCCCACTCAGCTGGGGAGAGAACCCAGGAGTCCGGGCTCCCCCCTTTAATCCACTAGACCCCACTCAGCAGGGGAGAGAACCCAGGAGTCCGGGCTCCCCCCTTTAATCCACTAGTACCCACTCAGCAGGGGAGAGAACCCAGGAGTCCGGGCTCCCCCCTTTAATCCACTAGACCCCACTCAGCTGGGGAGAGAACCCAGGAGTCCGGGCTCCCCCCTTTAATCCACTAGACCCCACTCAGCAGGGGAGAGAACCCAGGAGTCTGGGCTCCCCCCTTTAATCCACTAGACCCCACTCAGCTGGGGAGAGAACCCAGGAGTCCGGGCTCCCCCCTTAATCCACTAGACCCCACTCAGCTGGGGAGAGAACCCAGGAGTCCGGGCTCCCCCCTTTAATCCACTAGACCCCACTCAGCTGGGGAGAGAACCCAGGAGTCTGGGCTCCCCCCTTTAATCCACTAGACCCCACTCAGCTGGGGAGAGAACCCAGGAGTCCGGGCTCCCCCCTTTTAATCCACTAGATCCCACTCCCCTCTCAGTGCAAGAGATAGAACCCAGGAGTGTGAGCTCCCACCTCACCCACAAACCCAGAAGTCTGGGCTCCCAGCCCCTGCCCTTCTTTAATCCACTAGACCCCACTCAGCTGGGGTGAGAACCCAGGAGTCCAGGCTCCCCCCTTTAATCCACTAGACCCCACTCAGCTGGGGAGAGAACCCAGGAGTCCGGGCTCCCAGACCCCCCACGCTGCTTTAACCCACTAGACCCCCACTTCCCTTCCACATCTGGGGAAAGAACCCAGGAGTCCTGGGTCCCAGCCCCTGCCCTGAGCAATATTATTGGGGGCTGGGAGCCACCCCTCAGCCCAGCAGGGATACCCAACTCAGTCAGTGGGGGTCAGAGGGGCTGGTGCTCCCAGAAATGTGCCTGTTCAAACCTTGCCTGTCTCTTCCATTGCTCCAGGATGGGTGGGGGGGTCATTGCTAATCCCTAGGTGAACGAGGGGTTGAGCTGCGTCATCTGTGCCATCGCGGTGGCTGGGAGAGCGAGCGGCGTCCATGGGCTGAGACCCACTGTGAAGGGAGCTGATTTTTCCTCACCATCGGAGGCTGGCGAAACTGGCCCAGACGCACCGTCTAGGGCTTGTGTCCACGATTCCAGATTTGGGGTGGTTTCGGAGAGGCCCCACAAAATTGCCTGACTGGAAGTCAGGAGTCCTGGGCTCTCTGGGAGGGGAGTAGGGTCTAGTGGGTTAGGGCAGGGGGGGCAGGAACCAGGACTCCTGGGTTCTGTCTCTGAGTGGGGTCTGGTGGGCTGGAGAGGGGAGGCTGGGAGCTCAGACTCCTGGGTTCTAGCCCCAGCTCCGGGAGGGGAGTGGGCACTGAATCCTGAGAAAGTGACTCTGAAAAGACTTGGGGTTCATAACAGCCACACAACCCAACATGGGCTCCCCGTGCTACAAAGTGCTAATTGGACCCTCGGCCATATTAATGAGAGCGTCGGTGCTGCTGGCCGTTCTGGGGGCAGCGACATGGCCCCACAAAAACAAGGCGAGGACGGGAGAAAGCCTCTGCGGGCGAGAGATTTCGAGAACTCAGCCAAAGGAAGCTGGAGAGGCGACCTGAGCCAATCCTTGCTGCTGATAAGCTCCTGAACCTAGCAGAGAAAGAGCTGAAAAATCCGTGGCCGGCAGCTAAAACCCAAACAAACTCCCGTGTTGAATAAGGCAGCACATTTTACACCGCTGTGGGTGCTTATCCATTGGCACAAACTCCTAAGGGTGGGGGTGGATTTTCCGTCTCTTGAGGCCTCCCCATCTCAACTGGCTGCCTTCCCGGAAGAGGCTTGAATCAAACACAAGTGACTGGGTTCCCTACCAGGAGAAGTGGGTGCCGTTCTCTGACCTGGGTTCTACCGGATGTCAGACGCATCCTGGGCCTGGCCGTTTAAATCGGATTAAATTCAGGAAGGACCTATGCAAAGTACGGAGCTCAGGCAGGAGCAATGCGTCACCCAGATGTTGTCAGCAGCTACCGGTGTGGTGCTCAGCTCTTGTTCGAGGATGATAACAGTCGGCTGCGTGCGTGTTCCCTCTGTGTGCTGCCCCAGCTCTGCAGATCGCTGACACAGCAAACCCCGAGAGAGCCCTCAAAGACCACGCACTCTAATAAGGTACGAAGGAACCCGAGCCAGGTTTATTGTCACACGAAGCATAGGAATAGTTTCCCGTAGACCCTACAGGACATACTATGAATTTGTGCCCCGGCAATGGACCGGCTCAGTCAGTGGCGGGACTTACCACTGCTCCCTAGGCTGGCCAAAGACGCGCACACTGGGACCTACTTTTGTACAGTTACAGGGCAGATTATTCATCCCTCCTAACGTATTGAGGTTCAGCCCCTCGGCTCATTAGGGACTGTCTCCCCTTTGATCATGTTGTTCCAGACAAACAGATCTATCCATCATGCTGTCCTGTCTTTAAGATGCACCTGCCTGTTCCTTGTCATGTCTATGGAGTGTCCTTGTAGCAGGTTGTCCAGGTGCCATCTTGGCACAAGTTCCTCTTATTAGCCCTTATTTGTGAACGCAGCTGCTTCTAACAACCCTCTTCTCGCCAGTTGCTGGGAGTGAGGCCTGCCTCTGGTTCACAGCCCAGCTTTTGCTTAGCAATGTCTGGAAGTACTTTGGTTCAGGCTTCAGGCCTCAGACTAGGCCTCTGACACAAGAGTTTATATTTCAGGGCCTCATCTTACTACACCAGATACAAAGCGGGGAATGATGGCCTAGGAGGCAGAGCTGCAGAAAAGGACCTGGGGCTGAGAGTGGCTCACAGATAAAATACGAGTCAACAAGGTGATGTGGTTGGCAAACACCTCCCCCCCACCCCCACCCCCACCCCCACATGAACATTGTTCTGGGGCGTTGCAGGCGAGAGCTGGGAAGTCGTTCTCCCCCTGTGCTCAGTGCTGCTAAGGCCTCAGCTGTGTCCAGTTCTGGGCCCCGCGCGGAGGAGAAAGAGCCCCGAAAAGGAGGGAACAGTCCAGAAAACATGATTTATGAGGAGAGGTTGAAAAAGCGGGGTTGGCCTCGTCGGGAGAAGAGAAGACAGAACGGGGACACGAGCATCGTCTTCGAGCACAAGAAAGAGGGTTACAAAAAGCAGGGTGATCGATTGTTCTCCTTACCCGCAGAGGACAGGACAAGAAGCAATGGGCTTCAGTTGCAGTCACCACGTGTCCTAGGAGACCCCTTCCAGCCGCTATTGCGATGATAATAAATAATCATTGTCACTAAACCAGCCTCCATTCTGCAGGTCCCTCCACTGCCGGCCAGTGTATTGTCCCGCTGATCTTGGAGTCAAAGTTCTGGCCACCTGATCTTCTTGCATTTAGCCTCTTAGGCTTAGCTAAAAGCCTCGCTGCAGAGTGGTGCTCGGTGTTCTTAACAACGTTGCTAGGCGAATTCCTCACGTCTTCTTCCGCAGAAATAGTGGATGGCAGCACGGGAAGGAGCCGTCCCGAAACTGGCGGAGATGGGGTGAAAAATCTCTGCTCACCCAAATCCATCAATTGCACCTATCTTTCTAGCTGGGGCACAGGTGCGGGGGGTAGGAGCCAGGACTCCTGGGTTCTCTCCTCAGCTCTGGGAGGGGAGTGGGGTCTAGTGGTTGGGGGGCTGGGAGCCAGGAATCTTGGGTTCTCTCCCTGGCTCTGGGAGGGCAGTGGGGACTAGTGGGTTAGAGCAGTGGGGGCTGGGAGCCAGGACTCCTGGGTTCTATCCCCAGCTCTGGGAGGGGAGTGGAGGCTAGTGGGTTAGAGCAGGGGGGGCTGGGAGCCAGGACTCCTGGGTTCTATGTTGAGCTCTGGAAGAAAAATGGCGTCTTATATAGTGCAGCACCTTGTACGCTATGGCCCGATCTCCATCTGGGTTTGTGCAGCACCTGACACTACAGGGGCCCCTGATCTCAGTCAGGGTCTGTCCAACTCCCAGCAGAATGGTGTTACTGTAATTTAAATCATAATAGTAATAAAAAGACTCCACAGGCTGTTAGGTGGCTTTAAAGTTGCTGAAAACACAAAGTGGGGGGGAGGGGAGATGGTGTCAGGTTTTTAAAGGGATAACAGCCAAACGCGTGGACCAGGTTTCCCGAGTTGAGGAGTTAAAGCAAAGCAGCTAAATCCAGTTTCAAGGAAGTCAGGACCGAATCCTGGTCAAATCCGGAGCGACCCCAGTGCAGTCACGGCTGGGTTCTGATCTCAGTGACCCTGTCCCTAATTGGAGTGAGCTGGGCTTGCAGCCACGGATTTTGGAGCCCAAAATCTCAACCCTGCCACTGACTCATCGCGTGCCCCCGGGCACATTACTTCATCGTTCTAATTCCACTCCCTGTGTGTCAAGCAGGGCTAAGAATACCTACCTCACAGGGCTGTTGGGAGGATTAATTAGCTAATGCGCTCTAATTGCTTTGAAGATTAAAAAACCCCCAAAACCTGCATGGAAACTGACAAGGGCTATGAATTTTGTCTGAATAACCCAGGCCAGGAGGGCCGATTCCTGGGGCTCGTGCTGGGGATCCTGCTCCACTTCTCATCGGAATCAGGTGTCAGGATGGATTCAGATCTCGGTGACCCCAGTGTAAATCTAGAGTGACCCCCACTGACACTTGTGGGGACAGGGATCTGGGAGGGGAGAGGAGTGGGGTCTAGTGAGTTAGAGCAGGGTGGGGGCTGGGAGCTAGGACTCCTGGGTTCTCTCCCCAGCTCTGGGAGGGGAGTGGGGTCTGATGGGTTAGAGCAGGGGGGGCTGGGAGCCAGGACTCCTGGGTTCTCTCCCCAGCTCTGGGAGGGGAGTGGGGTCTGATGGGTTAGAGCAGGGGGGGCTGGGAGCCAGGACTCCTGGGTTCTCTCCTCCCTGTACAATTATCTGTTTTTCTTTTCTCTGTGTGCAGATTATCCCGATTCTTCCCCCGCTGTGACCTCCCGGATGGAGAGAGGGGAAGAGCCGAGCGTCCCGGATCTCCAGGGCTCTGAGGAAAGGGAGATCTCAGGAGGTACCCACACACATGAGCAGTGCCGGAGACTGGATTGGAGACAGTCCAGGAATCGACTGAGGCTGGGCTTCTTCGTTCTCTGAGAGGGGTGTGGGGGCTAGTGGGGTGGAGCAGGGGGGGCTGGGGCCAGGATTTCTGGGTTCTGTCCCCAGCTCTGGGAGGGGAGTTGGATCTGGTGGGTTAGATGAGGGGGATTGGGAGTCAGACCTCCTTGGTTTTATACCTGGTCCTGTAGTGGGGGTGCAACCGTCACTGCTCTAATCCACTAGACCCCACTCCCCTCCCAGAGCCAGGGGGAGAACCCAGGAGTCCTGGCTCCCAGCCCCCCTCTGCTCTAGCCACTAGACCCCACTCCTCTCGCAGAGCCAGGGGGAGAATCCAGGAGTCCTGGCTCCCAACTCCCCTACTCTAACCACTAGACCCCACTTCCCTCCCAGAGCCGGGGAGAGAACCCAGGAGTCCTGGTTCCCAGCCCTCTCCAGTTCTAACCCACTAGACCCCATTTCCCTCCTGGAGCCGGGGAGAGAATCCAGGAGTTCTAGCTCCCAGCCCCTCCTGTTCTAACCACTAGACCCCACTCCTCTCCCAGAGCCGGGGATGGAACCCAGGAGTCCTGACACATTCTTATTATCTTTCTCTCTCCCTTTCCCCCAGCGGAGCGGAAATCGCCGGAGGACAAACCTCCCCAGGACCCCAAGCTCGCTGGCCCTGAGTGGCCGTGGGAGAACCTTTCCTGGACCCAAGCGGGCCGCCCGCCCCGCCTCGAGCCCCCGTCCTCCTCCGCCCGGCCCCCTGCCCCGCCGCAGCGCAAGGGCGAGCGCCCCTACATCTGCAACGAGTGCGGGAAGAGCTTCACCCAGTGGTCCAAGCTGGTGCGGCACCAGCGCATCCACACGGGCGAGCGGCCCAACACCTGCACCGAGTGTGGGAAGAGCTTCACCCAGAGCTCCCACCTGGTCCAGCACCAGCGCACCCACACCGGCGAGAAGCCCTACCGCTGCTCCGAGTGCGGCAAGAGCTTCAGCTGGAGCTCCAACCTCATCCAGCACCAGCGCACCCACACCGGCGAGAAGCCCTACCAGTGCGGGGAGTGCGGCAAAGCCTTCAGCCAGAGCACCAACCTCATCAAGCACCAGCGCTCCCACACCGGCGAGAAGCCCTACCAGTGCGGCGACTGCAAAAAGAGCTTCTACCGCAGCTCCGACCTCATCCAGCACCAGATCACCCACACCGGCGAGCGGCCCTTCAAGTGTGCCCAGTGCGGCAAAGGCTTCACCCAGAGCGCCAACCTGGTCAAGCACCAGAAGATCCACGCCGGGGAGAAGCCCTTCCGGTGCACTGAATGCGGGAAGACGTTCATCCAGAGCTCGGAGCTCATCCAGCACCAGCGCACCCACACCGGTGAGAAGCCCTACGAATGCCTGCAGTGCGGGAAGAGCTTCGGGCACAGCGCCACGCTGGTCAAGCACCAGCGGCTGCACATGGGGGTGGAGCCCTACAAGTGCCCCACCTGCCACAAGACCTTCGGGCTCAGCTCGGCCCTGGCCCGCCACCAGCGCTGCCACACCGAGGAGCGGCCCTACGCCTGCAGCGAGTGTGGGCAGAGCTTTAGTCTCAGCTCCAACCTCACCCTGCACATGCGGATCCACCGGGGCGAGAAGCCCTACCGGTGCGGGGAGTGCGGGAAGAGCTTCGGCATGAGCTCCACCCTGATCCGGCACCAGCGGATCCACACCGGCGAGAAGCCCTACCAGTGCGCCGAGTGCGGGAAGAGCTTCGTCCGCAGCTCCCACCTCATCCAGCACCGCCGCACCCACACCGGCGAGAAGCCCTACCGCTGCGGGGAGTGCGGCAAAGCCTTCAGCCAGAGCTCCAACCTCATCACCCACGAACGCATCCACATGGAGGAGCGGCCCCACGTGTGCCACGAATGCGGCCAGCGCTTCGCCGAGGAGGAGGCCCTGCGGCGGCACCAGGAGGAAGGGCATAGTGGCGGGGCGGGAGGCAGGGGGCTCGGGGAGAGCCGGGAGGCTTGCATCTGCAATGATTGCGGGAAAAGCTTTGGAGATAGCTCAGCGCTGGCCAAGCACCAGGAGATCCATTCATCTTGTATCTGCGACGACTGTGGACAAAGCTTTGGAGATAGCTTAGCGTTGGCCAAGCACCAGATAACCCATGTGTCTTGCATCTGTAATGACTGCGGGGAAAGCTTTGGAGATAGCTCAGCGTTGGCCAAGCACCAGGAGATCCATTCATCTTGCATCTGCAATGATTGTGGGCAAAGCTTTGGAGATAGCTTAGCGTTGGCCAAGCACCAGATAACCCATGTGTCTTGCATCTGTAATGACTGCGGGGAAAGCTTTGGAGATAGCTCAGCGTTGGCCAAGCACCAGGAGATCCATTCATCTTGCATCTGCAATGATTGTGGGCAAAGCTTTGGAGATAGCTTAGCGTTGGCCAAGCACCAGATAACCCATGTGTCTTGCATCTGTAATGACTGCGGGGAAAGCTTTGGAGATAGCTCAGCGTTGGCCAAGCACCAGGAGATCCATTCATCTTGCATCTGCGATGATTGTGGGCAAAGCTTTGGAGATAGCTTAGCGTTGGCCAAGCACCAGATAACCCATGTGTCTTGCATCTGTAATGACTGCGGGGAAAGCTTTGGAGATAGCTCAGCGTTGGCCAAGCACCAGGAGATCCATTCATCTTGCATCTGCGATGATTGTGGGCAAAGCTTTGGAGATAGCGTCGCGCTGGCTGAGCACCAGGAGATCCATGCCCCATGCATCTGCCCAGAGTGCGGACAGAGCTGTAAGGACAGTGCTGCCCTCACCCGGCACCAGATCACCCACATGCGTGAAAAGCTTTACAAGTGCCCTGACTGTGGGCAAAGCTTTGGTGACATCTCTGCCCTCACTCAGCACCAGAGGAACCACATCAGGGAGAAGCTGAGGTGCCCCGATTGCGGGCAGGGGCTCGGGGTGAGCTCGGCTCCGGCCCCGTCCAAGCCTTTCCATGAGTGCTCGGCGGCCAGTGCCCACGAAAGAAGCCACGTCGAGGGGGAGCCCGTCCGTGACAGCTCAGAGCTTGGTGTCCACGAAAAAGGCCACCCCAGGGCAGAACCGTCCCACGCAGCTCTGGGCGTCCATCAAAGAGGCCGGGCCGCAGCAGATCCCTTCCCTGATGACTCAGCCAGCGGTGGCCGCCCCAGCTCGGGCGAAATGGCCAGCCTCATCCAGTGCCCGGCCACTGAACCCTACAAGTGCCACGACTGCAGCCAGAGCTTTGCTGAGGGCTCGGGTCTCTCCCGCCACCTGGCCTCCCACCCCAAGCCCTTCCGGTGCCCGCAGTGTGGGCGCGGCTTCCCGGACGCGGCAGCCCTGGCCCGGCACCGGGAAGTCCACGCTGGAGGGGAGCCGGCTGGGCTCGGGGAGAAGAGCCGCAAGAGCTGTGCCGAGATCTCCGCCATCCTCTTGCGCCAGGGAAACCACGTGGCCGGGCGTGGCCCACGGAGGCACGCGGCAGACGGCTCCCTTCCTCCCAGCGGCTCAGGCCTGGCTCGGCCACGCCTCCAACCCTTGGGCCGCGGACCAGCCACGGCTGCCCGCCGGGACGGGAGGATGTCTCTGGCACGTCCGGAATGTGGCAAAGGCTCCCAGGGGGGCTCTGTGCTCCTACAACACCTCCAGAACCATGTGGGGGACAGGGTGTGAAGGCCCCGAGGCCACCCGGCAAGTTCAGAGCTCGAGACTGGGCCGGGGGTGGGGGGAATATAGACAAAGGAGGGAAGGGGTGCCTGGTGGCACATGGGTCGCTGGAGGGGCATGAAGGTTTGAGGGCCCTGGGACAGGAGGCTGGGGGCGAGGAAGGGGAGGTTGGTGGATGTGAGGGTGGCTGGTCTGGGGATTTGTTTGGCAGGGATCTGGTTTGGCAATGAGAGAGATTGCCCTGGGATCTAGTGAATCTGGGTTTGTGGGGATCGTGCCGGAATCTGGGGGAGCCTGGGTTTGCCAGGTGTTCTGCTGGGATCGGGGGGGGAGGGCTGGTTTTGCAGGGGGTCGTGCTGGGATCCGGGGGGCTGGTTTTGCAGGGGGTCGTGCTGGGATCCAGGGGGCTGGTTTTGCGGGGGGTCATGCTGGGATCCGGGGGGCTGGTTTTGCAGGGGGTCGTGCTGGGATCCAGGGGGCTGGTTTTGCGGGGGGTCATGCTGGGATCCGGGGGACTGGTTTTGCAGGGGGTCGTGCTGGGATCCGGGGGGCTGGTTTTGCAGGGGGTCATGCTGGGATCTAGGGGGCTGGTTTTGCGGGGGACTGTGCTGGGATCTGGGGGGGCTCATTTTGTGAGGATCATGCTGGGATCTGGGAGGTTGATTTTGCAGGGGGCGCGGATGGGATGTGGGGCTGGTTTTGCAGGGGGTCATGCTGGGTTCTGGGGGGAGCCTGGTTCTGTGTGGGATCTGGGGGGTTGGTTTTGCAGGGGATGGGGATGAGATGTGGGGCTGGTTTTGCAGGGGGTTGTGCTGGGATCTGGGGGGTTGGTTTTGCAGCGGGTGGCAATAGGATCTGGGGAGTTGTTTTTGCAGGGGGTCATGCTGGGATGGGGGGCTAGTTTTGCAGGGTGTTGTGCTGGGATCTGGGGGGCTGGTTTTGTGGGGGATCATGCTGGGACTTGGGGGGGTGGTTTTGCAGCGGGTAGGGATGGGATCGGGGGAGTTGTTTTTTGCAGGGGGTCATGCTGGGATCTGGCAGGGGAGTGGCTGGTTTTGCAGGGGATCGGGCTGAGATATAATAGACAGACGTGACTTAGATCATGTTGGGATCTGTTTGGGGGATCCGATTTCACTGGGGGGGGGGAGCGGCGAGCCGTCCCTGGGTCGCTTTGCAGCTGTTCCCCAGCTGCCCCGTCTCAGAGGTGGCTGCATCTCAGTGCGGGATGAGTCAGCCCCGTGTAGGTGTTACCCAGCTCCCCAAGAGACAAAATACTTCCTCTTCTACCCACTTTGAATTTATCTCCTCCCTACTCCCAGCCATTGGCTCCCAACTGGCCTTTGTCTGCTCGCTCCGAGAGCCCCCTGTTCTCACAAACTCCCTCATTTAGGCGCTTATAGGTTGGGATCATGTCACCTCTCCAGTCAGCTGAGGTCTCTTCCTCTGTATGGGAGTCTTTCCAGGCCTCGAGTCAGTCGTGGGAGGCAGTATGGCCTAATGGGTAGTGCCTTGGCAGCCAGAACTCCTGGGTTCTCTCCCCAGCCCTGGTCAGGGAGTGGGGGCTGGTGGGTTAGAGAAGTGGGGGGCTGGGAGCCAGGACTCCTGGGTTCTCTCCCCAGCTCTGCCGGGTGACCTTGGGGCAAATGATGTCACCTCTCTGTGCTTCAGTTTCTCCATTTGTAAAATGGGGCTATGTATACCAACATTCTTGGTGAAGGTCTTTGAGCTCTCACCCCCCAATCCTTTCTCATGCAGGCCACTCGATTACACGTGTCTTTCATCTCCTGGCCCGGGAGGAACTCAGCTGGGAACCTTCCCTCGAACTGCAGCGGCTGGGATTTGAGAGCTGATCCAGGGATTGTTTTCGCCCCATTCTCTGCTTAGCCAGGGGAACTACCTGCAACTACATGACAGCAGAGCCTAGAATTAAAAATAAACTAAACTAAGGATGTAACGTTGTGAAGGATAATGCGGGCATTCAAAGGTGTGACTGTCAATAGGACTTTTGGAATAACTAGAGCTGGGAGACGTTTTTCGGCCAAAAATTTTTGGGGGGTGAAACATGCAGATTCCATGAAGCCGTTTGCAGTTCCTTGTCCGTTTCAGCAGATGGTTTCGGTTGGAAAAAACCCTAAAATCGATCCCGAGAAAGGGAAAATGTTTCACAGTTGTGATTGCGGCTTGTTTCAAAACCTCCCTCGGTTTGACTGAAATGACAACTCAAAAGCGTTAAAAAACGACAAAAAACCAAGGCTCAGAAGCAAAAGAAAATATTTTGTTTCACCGCAGATGGGATTTTTTTCAATTTTTGATTTGCCAAAAATTTCATAAACATTCAATTTTGACCCAAAACCTGAATTTTTGTTCCCCTCCAATTTTTCAGACCTGCCAGGGAACCAAAAACTCCATTATTCACCCTAAAATAAGCAATAGTTGGAGGGGAGGGGAGGGAAATGAAATCCACCCTACTCTGGGGTCTGAATTCTTGGGGCTTGAGTGGGATCTTCCTTTCCCTGGGGGCAAGTTATTCCAGAACTGGCCACCAGGGGGAGAGAGGATTGATCTGCCTTTCTCTGAAGCAGCTGGGACCTCACTGGTAGAGGTGGGATACCAGAGTAGATGGGCCCACTGCTCTGCTCTGAGGCAGCGGTTCCTTTGTTCCTCACTGTGTGGTTCTGCCAGCTATGGAAGAGGACCCATGAAATCTACTGTTGCTCCTGCTCTGGACTGGGCAGAGATGCCATGGGGAGGACTGGATATTAAAATCAAGGATCGGGTCTCTTTAAAAGCAAGCAGAGTGCTTGCTACACACTGGCTCCTTGTTCCTTTCACACTCCACTGTACACTGCGTTGCAAGCCCTTTTCTGTATCTGTGCAGTGGCTAAGCACTGGGGGTGCTACTGGGGTCTTAGGCCATGCTTGGTGCTCAGAGATGCTACCACAATCGGGATAATAAATACCGTTAATTTACGACCTTTTTGGTGCCTAGAGATGATGTCAGAACCAATGTATTCCCCTCGAAAGAGATCAGGGTTGTATTTCTGCTTTAAAATATTTGAGTCAGTTTTGGAGGCTGTTAGTGAAATGGGATGGAAATTCCACACCTCCTGCATTTCTGAGGTAGAATTTTTGTTCTACTCCCCAACCCCAGTGAAATTTGAAATTGTAATGAACTTTTTTGTTTGGTTGAAAACTTTCATTGAAATACTGGGATATGAAGTTTTACAACCACTGACGTGTTGAGAAATGCGGATAGAAAGTATTCAGAGAGATTCAGAATTCTGCTGGAAAATATCAAAATTCAAAATGTTGACAGAAAATGTTTTGTTGAAATTGGAAATGGATGCAAAACTTCATTGGAATTTCAAAGTGTGATTGTGGAAAAATGTCAGTGAGATTTGCCATCATGGGAGACAATATCAAAATTGAAATGTCAGTGAAAATGTGGTCGTGAAATTTGAAACTGATGAAAAATGTCATTGGAATTTTCATTTTTGTAGGGGGAAAATTTCAATGAGTCTCAAAATTCTGATGGAAAATATCCAAATTAGGAGTGCCACTGGAATTTTTGGGTTGAAATGCTTATGATATTTTGAGGAGGAATTTTGTTGGTGCTCAAAATTGAGATGGAAAATAGCAAAAATTGAAATGTAGCTGAAAAGTTTTCACTGAAACTTGATATTTTAATGCACATTTTCATCGATATTTGAGGCATCTATGAGAATGTTGGAATTAAATTTTAGAGAGATGAAATTTTGATGAAAAATGTCCCAATTTGAAATGTCAATTAAAAAAACCTTTTTGAAAATTTGAAATTGATGAAAAATGCACTGGAATTTTAATTGTGATGAAAATATTACGACGACATTTGAAATTCTGATGGAAAACGGAAATTTACAATGTCAGTGAAAGTTTTTTGTGTGAATTTGAAATGCTGGGGAATGTTTTCACTGAAATTTGAACTGTGGATGTGAAATGTTGCGATTGAAATTTTTGGTCAAAAATTTGAATAAGATTAAAAATTCTGATGGAAAAATTATTGAAATTCAAAACGTGGATGATTTTTTTTTGTAGAAATGTTGAACATTTTTACTGAAATTGGACCTTTTTGACCATTTTTGACGGGAAATGTGTCAATTCAGTTTCTGATGAAAATATTACAATGAGATCTGGATGGAAAAGAAATATCAAAATTTGAAATGTCGAAAATATTTTCTTGGAATTTGAAATTGATGAAAAATGTCATTAGAAGTTTCAATGGAGAGTGAAAAAAAATTCAATGCCATTCAAAATGCTCATCAAGAAGATCGACGTTTGGAAAGTGGATGAGAAATGTGAATGTTTGAGATGTTCTGAGATTCCGAATTTTGGGGGGAAAACGTTGCAATCAAGCACATTTGACATTTTGATGGAAAAAGGCTGAAATGTTGCAAGTTGTTTGTGAACATTTCAAATGTTGATGAAAATCTTCCCTGACCTTTGGAGGAGAAAAGTTGAGATTCCAGGTTTTGCATCACTAGAGCAAAGACAATGAAGCCAAGATTTTCCCCAGCTTCTCTCTCTTCTCTCTCTGTCTAGCTCTCCCATGAGGCAATGGGCCAGGGAGAATGATGCCCTGTTATGGATAGTATATGGAGAGAATGACCTTCTGTGTTGTCTCCATGCCATGTTGACCTAAACTGGCCAATTTCCTCCAAACAATAAACTGGTCACTGGGAATTTGTGATGTCTGGTGTGAAAAGGAAGCAGAATTTCACCCTCTCCCAAAAATCACTGGAGGCCAGCCTGGCCCTGAAGCATGTGCTGGGGATAAAGGAAGCCAGCTGGACCATCAAAATCAGTCTAGTTCTCTACCTCTGTGGGGCTGAATCGAATGACCCCTAACTGAGCCCGATGTTTCCTGCTCTAGGCTTTCTGTCCATTACCTACAGCCCTGCTCTACAGAGACAGACATCTTCTCCCACCCCGGTGGTGTCCCACGTGGATTGCAGCTCCCAGGGATGGGGTCGTTCTAGCACTACTGGTGGCCAGGAGGGGTACTGCGCCTTGAAGAGCCAGTGCCCCATCTAATGCAAGTTGCCCCCTGGAGGCCAGCATTGTACAACCTCAAAGGAGCACTTGGCGGATTTGCAACGATGCTGGTGGGTTTTTTTTGGGGGAATGACGTTAATAAAAACAAAGCTGGGCTTTAGGAAAGAAAAGCCAGCTCAATGTAGCTTGGAAGTGTGCGAACGTCTAGGAGATTCTCCGTTCCTGGGGACCAGACCTGCGGCCTAGGGCGCTGTGCTGCCTCGAGGAACTGGGTGCTTGCTCATGGATCACTCGTTTGCCAATGTTGCTCTAGGGTAACGAGAGTCTGACCTGGGCTTTCAGCGCCGCCTGGCTGATCTGGACATTTTCCAGCTGCTCTGACAGCAAGTCGTGGGTTACAATCGCTACATGAATTCTGTCCTCCTGTCAGTAATGCACACTGGGTCTGTCTGTCTGTCTCATTAGATTCTGGTCTGTTTGTCTAGCTGTACACTCTGACTCTCTATCAGTCCCCATCCATGCATCCATCCATCCATCCCCATACACTCCCCCTCCATCCATCCATCCACCCCCTGTCTATCCCTATACACCCCCTCCATCCATCCATCCCCATACACCCCCTCTATCTATCTATCTATCTAATCTCCGATTGTGGTGTTTCTACCTATCCAGCCCCCCCCTCTTCTATCTGTTGACTTGTCTGTCTCATTACAGTCTAGTGTCTCTTGCACTCTATAGACTCAGGGCTCAACATTCACTACTCTGCGGGGTAAAGCCTCCACTCTCAGCACGCAAAGAAGTGTGGTTAAGCTGCTGGAAATGACTGGTTTATTTGTGTGTGTTATTCATGTCATGGTAGCAGTTGTCGCCTAGTGACTGTTTCCTTTTTAGCTCTGTGAATGAGCAGTGTGTGGTAAATGCCTTTGCCCTGTATTCTAGGAATGTAACCAGCCTGTGGGTGACGACGGAGAACTCAGGCTTTTTTGTTGGTAGAGGAGAGATGTTTGTTAAAAGTTTTCTAAGATAAACATCAAGAATGTTGGAGTGTGTTAGTGTGTATCTGTGCCTGGAGATCTGGGGCAAAGCTCCCATTGAGTGCAATGGGGCAGGATTCACCTGGGGGGTGGAGGGGAGAGAGAGAGAGAGAGTGTGTGTGTGTGTGTGTGTACACACAGAGCTGTGATTCTCCACCAGCAGGGGGCAGTGTGCTGGTCTCTGGCTCGCTCTCACACACAGACATATGACGTTCACCTTACTGTCCCATATATTCCAAAACTCCCTGAAAATATACCCCAAGCCACTAACCCTCGGGCTCGGTGTAAGCTCAAACGCTGGTCTCTCTCGCCAACAGAAGCTGCTCCAATAAAAGATAGTCCCTCGCCCACCTTGTCTCACTAAGCAAATCAATCGAGCAACCCCCACACCACCCTCAAAGCGTGCCGCTAGCAGGGCTTTCACCCCCCCAAAACTTAGATGTGCCAGAGGCTGTGTGAAATCTAGCAGGTTTCTATCTAGCTGGCGTTATTTGGTCTGCAGAAGAGAAGAATGAAGAAGGATTTGATTGCAGCCTTCAACTACCTGAAAGGGGGCCCCAAAGATGATGGATCTAGACTTCTCAGTGGTAGCAGATGACAGAACAAGGAGCAATGGTCTCAAGTTGCAGTGGGGGAGGTTTAGGTTGGATATTAGGAAACACTATTTCACTAGGAGGGTGGTGAAGCACTGAAATGGGTTACCTAGGGAGGTGGTAGAATCTCCTTCCTTAGAGGTTTTTAAGGTCAGGCTTGACAAAGCCCTGGCTGGGATGATTTAGTTGGGAATTGGTCCTGCTTTGATCAGGGGGTTGGACTAGATACCTCCTGAGATCCCTTCCAACCCTGATCTTCTATGATTCTAGGTGTTCTGCTAGTGCTATAGAATTTACCCAGAAGGCGCCCAGACACAGTGACAATGGGCAGCCAGGATAAATGGACAAGCAAGCCCCCCACCCCGCACACAGACCTGTGTGAGAAGAGCCATGTGAAGTGTGCAGATGTGTGATTAAAAATACACTGTGTCTAGGTGCCAGAGCCAAAAGGTGAATTATTTGTGTGTGTGGGAGAGAGATTAGGATTATAAAATGTGTGCGCTTAAAACTATCAATGGTGTATGTGTGTGAGGCGAGAATGTGGAGTCCGGGCTGCCGAGAGCGGGTTCGGGGCCCAGTGAAAAATTTTTTTCAGGCTCCCCAGCAAGAGCGGACCGGCTAAACAGGGCCAATGAAGCCAGGCCCCAGGCCCCGCTGGGCCCCGGTAATTTGTACCGGCTTCCCCCTCCCTCATCGGCCCTGTGCAGAGTGCGTCTGTCTAGACATTGTGAGGATTTGATTTTTATCAGTAAATGTCGACTTCATCATATCCACCCACAGCCCCAAAACTATTTCCGGCGATAATCAAAATGTGCAGCGAGGCAAAGTGAGGAAAACACGGCCAGAGAACTCACGAGCATTAGATTTCAGGAGCTTTTGACCTGTGGTGGTGACTGTGTAGTAATGGTGACAAAGCTCGAACTTTTTGAATCTCACCAGCTCCTGTCATTTAATAATTATTCTCCGACCTCCCCAGCCCTGCCCCGATCTCTTCCATCATTTCCCGCAACTGTAAAATTTAAATCGATACAAATTGGGGAAAAAAGCTTAAACCCCGAAATGTTATTCAACCCAACGTTTAAACTGATAAAAAAGGCATAAAAATAAACATTGCTGTCCGCCTAAATTATAAAAGAGTACAAATCGAACACTGCCAAGGCTACATATGTGTGACTCTCAGATTCAAATGCAAATTGTGCGTGTTTGTGTGTGAGACGGATTAGAAATATAACTATGGGGTGTGTGTTTAAAACGACGTCTATTCAGAGGTGGATTAAGGTTTTGTGGAGCCCTGGACACACACACACACATGCACGCGCAGGCCTGATCTCCTCCAGTTGTTTTTGGACTTTCCCTCCTCACCCGTGTAGAAAATGTGTGCAAGTGATTTCCAGAGAAGAAACAATACGTGTATGTATCCTGCATTGTGTGTGGGAAGCGACTGAGCAGGGCTGCCCTCTGCGAGATGGAAGCCGGACTGTGCACGTTACCTGAGGAGAAGATCCCAGAGGAGCGGAGCAGGCCGTTAACCTGTGGAACTCACATCCACATGATGGGCTGTTGCAAGATTCCCAGAAGGACTGGGGATTTCATATAGGCAGCCAGAACATCCACATTTGTAAGGGCCAGGATTAGCAAACTAGACAAGGCTTCTCGCAGGGGAATTCTGGGCCTAAACCAAGCTTGAAACTTGGGGTTTGGGAATAAATTTTCCTCTACGGGGAGGTTCTTCCCGGACTGATCCCTAGGGGGGCACGCTGCAGTTTTCCCTGCAGTAACTTGTACCGACTGCTGGGCGATAGGGCCGTAGGGCTGATTCTGGCAGGAGGGAGGGGGCGGGATACCGGGCTAGGTAGGCCCTGAGGGAGAGAAGCTGGGCTTGGGGCACTGCTGTGGGGAAGCTTGCAGCACTGGAGTCCCTGGCTGGGCACAGCGAAACACACGGGGAGCCAGGACGCCTGGGTTCTGTTCCCCACCCTGGGAGGGAGGTGGGGTCTAGTGGGTTAGAGCGGGGGGGCGGGGGTCCAATGGACACAAAAAGCCCTGGGACAGCCCCTCCCACCAGCCCTTCACGTGCCCGGGAAACTACACTCCCCATGGTGCTTTGCAAGGGGGGGTGCGGCCTTTATCGGCAGCTTCCTGCCCCCCAAGCGGCGGCGCGTCGGAGGGGACTGGGGGGGGGGGTCGCTGCATGGAGCCGGGACCCCTGCGCACGGAGCCGCCTGCCGGTGCCACCCGCCCGGCCGGGAACGGGGCACCCAGGGCCGGTGGGTGCCGGGGTGAGCCCCCGCCGTCCGTCTGCTCCGCATCCCGCACCCCAACCCCAGCTCCTCATCCCGCGTCCCCGTGCACCCCATCCCGCACCCCTTCCCCGCACGCCCGCACCCCTGCTCCGCGTCCCGCACCCCTCTGTCTCCCTGCTCCCCATCCCGCAACCGCCGAACCCCCCGTCCCCGTGCACTCCATCCCGCACCCCTTCCCCGCACCCCTCTGTCTCCCTGCTTCCCATCCCGACCCCCCTTCCCGCACCCCCGAACCCCTGCTCCGCACCCCTCTGTCTCCCTGCTCCCCATCCCGCAACCGCCGAACCCCCCCGTCCCCGTGCACCCTATCCCGCACCCCTGTGTCTCCCTGCTCACCATCCTGCACCCCTGCACTCCCTCCCCGCACCTGCCGAACTCCCTCCCCCCACCCCTGTCCCCCTGCTCCCCATCCCGTACTCCCCAAACCTCCTCCCCGCACCCCTCTGTCCCCCTGCTCCCCATCCCGAACCCCCATCCCAAACCCCTGTCCCCCCCGCTCCCCATCCCACACCCCTCTGTCCCCATCCTTCCCTCCCCGCGGTCCCCGTGTACCACCTCCTCAAACCCCCATCTGCATCCTTCCCTCCTCCGTCCCCTCATCCTGCACCTCTCTGTCCTTATCCTTCCCTCCCTGCACCTCTGTCCCCATCCCTCTCTCTCTGTCCCCATCCCTCAACCCCCCATCTCCGTCCCTCCTTCTCTGCATGTCTGTGGACAGATAGATGAAAAGGTTTGTGGGGATAGAGAGAGGAGTATATGGTGGGAGAGAGAGCGTGTGGGGATGGATGGAGAGATGGGGGGTATGGATGGAGATAGATACGTGAATAGAGAGATGGGGGGATGAAAGGCTAGATAGATACATGGATAGAGAGGCATGTGGGGGATGGATTGTTTGGGGGTTGGATGGATAAATGGATAGAGAGGCATGGGGGGAATGGGTGGATAGATGGGGGATGGATGGGGATAGATACATGGATAGAGAGGCGTGGGGGGGGATGGATGGGGATAGATACATGGATAGAGAGGTGTGGTGGGGATGGGTGGATAGATGGGGGATGGATGGGGATAGATACATGGATAGAGAGCGTGGGGGGGATGGATGGGGATAGATACATGGATAGAGAGGCGTGGGGGGGATGGATGGATTGTTTGGGGGTTGGATGGATACATGGACAGAGAAGTGAGTATGGGGATAGGTGAACTGGCTATGTGCGTGGATGGATGGGTAGGAAGATGGATGGACCAAGGCGTATCATGTCTTCTTTTCCATCTCCTCTCTAAGACGCACAGTCCCCAGTTGGTACCACCTCTCTTCAGACAGAGCCCACCATGTGTCTTGGGTCGCCAGGGAGCATGAGCAGAACCATCCCCAGTGCAATGTCTCTCTCCTCCTGTCCCCAGACTCTGGTGCATGGGCTGCGGAGCAGGAAGCTCCCATGACGGTGTCAGTGTGTGGCTGGTGTTCTCTGGCGGTCCTTGTACTCAGCACCTGCTTGCTTGTTCCTCAGGTCATGGGTCCAGATGTCAGCCCGAGAAGGACAACAGATCTGCTAAGATGGCGCCACCAATCGGGGACGTTCCTGGAAAGGCCCAAGAGGAAGGTCTGACCTCCGTGTCATGGACAGGCCCTAAGACGGAGGAGGAGGAAGTCGCCAAGATGGCGTGTCTCAGAGGAGATGTTGTTATGGAGGCCACGAGGGAGCATGCAGTATCAGTGACCATGGCCAACATGTTGACTCCCAATATGGACATTCCTGGGAAGGGTCAATGGGAACGTTCAGCCTCCGTCTCACTGACTGTCCCTAAGGTCGAGGAGGAGGAAGAGACTGTCAAGATGGAGCCTTTCAATCGGGATGTTGCCGTGAAGACACAAGGGGGACGTTCACCGTGGATGACGATGGCCAAGATGATGCCTCCAAACTTGGATGTTTCTGGTGTGGGCCAGCCGGGACGTGTGTCCTCCGATTTATTGCCTGTCCCTAAGACTGAGGAGGAGGCCGAAGACACCAAGATGCTGCCACCCAAAGGGTCTATTTATGTGAAGGGACAGGGGGGACATTTTACATGGATGACCATGGCCAAGACGGTGCCTTGCTCCCAGGATGTTGACATGAAGACCCAAGCGGAACACTTGACCTTGATGCCATTAGCCATCCCTATGGCTGAGGAGGAGGCTGAAGACCCCAAAATGGTGCCACCCAATGGGAACGTTGACATGACGATCCAAGAGGGACATGCAACATGGATGACCATGGCCAAGATGGAGCCGCTCAACGGGGATGTTGCCGTGAAAGCCCAAGGGGAACCCTTGACCCTGGTGCCATTTCCTATCTCCAAGGCCGAGGAGGATGAAACCACCAAGCCGGTAACTCCCCCTGCTCCTGCTTGCTGGGAGCGCCCATACCGCTGCGGCGAATGCGGCAAAGCCTTCTCCCGGAGCTCATCCTGCGTTAAGCACCAACGCACCCACACAGGTGAGCGCCCCTATGGGTGCCTGGATTGTGGCAAGTCCTTCGGCCAGAGCTCCACCCTCAACCGGCACCGCCAGGCCCACCTGGCCGACAGACCGCACCGCTGCGCTGACTGCGGCAAGGCCTACGTGACCGCCTCGGCCCTGGCCCAGCACAGCAAGAGTCACCTGGCCGAGAAGCCCCATCGGTGCCCGCAGTGCGGCAAAGGGTTCAGCGAGCGGTCGAACCTGGTGAAGCACCAGCTGACCCACACGGGCGAGCGGCCCCACCGGTGCACCCAGTGCGGCCACGGCTTCAGCCAGAAGGCCAATCTCCGGCGTCACCAGGAGACTCACCGTGGCGCTGAGCTGCACCGGTGCGCCGACTGCGGGCGGGCCTTTCGCCACGCCCGGCGGCTGGCTCAGCACCGCCGGGCCTGCCATGCGCCCGGCGAGCCCCACTCCTGTGCCGTCTGCGGCCAAACCTTCGCCGCCCGCTCCCAGCTGGCCCGGCACCGGCGTGGCCACACGGACGAGCGCCCTTACCGCTGCGGCGTCTGTGGCAAGACATACAGCATCAGCTCCCACCTGCTGGTGCACCTGCGTGGGCACACGGAGGAACGGCCGTACCGCTGCGCCGAGTGCGGGGCCGGCTTCGCCGAGGCCGCCAAGCTGGCCCAGCACCGGCGCAGCCACTCCGAGGAGAGGCCCCACCAGTGCACGCAGTGCGGGCGGCGCTTCGGCCTGCGCTCCAACCTGACGCGGCACCAGCGGGCCCATTCCGGTGAGAAGCCGCACTGCTGCGGCCAGTGCGGCAGGGCCTTCAGCCGCCGCTCCAACCTGGCCCAGCACCAGCGGACTCACCGCGGCGAGAAGCCGTACCGGTGCGGCCAGTGTGGCAAGGCCTTCGCCGTCAGCACCCACCTCCTCATCCACCAGCGCTCCCACACCGGGGAGAGGCCCTTCCCCTGCCCCCACTGCGGCAAAGGCTTCACGGTCAGCTCCAACCTCCGGCAGCACCTACGGATCCACACCGGGGAGCGCCCATACCCCTGCACCCAGTGTGGGAAGAGCTTCCGGGCTCGGACTCACCTCCGGGCCCACCAGAAACTCCACGCATGAGCGGGCAGGGCAGGGCCGCGCGGGAGACGGCTATAGAGGGGGATGGCAGGAGGCGGTGGAGCTAGTTATGGGGTTAGTTGTAGCGTAGGAAGCACGGCTCTGTATGGCCATGGGGAAGTATTGGGCGAGGGATCACGTGTCTTCAGAGCCGTGGGGTCCATGGGAATGGAAGTTTCATGGATCTTCAGGCTCAGAACGGACGATGGAGGGGGTAGGTCGTAGCTTTGATGGGGGGTTCATAGGTGGAGTCTAACCTTGATGCAGCTGAGTATGAGCCACAGAGGCTCTCAGGGCACCGGTGGCAGATGAATAGGTTCAGAGATGACACGGCCAGGAGGGACCATCGTGATCTGACTTACAGAGCAGAGAACCTCGCCTGGTGATTCCTGCATCCAGCCCATAGCTGGTGGTCGAGCTCAAGCGAGACGTTGGGTTGTCGTTTAAGGATGCCGAGCGGCAGAGAATCCACCCGCACCCGTGGCTTGCAGCTCCATCCATTAATTAGGAGGCTGAGTTAAAAATATGGGCCATGGTTCTGGTTCTGAGGAGTGGGGTCTGGTGGGATAGAGTCAGGGGGGGCTGGGGGCCAGGACTCCTGGGTTCTCTCCCCAGCTCTGGAAGGGGAGTGGGGACTGATGGGTTAGAGCAGGGGGGCCTGGGAGGCAGGACTCCTGGGCTCTATCCCTGGCTCTGGGAGGGGAATGGGGACTAGTGGGTTAGAGAAGGGGAGGTGGCTGGGAGGCAGGACTCCTGGGTTCTCTCCTTGGCTCTGGGAGGGAAGTGGGGTCTGGTGGGTTAGTGCAAGGAGGGGGGCGGTCTGGGAGCCAGGACTCCTGGGTTCTCTTCCTGGCTCTGGCATTGTCCTGCTGGGTGACCTTGGGCATGTAGCTTCTCTGGTCAGTGCCTCTGGTTCCCTCCTGCTCTTTGCTTTGTCTTTTTAGCATGTGGGCTCTGCAGGGCATGGCCGGTCTCTCACTGTGGAGCACTGTTGGTCGGGGTCTGGGCAGTGCCTGGCATGCCGGGGCCCTGATCTCCGCTGGGGTCTGGGTAGCGCCAGGGCCCTGATCTCAGCCGGGGAATGGGTAGCGCCAGAGCCTGGCTCTCGGCTGGGGTCTGGGCAACACCCAGCGCGCTGGAGCCCGGATCTTGGCTGGGGTCTGGGCAGCACTGGGCGCGACGGGGGCCGGATCTCAGCCGGGGTCTGGGCAGCAGAAAGATCTGTCAGTCCAGACTTGGGCTCCCCACAGCCAGGAGCCACCTGTTGGGAATCCTCCCCTTCCCCAACAAACTGCCCGAAATGCTGATGTGTCCAGGCTACAGTGGCAGACTGACCTAGGGGGTTTAGAAGCCTCAGCTTCACAATTAGTATTATTAGTGTTTGTGTTCCTGTAGGGCTTAGGACAGGGGTGCGGAGACGGATCTGGCCCTCTGCTTAATTTCATCTGGCCTGTGGCAAGTCTCCATGCTGCGGGCTGGAACCCCGAGCCTGGCACCCTCTTCCCCCCCAAGTGGGGCTGCAGCCACAAGCATGAGCTTGCCCCACTGCCGGGGGAAGCTAGTGTTGCCAGCCTGTTAAAAGTCCGGTCGGCTCTGTGTGGCTCCCAGAAGTGGCCGGCATGTCCCTGCAGCCCCTAGGCACAGGGACGATCAGGGAAGCTCTGTATGTTGCCCCCGCCTCACGCTGGCTCCACAGCTCCCATTGGCTGGGAACCGGAGCCAATAGGAGCTGTGAGGGTGGTGCCTTCGCTAAGGGGCTGGACACAGGGGCTGCTTCTGGGAGCAATGCGGAGCCAGGGCAGGCAGGGAGCCTGCCTTAGCCCCGCTGCGCCGTCGACCGGGAGCTGCTGGAGGTAAGCGCTGCCTGGCCAGAGCCTGCACCCCAAATCCCTACCCGGTCCCTGGTTGAATCCCCTTCTGCACCCTAACTCCCTCCCGGAGCCTGCTGCCTCCCGCAGTCTGAACCCGCAGCCCCAGCTGGAGCCCTCACCCCCCTCCTGGATCCCAGCTCCCTGCCCCAGCCCAGTGGCAGTGAGTGAGTGAGGATGGGGGAGAGTGAGCGAGGGAGGAAAGGGGGGCTGGAGTGAGTGGGGGCAGGGCTGCAGGGAAGGGGCGGGGCCTCTGTGGAGGGGCGGGGCCAGGATGTTCAGTTTTGTACCCTTAGAAAGTTGGCAACCCTAGGGAAAGCCGCGCCCCACCCCCCGCAGGGCTGTGTGTGGCCAGCGAATGATTTTTTTTTCTTCTGTGGGTCAGTGGCCCCTGATAGAAAAAAGGTTTCCCACCCCTGGCCTAGGAGGCTGTGCCCTTGAACTGACCCTGTCTCACATGGGCCCTGGAGCTCCCAACTCCCATTGGCACGGTGGGGACCTGCCCTCTGGCTCTGCGCCCCAGCGCTGGGTGGCCACCTCACTCCCCTAAAGTGAGTGACATCAACGGGGGCTTGGGCCCTAAACTCCTCTGAGGTTCTGGGCCCAGGGCTAAATGACACTGGGACTATTGGACTGTCTGTCCAGCACTACACACCCCTCCCATGTAATCTGTCCATCCCCACCCCCCATCTATCCACCCCCATCCACTCCCTCTCTCTCTATCCTCACACTCCCCTCTCATCTATCCGTCTACCCCCATGCACCCCATCTAGCCATCCACCCCACCCCCCATCTATCCATACCCGTCCTCTCCCTCTCTCTCTATCCTCACACACCCCTCTCATCTATCCGTCTACCCCCATGCACCCCATTTAGCCATCCACCCCACCCCCCATCTATCCATACCCGTCCTCTCCCTCTCTCTCTATCCCCACACACCCCTCATCCATCCATCTACCCCCATACACCCCATCTATCTCTTTGTCTACCCCCATACACCCCATCTATCTACCCCCATATACCCCATCTATCTGTCTGTGTGTCTACTCCTATACACTCCCTCTATCTATCGACCTATCTATCTATCCCCATACACCCCATCTCTCTCTCTCTCTCGTTCAAGTGTCACACTCCAGTCCATTACATGGGATCTGACGCTTTCCCTCGCTGGACGACATTACCCATGTTAGAAAGTCAGAGTCTGGGTCACCTTCCCCCGTCCATGTCCCGTGTGAGTTACCCCCTTCCCTGTCCCTCTTGCCCAGCCTGCCACTTAGTGCCCATCTCAGGGGGCTCCTTGCTCCCCCACCCGCCCACCCCTGCTCTCCCCCTTTCTGGGGCTCGAGCTGGGGGGATTCGCGGGCTCTGGAGTTGGGGGTCAGAGGGAGTCTGGCTGATGGACTCCCCCAGATGGGGGGCAGCACACCCGGCATTTGGATCAGGAGCCCAGCACGGGACACGAGCAGGGATGGTGCCTCCTGGGAGACGGGAATGAGAAACGACACAGCTACCCTCTGTCCTGCAAGCACCCTTCCCATCAGATGGTAGGTTAGGACAGGGGAGGGGGCCTGGGAGCCAGGATTCCTGGGTTCGCTCCCTGGCTCTGGGAGAGGAGCTGATAGGACAAACTTGTAAGTTCTAGTGATTGCTGTTGGCTCTAACCACTAGACTTTTCTCCCCTCCCAGAGTTAGGAATAGAACCTGGGAGTCCTGACTTCCTAGTCCTTATAGCAGTGGAGCATCCCTGACCCGGCTATTTGGCAGTGAAATATAACGGAAAGCCCTAGTGTTTGTGTTGCCATTATTAGGTTTCAGGATTAATGCGTCACCCTAGAGACATATGCCAGGTCTGATCTCTGACTTGGACCTGGGAATCCCCCCAACTCTTGGCACCTGGCTCGAGTGGCTCCTCCTTTTAGGCCGGGGCGGGGCTTCAGATGTGGGAGGTAGGGGGCTCGCTCCAGCCCTCCCTGGCGATTCAATAGGTGAGCCTGGGGATGAGGCAATATTCTAATAATTTGCCATTCTGCTGTCAGGACTACAATTCCCATGATGCCCTGTTGCAGAAGCTATAGTACCCATGGTGCTTTGCGAAGGAAGACAGTAAAATGGTCAGCCACCCATTCCCTTCATGTACACTCAGCCTGGGGGGGGGAGGGGCTGAGAGCCAGGACTCCTGGGTTCCAGCTCCAGGAGGAGAGTGGGGATTTCTCCTTCAACAGAGACTGAAATTAGTATTTAGTGTCTGGAACGCAGTAATGCAGCGGAGCCGGACTCCTGGGTTCTCTCCCCAGCTCTGTGAGGGGAGTGGGGTCTAGTGGTTAGAGTGAGCGGGTGGGGGGAGAGGGAGTTGGGAATCAGACTCGGTTATCTGGGGTATTTTGCCCCCTTTCTGTTCCCCTATAGGGTTTTCCGAAGATCTCATGGCAGGTGGATGCTGAGGGGAGTTATATGACTGGGTCTTCCCATGCGAGCTAGATTCTCAGCTCAGCACCCCCAGGGGTCAAGTGGGAGTCAGCCCTGGGCTGCAACGGGGTCACCGACAGCTACTCTCAGACCCTCTGGTGTAAATATTGAGCCATGCCCTGAAAAACTGTGTGGTAGTTAATGGACTCTGGATTCACACCCGTTTCCTTGTATTTGGGGCTATCACACCGTCTCAGATATCTGCACGTGTTTGGGGGGGGGGGGGGGGTGAACTGATTTAATTCCTTTCCAATACACCCAGTCTTAAAGCAGCCAGAAATTTCCCCGTAGGGGCCAAAGCAGCTGGCAAGAAATTGCTCCCGGCTCCGAAATAATTGGTGGGCTATTTGGAGCTCGCAGGGTGTGATCACGCCGCCCGTCCTCACATCTTTGGGTTTGGGCTCCGTTGTGTCCAGCCAGCATTGCGGGTACAGGGGCTCGGTGGGGAATAGCTTTGTATCTCCGCGGTGGACTGAAATTCCACCAGCTCGGTTTGGCAGAATTCAACGGGGATCGTGTCCGTTTGACAGCTAAGAGCCATCGGGATTTGTAAGCGTTTTATTTCTGCTCGGGTTGGATTTTAAACTCTTCACCGTGGAGGCAGAGATTCAAGCTTCCTAACGGTTACGAACGCAAATGGTCAAACTAGACACAATAAATAGCCTTCAAGCTGCCGGCGGGAGCTTCCCCAAGGAGCATGTTTCTTAGGGTGCCTCGCTGTCATTTTTGACAAGCGCTGGATTTGTCACCTTGCGCCTGTCTGGTGAAATCCACCTTTCTGGATAAAAAAATCGACTCCTGCCAATGCCAAGCCTGGACCTTATTGCGTGGCCCTCTCCTGAAATTCAGGCAGCTGCACTCTGCCCTGGTGAGCAGGTTTGGCAGGGGATCGGGCTGCTACCCATTAAATTGTCTTGCAGAGGTGGAAAGCTAATAAAGGGGCTCTGGCTCTCCAGCCGTTTCTCACGATGCAGGAAGCAGCTGCATACCCTAGAGCCGCGGTTCTCCAATGGTGGGACCCCCGAGTGGGTCAGGGCCCCATTTTAATGGGGTGGCCACGGCTGGCTTAGACCGAGCCCCGCTGCCCAGGGCCGAAACCGAAGCCCGAGGGCTTTAGCCTTGGGTGGTGGGGGCTCAGGTGACAGGCCCCCCTCCTAGGGTCCTGGAGTGGTTTTTGTCAGAAGGGGGTCGCAGTGCAGGGAAGTTTGAGACCCCCTTGAACTAGAGACCCTAGGGGAAAAGGAGCCAGCAAGAAGGTGAAAGATTTGGGGGTCATCCTGGCTAATCAGCTAAACATGCACTCCCCGTGTGACTCATGCAAAGGGGCCAATGCGATCCCGCGATGAATAAACGGGAATCTCCCCTAGGAGCAGAGAGGTTATTTTACGTCTGAATTTGGTCCTGGTGCCCACAACTGAAGGATGTGGATAAATCAGGGCAGGGTTAGAGAGCGATTAAAGGCTCAGAAAACCTGCTGTACCCATAGCCTCCAAGGGGACAATCGATTTCACTTAACAAAGAGAAGGTCTGGGGTGACCCAGTCCAGAAATAACTCCATGGGGAGCGAATATTGAACAAGGGGCTTCTTCAGAGAAAAGGTCTAACATGATCCGATGGCTGGAAGCTGGAGTTAGACAAATTCAGCTGGGAAAGAAGGTGTCAGTTGTTAACGGAACAAGCAATTAGATTGGAAGGGCCCATTTTCAAATCAGGAGAGGATGGTATTTCAAGAGATCTGCTCTGAGAAGTATTTTGGGCAGGTCTCTGGCCTGAGACTGACCAGCTCCTGCCGTGGTGGCTTCGGCCCTGGGAATTGATACCAGTCCAGGGGGATTGCTGTTTTTGTAGGGCTGCGTGTGTGTCTCATGGGTGAGCCCGTCATGGGCAAACAGGTCGCATTAGAGGTCAGAGCAGCGGGCGCTGCGTTTTCTCCACTACGTCTGCCCTTCGCGGGCTAGCCCGGGTCGGCCGCCCCGGCCGCTGGAGCCTGAGGAGAGGGCATTTCGCTTTGCCGTGCGGAAAGTGAGACATGCAGAGATTCTCCCACAAGCCCAGCAAGGAAGCTCCACGCCAGAAAACTTCATGAGTGAGACGGGTTTCAGAGGGCTGATGAATATTCCCATCTGTGACACACTAGAACAGGACTGAGGAGAGACTGAAGCTTCACTTGAGGCCAGAGAGAGGTAAAAACCCGTAAAAACTGGAGGATGACTTAGGAAAGAAGAGGAGGAAATGATATAGGGTGGAATTTAGTAAAGAATGGGCCAGTAGTTAGAGAGGAGAGGACAGGAACTCTGGTTCACTCCCCAGCTTGGAGGGGAGTGGGGTCTAGTGGTCGGAGCAGGGGCGGCTGGGAGCCAGGACTCCTGGGTTCTCTCCCCAGCTCTGGGAGGGGAGTGGGATCTAGTGGTTGGAGCAGGGGGGCTGGGAGCCAGAACTCTTGGGTTCTCTCCCCAGCTTGGAGGGGAGTGGGGTCTAGTGGTCGGAGCAGGGGCGGCTGGGAGCCAGGACTCCTGGGTTCTCTCCCCAGCTCTGGGAGGGGAGTGGGATCTAGTGGTTGGAGCAGGGGGGCTGGGAGCCAGAACTCTTGGGTTCTCTCCCCAGCTCTGGGAGGGGAGTGGGGGCTAGTGGATTAGAGCAGGGGCGGCTGGGAGCCAGGACTCCTGGGTTCTCTCCCCAACTCTGGGAGGGGAGTGGGGGCTAGTGGATTAGAGCAGGGGGGGCTGGGAGCCAGAACTCTTTGGTTCTCTCCCCAGCTCTGGGTGGGGACTGGGGGCTAGTGGATTAGAGCAAGGGGGGGGAGGTTTGAGAACCTGCCAAGAGTGTGACAGGAGAACACATCAACTGCTATGCCAATAAGTCTTTATTACAAGAAGACGGGTAAGGAACGCAGGACCACAGCTGCGAGCAGTGCCGGATTCCTCCCAGGTACCTCCCTCTGCCCCCACCAAGCGCTGCTGCCCGCCTGCCCACCCCAAAGTGGGGATGACAACCACAGACCCGCCCCCATGCTGACTCCCCGACTCCCCTCCCCCTGCACACAAGGAAGTGTGTGTGTGGGGGAATAACTCCCCAAGCCCCACTCCCCCCAGACTTCACCAACAGAGTATCCCCAAGGGCTGCATAGATGTTCATGGGTTAAACGTGAGAAGCCCACCCCAGGTAGTGTTACTGATCCCCAGTCTAAACATGGGGAAACTGAGGCACAGAGTGGCATGCACCTCATGGTTACATAATGACAGAAGAAAGGGAGGACTGGGCAAAGAACCCAGGAGTTCTGACCCTGCCCCCAGTCCTCCCCCCTGCTCTAACTGCTACAGTCCACTCCCCTCCCAGAGCTGAGGACAGAACCCATCCCCCGCTCTAACCACTAGACTCCCCCGCCCTCCCCAAGGTGTATCGAATCTCCCAGCCTAACTGAGACACCCTCTGCTTTCTTCTCTCTGTAGTGGTGGGGTTACGCCAAACTCCTCGCAACTCACTTCCTGTTTAGCCCCCCGCACCCGCCAGACTGGAGCTGGCGTCCCCTAGTGGGGAAAGGCCCCAGGTCCGATTCCCCATCTCTGCACCTGTCTGCTGCTTCTCTACGGCATGGCCTCTACTCAGCTAGCACCCCCTATGGCGACGGGGAACGCTGCTTCCTTGCTAACGTCGCCAACACAGCTGATTACGGCATCCTCACCCCACCAGCCCCACGGCTCTAACCGCTACACCCTACTTCCCTCCTGGAGTCGGGGATAGAACCCACGAGTCCTGGCTCCCAGCTCCCCCTGCTCTAACCCACCAGACCCCACTCCCCTCCCAGAGCTGGGGAGAGAACCCAGGAGTCCTGGCTCCCAGCTCCCCCTGCTCTAACCCACCAGACCCCATTCCCCTCCCAGAGCTGGGGAGAGAACCCAGGAGTCCTGGCTCCCAGCCCCTCCTGCTCTAACCCACCAGACCCCAATCCCCTGCAAGATCCAGGGATAGGACCCAGGAGTCCTGCCTCCCCCTGCTCCCCTCCCCCTCCCCCACCTGTATACAAAAGACAGATACATTTCGTTCGGACCCAAACCCTCCACGCTTATTAGCGTCAATCTCAGAGGGTTCCTAGTGTGTCCTCCCCCAGCGCCCCATTGCCTCCCCCTCCGCTTCCTTCCCCTCACTGCTTCCTCCCCCAAAGGGTGCAGGTTCTCATACTCCCATGCCTAGCGCCACCGACACCCCCTCCTCCACCGGCACCCCGAGCGCCCCGGAGAACCCTTGTGTCCCGGCCCCCGGCGCCACCTCCAGAGCGGCGGAGGCCACTGGTGCCGCAGATCCTGGCGCCGCCCTGGCCCTCTCCTGCGCCAGCAGCTCCTCCCGGGCGTGCACCTTCTGGTGACGGGTGTACTGCAGCAGGTAGCGGAAGCAGAGGCCGCAGCGGGAGCAGCGGTAGGGCTTCTCCCCGGTGTGGATGCGCTGGTGCTGGAGCAGGGCCGAGCTCTGGCTGAAGCTCTTCCCGCAAGTCCCGCAGGCGTAGGGCCGCTCGCCGGTGTGGGTCCGGCGGTGCTGGGCCAGCGCCGAGCTGTGGCCGAAGGCCCGGCCGCAGTCAGGGCAGGCGTAGGGGCGCTCGCCGGTGTGGGTCCGGCGGTGCTCCAGGAGCTTGGAGCTCTGGGAGAAGCCCCGGCCGCACTCCCCGCACTGGAAGGGCCGCTCGCCGGTGTGGGTGCGCCGGTGCTGGGCCAGGTGGGAGCTCTGGCGGAAGCTCTTCCCGCAGTCGCCGCAGATGTAGAGGGTGCCGGGCGGGCGGGCCTCCTCGCCGGCCCGGTGCACCCTGCGGTGCTGGGCCAGGTGGGAATTCTGCCCGAAGCCGCGCCCGCAATCCGGGCAGCGGAAGGGGCGCTCGCCGGTGTGCACCCGCCGGTGCTGCACCAGGTGGGAGCTGACGCCGAAGCTCTTGCCGCAGTCCTGGCAGCGGAAGGGCTTCTCGCCGGTGTGGGCTCGCCGATGCCGCAGCAGCGTGGAGCTGAGGCCGAAGGTCTTGCCGCAGTCGGGGCACTGGTAGGGCCTCTCCCCGCTGTGGGTGGTCTGGTGCTGGATCAGGGTGGAGCTGAGGCTGAAGCTCTTGCCGCACTCGGTGCAGTGGAAGGGGCGCTCGCCGGTGTGGGTGCGCTGGTGCTGGGTGCGGGTGGAGCTCTCCGAGAAGCGCTTCCCGCACAGGCCGCAGGGGAAGGGCTTCTCGCCGGTGTGGGTGCGCCGGTGGTTGAGCAGGTTGGAGTTGCGGTTGAAACTCTTGCCGCAGTCAGGGCACTTGTAGGGCCGCTCGCCGGTGTGGATGATCTGGTGCTGGAGCAGGGTGGAGCTGAGGCTGAAGGCTTTGCCGCAGTCGGGGCACTTGTAGGGCCGCTCGCCGGTGTGGACCCGCCGGTGCTGCAGCAGGTTGGAGCTGCGGCTGAAGGCTTTGCCGCAGTCCGGGCACTTGTAGGGCCGCTCGCCGGTGTGGGTGCGCTGGTGCTGGAGGAAGGTGGAGCCCCGGCTGAACGCCCGCCCACACTCCCCGCACTTGTAGGGCCGCTCGCCCGTGTGGATGCGGCGGTGCTGCGCCAGGGTGGAGTTGGAGCCGAAGGATTTGCCGCAGTCCGGGCACTGGAAGGGGCGTGCCGGCAGGGTGGGGCGGGAGGACGGGGGGCCCGGAGGGGGCCACGTTGCAGAGGCTGGGCCCGGATTGCCAGCGAGGTCGAAACCAGGGGGGGCTTCCAAGCTGGCCTGCAACCCGAGTTCCCCGTCCTCGTGCGAGCCATGACGGAAGCTTAGCTCACTGTCCTCGTGCAAGCCCAGCTCGTCATCTTCGTCTGAGCCATGATGGAAGTTTAGTTCGCCGTCTTCGTCTGAGCTGGCGTGCAACCCAAGATCACTGTCCTCATGCGAGCCAGCGTGCAGCCTGAACTCATCATCTTCGTCTGAGCTGGCGTGCAACCCAAGCTCACTGTCCTCGTGCGAGCCAGCGTGCAGCCTGAACTCATCATCTTCATCTGAGCCAGTGTGCAACCCAAGCTCACTGTCCTCGTGTGAGCCAGCGTGCAGCCTGAACTCGTCATCTTCATCTGAGCCGTCGTGCAATCCAAGCTCACTATCCTCGTGCGACCCAGCATGCAGCCCAAACTCACCATCTTCATCTGAGCCGCCATGCAGCCCACGCTCACCATCCTCGTGTGAGCTAGTGTGAAGTTCAAGCTCACTGTCTTCTTCGGAGCCAGCATGTAATGTGAGCTCACTGTCCTCGTGTGAGCCAGCGTGAAGCCCAAGCTCAATGTCGTCTTCTGAGCCAGTGTGGAACCTGAGCTCACCGTCCTCATGCGAGCCGGCATGCAACCTGAACCCGCCATCTTGACGCGAGCCACGCTGGAAGTCAAGCTCACCGTCTTCCCCTGAGCTGGCGTGCAGCCTGAGCTCCCTGTCCTCGTGCGAGCCACGACAGTAGCTCCTCCCATAGGCTGTGGGGCTGCTGTCCGGCTGGGAGCTGGCATCTCCCACTCCCCTGCTGACGGCTGGGCTGTCCTGCCCCCACTCCTCGTTATCCGACCAGCACTGGATGTCACACGAGATCTCCCGCTCTGACCCCGTCAGGCTCAGCAGCTTTTCCTCTTCCTCGGCCCACGGAGTGGGGCTGGGCTCTTCCTCCTCGCTCATGGCTGGGGCTGGAGGGAGAAGAGAGGAATTCATGGAGTGAGTGACCAAGAGGGGACCTGACCCCCCTGGACTGGGAGCCAGGACTCCCGGGTTCTCTCCCCGGCTCTGGAAGGGGAGTGGGGGCTAGTGGGTTAGAGCAGCGGGGGCTGGGAGTCAGACTCCCGAGTTCTCTCCCTGGCTCTTGGAGGGGAGTGGGGGCTAGTGGTTAGAGCGGGGGGGTGGGAGCCCAGACTGCTGGGTTCTCTCCCCCCGGGTTTCAAGGCTGGAGGATGCGATGAATGTCAAAGGTGCAGTGTGTATACTCACACACACACACACACACACACGGGGGGGTCAGTGCTGCTCTCCCTGGACAAGGCAGGGGGAGGGCCGGCGGAGGGCGGAATGGGGCTGAGAAACGTGGGGGGTCCAAACAGCCTCAGCCTGGGGTGCTGAGCAAGTCACCCCGAGCTGGGATCCAACAGCTCAACCACCCCGACCCCAAGCAGGCTGGGGGGGACCCGGCACCGCCCCTGTCCCCGTGCGCCCCCGGGCCGGGCTGGGGGGACCCGCCACAGCCCCCAGTCCCCGTGCGCCCCCGGGCCGGGCTGGGGGGGACCCGGCACCGCCCCCGTCCCCGTGCGCCCCCGGGCCGGGCTGGGGGGGACCCGGCACCGCCCCCGTCCCCGTGCGCCCCCGGGCCGGGCTGGGGGGGACCTGGCACCGCCCCCCGTCCCCGTGCGCCCCCGGGCCGGGCTGGGGGGGACCCGGCACCGCCCCCCGTCCCCGTGCGCCCCCGGGCCGGGCCGGGCTGGGGGGGACCCGGCACCGCCCCCCTCCCCGTGCGCCCCCGGGCCGGGCTGGGGGGGACCCGCCTGGATCCCGGGCGGCCCCGACTCACTCGCGCCGGGGAGCGGGGGCTGGATCCCCGCTGGGGGCCCCGATCCGGCCCCTGGGGCCCAGCCGGCGCCGAGCCCAGGGCCGGGGTGGGCGGGGGCCGGTGACAGGAAGGTCCCGGCGTGAAAGCGGCTCCCGGTTACGCACTTCCTAGGCGGGGGTTTGAACTGGCGCCGGGGCCGGAGCCCCGAGACCGGGGATGGGGGGCGGATTTCCCCGGGGGGGGCTACCCCCGGCCCACAGCGCCCCCCTGCACCCCCACACCCATCCGCCCCATAGCCCTCTGGGTCCCACTCCCCCTGCACCCCCACACCCATCCGCCCCATAGCCCTCTGGGCCCCACACCCCCTGCACCCCCACACCCATCCGCCCCATAGCCCTCTGGGCCCCACTCCCCCTGCACCCCCCACACCCATCCGCCCCATAGACCTCTGGGCCCCACTCCCCCTGCACCCCCCACACCCATCCGCCCCATAGCCCTCTGGGCCCCACACTCCAGTCCCCCTGCACCCCCCACCCCCATAGCCCTCTGGGCCCCACACCCCCTGCACCCCCACACCCATCCGCCCCATAGCCCTCTGGGCCCCACACCCCCTGCACCCCCACACCCATCCGCCCCATAGCCCTCTGGGCCCCACTCCCCCTGCACCCCCCACACCCATCCGCCCCATAGACCTCTGGGCCCCACTCCCCCTGCACCCCCACACCCATCCGCCCCATAGCCCTCTGGGCCCCACACTCCAGTCCCCCTGCACCCCCCACCCCCATAGCCCTCTGGGCCCCACACCCCCTGCACCCCCACACCCATCCGCCCCATAGCCCTCTGGGCCCCACACCCCCTGCACCCCCACACCCATCCACCCCATAGCCCTCTGGGCCCCACTCCCCCTGCACCCCCACACCCATCCACCCCATAGCCCTCTGGGCCCCACACCCCCTGCACCCCCCACACCCATCCGCCCCATAGCCCTCTGGGCCCCACACCCCCTGCACCCCCCACACCCATCCGCCCCATAGCCCTCTGGGCCCCACTCCCCCTGCACCCCCCACACCCATCCGCCCCATAGACCTCTGGGCCCCACACCCCCTGCACCCCCACACCCATCCGCCCCATAGCCCTCTGGGCCCCACTCCCCCTGCACCCCCCACACCCATCCGCCCCATAGCCCTCTGGGCCCCACTCCCCCTGCACCCCCCACACCCATCCGCCCCATAGACCTCTGGGCCCCACACGCCCTGCACCCCCATACCCATCCGCCCCATAGCCCTCTGGGCCCCACACTCCAGTCCCCCTGCACCCCCCACCCCCATAGCCCTCTGGGCCCCACACCCCCTTCACCCCCCACACCCATCCGCCCCATAGCCCTCTGGGCCCCACTCCCCCTGCGCCCCCACACCCATCCGCCCCATAGCCCGCTGGGCCCCACTCCCCCTGCACCCCCACACCCATCCACCCCATAGCCCTCTGGGCCCCACTCCCCCTGCACCCCCACACCCATCCGCCCCATAGCCCTCTGGGCCCCACACCCCCTGCACTCCCCACACCCATCCGCCCCATAGCCCTCTGGGCCCCACACTCCAGTCCCCCTGCACCCCCCACCCCCATAGCCCTCTGGGCCCCACACCCCCTGCACCCCCACACCCATCCGCCCCATAGCCCTCTGGGCCCCACTCCCCCTGCACCCCCCACACCCATCCGCCCCATAGACCTCTGGGCCCCACTCCCCCTGCACCCCCACACCCATCCGCCCCATAGCCCTCTGGGCCCCACACCCCCTGCACCCCCCACACCCATCCGCCCCATACCCCTCTGGGCCCCACACTCCAGCCCCCCTGCACCCCCCAACCCCATAGCCCTCTGGGCCCCACGCCCCCTGCACCCCCCACACCCATCCGCCCCATAGCCCTCTGGGCCCCACACCCCCTGCACCCCCCACACCCATCCGCCCCATAGCCCTCTGGGCCCCACACCCCTTGCACCCCCGGCACCCCCCACCCCCATAGCCCTCTGGGCCCCACACCCCCTGCACCCCCACACCCATCCGCCCCATAGCCCTCTGGACCACACACTCCAGCCCCCCTGCACCCCCCACCCCCATAGCCCCCTGGGCCCCACACCCCCTGCACCCCCACACCCATCCGCCCCATAGCCCTCTGGGCCCCACACTCCAGCCCCCCTGCACCCCCCACCCCCATAGCCCTCTGGGCCCCACACCCCCTGCACCCCCCACACCCATCCGCCCCATAGCCCTCTGGGCCCCACACCCCCTGCACCCCCCACACCCATCCGCCCCATAGCCCTCTGGGCCACACACCCCTTTCACCCCCCACACCCATCCGCCCCATAGCCCTCTGGACCCCACACTCCAGCCCCCCTGCACCCCCCACCCCCATAGCCCTCTGGGCCCCACACCCCCTGCACCCCCACACCCATCCGCCCCATAGCCCTCTGGACCCCACACTCTAGCCCCCCTGCACTCCCCACCCCCATAGCCCTCTGGGCCCCACACCCCCTGCACCCCCACACCCATCCACCCCATAGCCCTCTGGACCACACACTCCAGCCCCCCTGCACCCCCCACCCCCATAGCCCCCTGGGCCCCACACCCCCTGCACCCCCACACCCATCCGCCCCATAGCCCTCTGGGCCCCACACTCCAGCCCCCCTGCACCCCCCACCCCCATAGCCCTCTGGGCCCCACACCCCCTGCACCCCCCACACCCATCCGCCCCATAGCCCTCTGGGCCCCACACCCCCTGCACCCCCCACACCCATCCGCCCCATAGCCCTCTGGGCCACACACCCCTTTCACCCCCCACACCCATCCGCCCCATAGCCCTCTGGACCCCACACTCCAGCCCCCCTGCACCCCCCACCCCCATAGCCCTCTGGGCCCCACACCCCCTGCACCCCCACACCCATCCGCCCCATAGCCCTCTGGACCACACACTCCAGCCCCCCTGCACTCCCCACCCCCATAGCCCTCTGGGCCCCACACCCCCTGCACCCCCACACCCATCCGCCCCATAGCCCTCTGGACCCCACACTCTAGCCCCCCTGCACTCCCCACCCCCATAGCCCTCTGGGCCCCACACCCCCTGCACCCCCACACCCATCCACCCCATAGCCCTCTGGACCCCACACTTCAGCCCCCCTGCACCCCCCACCCCCATAGCCCTCTGGGCCCCACACCCCCTGCACCCCCACACCCATCCGCCCCATAGCCCTCTGGGCCCCACACTCCAGCCCCACTGCACCCCCCACCCCCATAGCCCTCTGGGCCCCACACCCTCTGGGCCCCACCCCCCCTGCACCCCCCGCACCCATCCGCCCCATAGCCCTCTGGGCCCCACACCCCCTGCACCCCCACACCCATCCACCCCATAGCCCTCTGGACCCCACACTCCAGCCCCCCTGCACCCTCCACCCCCATAGCCCTCTGGGCCCCACACCCCCTGCACCCCCACACCCATCCGCCCCATAGCCCTCTGGGCCCCACACTCCAGCCCCACTGCACCCCCCACCCCCATAGCCCTCTGGGCCCCACACCCCCTGCACCCCCCGCACCATAGCCCTCTGGGCCCCACACTCCAGCCCCCCTGCACCCCCCCACCCCCATCCACCCCATAGCCCTCTGGGCCCCACACTCCAGCCCCCCTGCACCCCCACACCCATCCGCCCCATAGCCCTCTGGGCCCCACACCCCCTGCACCCCCCACACCCATCCGCCCCATAGCCCTCTGGACCCCACACTCCAGCCCCCCTGCGCCCCCCACCCCCATAGCCCTCTGGGCCCCACTCCCCCTGCACCCCCCACACCCATCCGCCCCATAGCCCTCTGGGCCCCACTCCCCCTGCATTCCCCCCACTCATCTGCCCCATAGCCCTCTGGACCCCACACCCCCTGCACCCCCCACACCCATCCGCCCATAGCCCTCTGGGTCCCACACTCCAGCGCCCCTGCACCCCCACACCCATCCACCCCATAGCCCTCTGGGCCCCACACTCCAGCCCCCCTGCACCCCCCACACCCATCCGCCCCATAGCCCTCTGGGCCCCACTCCCCCTGCACACCCCACACCCATCTGCCCCATAGCCCTCTGGGCCCCACACTCCAGCCCCCCTGCACCCCCACACCCATCCGCCCCATAGCCCTCTGGGCCCCACTCCCCATGCACCCCCCACACCCATCCGCCCCATAGCCCTCTGGGCCCCACACTCCAGCCCCCCTGCACCCCCCCACCCCCATCCACCCCATAGCTCTCTGGGCCCCACACTCCAGTCCCCCTGCACCCCCACACCCATCCGCCCCATAGCCCTCTGGGCCCCACCCCCTCAGTCCCCCCTGCACCCCCCACACCCATCCGCCCCATAGCCCTCTGGGCCCCACCCCTCAGTCCCCCCTGCACCCCCCACACCCATCCGCCCCATAGCCCTCTGGGCCCCACACTCCAGCCCCCCCTCCACCTCCCAGACCCATCCGCCCCATAGCCCTCTGGGCCCCACACCCTCCTGCACCACCCACACCTATCAGGGCCCACCCCCCACAGCCTCCCCCCCAAGCATGCATATGGCCCTCTACAGTCTCTACAACCCCCCCCAGACCTCCCATAACCACAGCCACCCCTATGACGCACACCCTGCCCCTCTGTGCACACCCCCATCCCTGCACTGCCCCCCATGCACCCGCCTAGCCCCCCTAACCCGCACCCACACCTGCAGTCCCGCTCTGCACCCCGTCTACACACACCCAGCCCCTCGAGGCCCAGGACGTGTGTGCACACAAACGCCACAGAGCTGCCAGTTCTGGCGGGAGGTCTTCCTGGAGGTTTCATCATGACCCTCTGTAATCCCTGTAGAGTCCAGGCCAATGCTGGAGGGTTGGCGGGAGAGACACAACCCCACTTGCAATGATATTCTCCAAGGCCCGTCGGTAGAAACCAAAATTCTTCCACTGTCCCCACTCAGAACTAGCCCCAGCTCATCCGTTTTGATTTTTTTCCGGCTTAAAACGAACAGACCTGGGTTTTTTCGGTAACATAATGAGCCTTTGCCCTGATGGAGCCAACCAAACAAATAACCATTGTGAACATAAACCAAAGGCTTTTATTTCACTTTGATCCCACTGAAGTCGTTTGATGCCACCTGCCATATTTGAGCCGTTGTCTGATCAAAACTAGAAGAAAGTTTGCCCTGATAGAACAAGGAAAGATTTTGACATTTCCATTGTTTCACCCTGAAAATGGTGGTGGGGTTTTTTTTTTTAAATACAAAGTGAAACATTTTCACTTTTCCTGGTGGAAACTGAATGGAAATAATTTTTGTAAGAAGTGAGATGATTTAACTTTCTATTGAAACTAAGTGAAATCCTCCTATTGCCATCAAATTAAAAAGTTGACTTTTCTTCCTTGTAACGAAGTGAAAATTGTAATTACGAAAAAGGGAAATGTTTATTGATCGCATATGAAAGAAAACCATCTTTCGAATTAGCTGAAATTTCAGCTTTCTCCAATTCAAAGCAATTTTCATTAGGACTCTAATCAACACGAAGTGCAGTTTGGGTTTTTGAGGGTTTTTGGGGGGTTTTTTGGTAAAGATTCACAATATGTTGAATTTGTTTGATGGAAAAATCAATCGCTTTAGCCAGAGCAGACATTTTCTTGCAAAAAAAAATCAGTTTAGATGAAGACATTTTTTGCTGGGAAATCTTTCTGCACAAACCATTTGGACCAGGGTGAAAAGAGACAGCCCCTGCCCCTAAATGCTCACAGTCTAAATAGACAAAGGCAGGATCATCCCCCCATTTTACACATGGGGAAACTGAGGCCCAAACTGATTCAGTGACTCCACAGAGGTCACATGGGGAGTCTGTGACAAAGCCAGGGATAGAACCCAGGTGTTCTGAGACTCAGTCCCCACTAGACCCGGCTTTCCTCCCAGAGCTGGGGATAGAACCCAGGAGTCCTGGTTCACAGCCACCTCTCCCCTGCCTCTGACCTACTTAACTCCACTGCCCTCCACCTCCAGACAGAACAAAAGTTGGGCAAGAAGCAGCTTTTCCATTGAGCAGGAAACACTAAGATTTCAAAAATATTTCAGTTCCCCCAAAATACTTTTATTTTGAAATATTTTTGAAAAATGATGGTTGGGGGGGGGGAATCACTTTGCATCAATCAAAATATTATGGTCCAATTTCAACCTTTATCAAAAATTATTTCCTATAAACAGTTATGTAAAGTTATATTAATAGACAATTGTTTATATACTTTTAAAAAAATCCAGTCTGTGAAATATTGTATACAAAATATTCATTGTATAAGTACACATATAGCATGATATTTAAATATTCTAGATAGCACATAATCGTCTAAGTTTAATGTGACTTAAATTTATATTCTATGAATATTCAGCTTGGGAGAACTAGATTCGTAATTTATAATTTGGATGCATATTGATGTTTATTTTTAACCTTTTTTTTTTTTTAATCAATTTAAACTCTCTCAGTTGCAGGAAATTCGGGGAGTGTCAACTAATTATTTAATGATCGTCTCTAAAGTTCGCAAGCCACTTTTGTCTTTGATTATCTGTCCAGGTCAATGATTACTAACGGAAATATTTATTGGTCAGTTTGGGGGCGCGGATGGTGAAACTGACGTTAACGGATACAAATGAGCCGATACAAATCCAGTCCTTCCAAGCCTAAAGAGTGTAGGGCTGATAACAATGACAAATGTAAAATTCAAAAATATCAAAACGAAACATCACGTTGAAGCAAAAAAACCCAAAATGCCCTGATGTGATTCTCCCCTGCCTGCCAGTCCCTCCTCCCCGAAATGTCATCCATGGCATTTTTTCCCTACATGAACATGGTCCATATTTGGAAAATTTCCCACCGCCTCTAGCCAGAACTCAGGAGTCCTGGCTTCCACGCGGGTACCTTTAATGCAAGTGCGTCTTTGCCTCTTATCACCCACCCACCGATTATGGAGCATAGAGCAGCATAGAAATCTGTCTCCTGTGAGGATCCAGCACGTGTCTGTGGCATTGTTTCAGATGATCCAGGGCCTAGCGCCAGGATGTCACTGTGACCCCATCCACTCTTGATTGAAAACTTGCCAGGGATGGAGAATTCACCACAGCCCTTGGGAAATTGTTCCCAGGGTGAATTCCCCTCCCTGTTACAAATTTGTACCTTATTACTCCTCTGAACCTGTCTAACAGCCAGTGGATTGTGTTAGACCTTTCTCTGCTAGACTGAAGAGCCCACAATCACGTCCATTCCCCATGGAGGTAGTTACAGACCATGATCTAGTCACCCCGTGGCCTTCTCTTTGTTCCTCTAAACCCCTTGAGCTCCAGGAGTCTCTCATGCTAAGGCAGGTTGTCCAATCCTTTAATCCTGGTTCTTCTCTGACCCCCTCTCCAGTCGATCCACGTCCTTCTCGAGTGGTGGGCACCAGAACTGGACACAAGACCCCAGCCACGGTTGCATCAGGGCCAAATAAACCTCTCGGCTCCTACTTGCCGTTCCCCTGTTTGTGCAACCCGGGATCACACTAGTTGGATCTTTAGATTCTTTTCAGAGTCCCTGCTTGGCAGGATACAGTCTGGCCTTGCACTCAGCTCCTTCTTGCTTTGGAGAACCAAACAGCTGGGCTTGACAGGTTTGAGAGTTTTTTTCGACGTGTAAGGTGGTGCTTATAAAGCCACTGGCTGGCTCTTGGGGGCAGGGAATGGGGCACGGGGCCTCTCCCCTCTAGGGGGCTGTGGCTCTGATCTGGCCCCAGGGCAGAGGACCAGCTGGCTCAGGGCAAGGGGCAGATTTTCAGGGGGGTAGCGTTCCCCTCCGAATCGTACAGCCCGGGGCAGAAATAGGGATACACACTCTCTGCAAACTGAGCGCTGAATGTATAGAGGTGGGCCATGCCCTGGGCATCGTAGAAGGAAACCTGGCCCCCTTCGTAGTCCAGGTACACCCCAATCCTGTGGGGCAGGGCCTGGGGGCGGAGCACCATTGGGGGCGTGTCCTTGGCCATGAGCTCGGCCCCGCCCCGGAGTCGAATGACCCAGAATCCCTTGCTGGGGGAGGCGTGGATCTTCCCTTTGCGGCTGATGGAGGCGTGGACCACGCCCAGCGTCCACGCCGGCTTCTCCCCGACCTCCACCTCCCAGTAGCGCCTCCCGGAGGCGAATGCCCCCGCGCCCAGCACGGCCACGCAGAAATCGAAGCGGGTGGGAGTGTCGGGGAGGGGCCGGCGGAGGTGGCCATCCCGGACCCGGATGCGATCCTCCGAGAGAACCAGGCAGGGATGAGCCGTGGTGGGATCCAGCGTCACCAGTGGGAGATCTGGGGAGGGAAATGGAGAAGGGGGGGAGGGGGCAGGGTTGGTTTAACATAGGACCCCCCTCTTGAGCCCCCACCCTGCTCCCTGCAGCACAGCGCCCCCTAGTGCCTCACTGGGGCTTTGGGGCCAGCCCTGACTGCCCGGGGAGAGCGCCCCCTACCGAGCCCTGCTCCCTGCAGCACAGCGCCCCCTAGTGCCACACTGGGGCATTGGGGCCAGCCCTGACTGCCAGGGGAAAGCGCCCCCTGCTGAGCCCCGCTCCCTGCAGCACAGCAACCCCTAGTGCCGCACTGGGGCATTGGGGCCAGCCCTGACTGCCAGGGGAAAGCGCCCCCTGCTGAGCCCCGCTCCCTGCAGCACAGCGCTCCCTAGTGCTGCACTGGGGCCAGCCCTGACTGCCAGGGGAAAGCGCCCCCTGCTGAGCCCCACTCCCTGCAGCACAGCGCCCCCTAGTGCCGCACTGGGGCATTGGGGCCAGTCCTGACTGCCAGGGGAGAGCGCCCCCTGCTGAGCCCCCTCCCTGCAGCACAGCGCCCCCTAGTGCCCGGGGAGAGCGCCCCCTGCTGATCCCACCCCGCTCCCTGCAGCACAGCGCCCCCTAGTGCCGCACTGGGGCCGGCCCTGACTGCCCGGGGAGAGCGCCCCCTGCTGATCCCACCCCGCTCCCTGCAGCACAGCGCCCCCTAGTGCCACACTGGGGCATTGGGGCCAGCCCTGACTGCCAGGGGAGAGCGCTCCCTGGTGAAACCCATCTCTTACCTATGTTGAGGATGGATTTCATGTCCTTCCAGGCAGTATACTGGATCGGCCCTTTGAATTGCCCTAGAGTCTGTGATAGGGACCCCGTATTCGGCCCACAAGGGGTAACCAGTTGCTGCTTCATCCTATGTAAGAGGGAAGAACCGCCCCCCCACCCCCCATAGGGTGTGTTAGTGAGCAATAATGGAAGTGTGGGGGGAATCAGGGAATGAAGCTGCTTCTGCAGTAGCAGACTTACCAGTCCAGGGAGGATTTTATGTCCTACGAGGGGACGGACATGGAGAGAGAGACAAGGAATTAGTATTGTTCTGTCTCTTTAAGACACTGTGGGGTGTTGGGACTGGCTGGCTCAGTGGGGTGGGGGATGAGACATGGGGTCTTTCCCTTCTAGGGGGCACCGACTCCCATCTGGCCCTGTGGTGGGGGACTGGCTGGCTCAGGGGGGTGGGGAATGAGACGTGGTCTTTCCCCTCTTGGGGGCGCCGACTCCCATCTGGCCCCATGGTGGGGGACTGGCTGGCTCAGTGGGGTGGGGAATGAGACATGGGGTATTTCCCCTCTTGGGGGCGCCGACTCCCATCCGGCCCCATGGTGGGGGACTGGCTGGCTCAGTGGGGTGGGGAATGAGACATGGGGTCTTTCCCCTCTAGGGGTGCTGGACTCACTGTCAGGAACTCCATGGTGTTCTGCTGGGGCAAGTGGGTCTGGGCCTCTGCGAGCATCTCCTGGGCTGCCTGGCATTTCCCTGCCAGCTCCTGCAGGTTCCTCTCCATCGCCCGCAGCTGGGCTCTGCCCGCCCGCTGCAGCCTTTCCTGCCACTCCTCCTCCTGGGCGACCAGCCAGCCCCGCAGCTTCCCGAACTCCGTGGCGATGTGATCCTCCAGGCTGAGCACCGTCGCCTGCAAAACACCGGCCAGCGGCTCCAACACCCCCTAGGTACCCTCTCACATCTCCTGAGCTAATACTGCAGGTACTAGAGCTAATACTCCCTGGGACCCAGCATCCCTTGGGCTAATACTCCCAGGTACCTCCCAGGATCCTTCTATAGCTAATACTCTCTGGGGTGCAGCAGCTGTCCAGCTAATACTCCCTGGTACCCAGCATTTCATGAACTAATACCCCCGACATCCTTCTATAGCTAATATGCCCCAGTACCTAGCATTGCTCCAGCTACTTGAGTACCCAGCAACTTTCTAGAGCTAATGCTCCCAGGTACCTACCATCTGTGCATTGCGAACATCCCAGGGTACTCAGGTACCCAATATCTCCATATAGCGAATACTCCCAGGTACTACCACCTGTGCATAGCGAATACCCCCAGGTACTCAGGTACCTAGCATCTCCATATAGCGAATACTCCCAGGTACCTATCATCTGTGAATAGCAAACACCTCCTGGTACTCAGGTACCCAATATCCCCATATAGCTAATACTCCCAGGTACCTACCATCTGTGCATAGCGAATACCTGCCAGGTACTCAGGTACCCAATATCTCCATCTAGCAAATACTCCCAGGTACCTACCATGTGTGCATTGCGAATACCCCTAGTAGCAGACTTACCAGTCCAGGGAACTAGTATCTCCATATAGCTAATACTCTCAGGTAATCAGAAATTAACTTCACTATACACCAAGTATCTCACATTCTCTCCAAGCTATGGTAAGACTCAAGGTACCCCACCCTCAACCCTACCCTTACTAGGGTGACCAGATGTCCTGATTTTATAGGGACAGTCCCAATACTCAGGGCTTTTTCTTACATACCTGCCTATTACTCCCCACCCCCAGTCCTGATTTTTCACACTTGCTATCAAGTCACCCACTCAGCCCTGCTGTCCCCTAGAGGGCTGCCTGCCTCCTCCCCACAGTCCCTCAGGTGGGGGGAGTCAGGGATCCCGCCCTTCCCGGATCCACTCAGCCCCAGGTACCTGGTGGTTCCAAATCCTCTCTTCCTCCTCCGTCTTCAGCTTCAGGAGCCCAGCGAGGCTGGACTCCAGCTGGGCTATGGCTGAGGGCAGCTCCTCCTACAGGGCAGCAAAAAGGCTGGAGGTGAGGGTGGGGGATCACAGGCCAGTGCACCCAGCTCCAACCCACCAGAGCCCACTCTCCAAGCGGTGCACAGAACCCAGGAGTCCTGGTTCCCAGCTCCCCCCCACTAGACCCCGCTCCCCTCCCAGAGCAGGAGAAAGAACCCAGGAGTCCTGACTCCCAGCTCCCCAGGCTCTAACCCACCATACCCCACTCCCCTCCCTGAGTCGGGGAGAGAACCCAGGAGTCCTGGCTCCCAGCCCCCCTGCTCTAACCACCATCCCCCACTCCCCCCCCTGAGCTGGGAATAGAACCCAGGAGTCCTGGGTCTCCCAGTCTCACCTGATGCTGCCCAGTGGCCTGGTGGATGGGGAGGAACCGGAGGTTTTCGTATAAGCCTGGTTCCCTGCAGAGCTCACTGGTGAATGCCTCACCTGCCACCCTCTGGGGTTCGCTGTGCTCCTGGCACCTGCCCCCTGGGCACACCCCCTCCCCTGCCCCACCAGGGCTCAGCCCCCTGGCCTGGTTGATCAGCTTCCCCAGCAGCCTGCAGGGGGCATATCTCCTGTCGGAGCAGGGCTCCCGGCATTCAGGGCAGGCAGGGGGGACACCCAGGGTGCCCCACATTCTCTCGATGCAGCCCTGGCAGTAGACATGGCCACAGGGCAGGGTGACGGGATCCTGAAGCCAGTCCAGGCACACGGGGCAGGAGAATTCCTCAGAGAGAGACCCCAATTGGGGGGCAGGAGAGGCCATGGGGGGCAGATCCTGGCTCCCAGCCCCCCTGTTCTAACCAGTAGACCCCACTGCCCTCCCT